>NW_027328147.1:651175-976763 GCF_047675955.1 Chlorocebus sabaeus | reverse complement strand
AGAAGCCTTTCGCTAAGTCTGTTCTTGTGGAATTGGCAAAGGGATATTTGGAAGCCCATAGAGGGCTATGGTGAAAAAGGAAATATCTTCCGTTCAAAACTGGAAGTAATCTTTCTGAGAAACTGCTCTGTGTTCTGTTAATTCATCTCACAGAGTTACATCTGTTCCTTCAAGAAGCCTTTCGCTAAGGCTGTTCTTGTGGAATTGGCAAAGGGATACTTGGAAGCCCTAAGAGGGCTATGGTGAAAAAGGAAGTACCTTTCGTTCAAAACTGGAAAGAAGCTTTCTGAGAAACTGCTCTGTGTTCTGTTAATTCATCTCACAGAGTTACATCTTTCCCTTCAAGAAGCCTTTCGCTAAGGCTGTTCTTGTGGAATTGGCAAAGGGATATTTGGAAGCCCATAGAGGGCTATGGTGAAAAAGGAAATATCTTCCGTTCAAAACTGGAAAGAAGCTTTCTGAGAAACTGCTCTGTGTTCTGTTAACTCATTTCACAGAATTACATCTTTCCCTTCAAGAAGCCTTTCGCTAAGGCTGTTCTTGTGGAATTGGCAAAGGGATATTTGGAAGCCCATAGAGGGCTATGGTGAAAAAGGAAATATCTTCCGTTCAAAACTGGAAAGAAGCTTTCTGAAAAACTGCACGGTGTTCTGTGAATTCATCTCACAGAGTTACATATTTCCCTTCAAGAAGCCTTTCGCTAAGGCTGTTTTGAGGAATTGGCAAAGGGATATTTGGAAGCCCATAGACGGCTATGGTGAAAAAGGAAATAACTTCCATTCAAAACTGGAAAGAAGCTTTCTGAGAAACTGCTCTGTGTTCTGTTAATTCATCTCACAGAGTTACATCTTTCGCTCCAAAAAGCCTTTCGCTAAGGCTGTTCTTGTGGAATTGGCAAAGGGATATTTGGAAGACCATAGAGGGCTATGGTGAAAAAGGAAATATCTTCCATTCAAAACTGGAAAGAAACTTTCTGAGAAACTGCTCTGTGTTCTGTGAATTCATCTCACAGAGATACATCTTTCCCTTCAAGAAGCCTTTCGCTAAGACTGTTCTTGTGGAATTGGGAAAGGGATACTTGGAAGCCCATAGAGGGCTATGGTGAAAAAGGAAGTACCTTTCGTTCAAAACTGGAAAGAAGCTTTCTGAGAAACTGCTCTGTGTTCTGTGAATTCATCTCACAGAGTTACATCTTTCCCTTCAAGAAGCCTTTCGCTAAGGCTGTTCTTGTGGAATTGGCAAAGGGATATTTGGAAGCCCACAGATGGCTATGGTGAAAAAGGAAATATCTTCCGTTCAAAACTGGAAACAAGCTTTCCGAGAAACTGCTCTGTGTTCTGTAAATTCATCTCACAGAGTTACATCTTTCCCTTCAAGAAGCCTTTCGCTAAGTCTGTTCTTGTGGAATTGGCAAAGGGATATTTGGAAGCCCATAGAGGGCTATGGTGAAAAAGGAAATATCTTCCGTTCAAAACTGGAAGTAATCTTTCTGAGAAACTGCTCTGTGTTCTTTTAATTCATCTCACAGAGTTACATCTGTTCCTTCAAGAAGCCTTTCGCTAAGGCTGTTCTTGTGGAATTGGCAAAGGGATACTTGGAAGAACTAAGAGGGCTATGGTGAAAAAGGAAGTACCTTTCGTTCAAAACTGGAAAGAAGCTTTCTGAGAAACTGCTCTGTGTTCTGTTAATTCATCTCACAGAGTTACATCTTTCCCTTCAAGAAGCCTTTCGCTAAGGCTGTTCTTGTGGAATTGGCAAAGGGATATTTGGAAGCCCATAGAGGGCTATGGTGAAAAAGGAAATATCTTCCGTTCAAAACTGGAAAGAAGCTTTCTGAGAAACTGCTCTGTGTTCTGTTAACTCATTTCACAGAGTTACATCTTTCCCTTCAAGAAGCCTTTCGCTAAGGCTGTTCTTGTGGAATTGGCAAAGGGATATTTGGAAGTCCATAGAGGGCTATGGTGAAAAAGGAAATATCTTCCGTTCAAAACTGGAAAGAAGCTTTCTGAAAAACTGCACGCTGTTATGTTAATTCATCTCACAGAGTTACATCTTTCCCTTCAAGAAGCCTTTACCTAAGACTGTTGTTGTGGAATTGGCAAAGGGATATTTGGAAGCCCATAGAGGGCTATGGGGAAAAAGGAAATATCTTCCGTTCAAAACTGGAAGGAATCTTTCTGAGAAGCTGCTCGGTGTTCTGTTAATTCATCTCGAAGAGTTACATCTTTCCCTTCAAGAAGCCTTTCGCTAAGGCTGTTCTTGTGGAATAGGCAAAGGGATATTTGGAAGCCCATACAGGGCTATGGTGTAAAAGGAAATATCTTCCGTTCAAAACTGGAAAGAAGCTTTCTGAGAAACTGCTCTGTGTTCTGTGAATTCATCTCACAGAGTTACATCTTTCACTTCTAGAAGCCTTTCGCTAAGGCTGTTCTTTTGGAATTGTCAAAGGGATATTTGGAAGCCTATATGAGGCTATGGTGAAAAAGGAAATATCTTCCGTTCAAAACTGGATAGAAGCTTTCTGAGAAACTGCTCTGTGTTCTGTTAATTCATCTCACAGAGTTACATGTTTCCCTTCAAGAAGCCTTTCTCTAAGGATGTTCTTGTGGAATTGGCAAAGGGATATTTGGAAGCCCATAGAGGGCTATGGTGAGAAAGGAAATATCTTCCGTTCAAAACTGGAAAGAAGCTTTCTGAGAAACTGCTCTGTGTTCTGTTAATTCATCTCACAGAGTTACATCTGTTCCTTCAAGAAGCCTTTCACTAAGGCTGTTCTTGTGGAATTGGCAAAGGGATATTTGGAAGCCCATAGAGGGCTATGGTGAAAAAGGAAATATTTTCCGTTCAAAACTGGAAAGAAGCTTTCTGAGAAACTGCTCTGTGTTCTGTGAATTCATCTCACAGAGTTACATATTTCCCTTCAAGAAGCCTTTCGCTAAGGCTGTTCTTGTAGAATTGGCAAAGGGATATTTGGAAGCCCATAGACGGCTATGGTGAAAAAGGAAATAACTTCCATTCAAAACTGGAAAGAAGCTTTCTGAGAAACTGCTCTGTGTTCTGTTAATTCATCTCACAGAGTTACATCTTTCGCTTCAAGAAGCCTTTCGCTAAGGCTGTTCTTGTGGAATTGGCAAAGGGATATTTGGAAGACCATAGAGGGCTATGGTGAAAAAGGAAATATCTTCCATTCAAAACTGGAAACATTCTGAGAAACTGTTCTGTGTTCTGTGAATTCATCTCACAGAGTTACATCTTTCCCTTCAAGAAGCCTTTCGCTAAGACTGTTCTTGTGGAATTGGGAAAGGGATACTTGGAAGCCCATAGAGGGCTATGGTGAAAAAGGAAGTACCTTTCGTTCAAAACTGGAAAGAAGCTTTCTGAGAAACTGCTCTGTGTTCTGTTAATTCATCTCACAGAGTTACATCTTTCCCTTCAAGAAGCCTTTCGCTAAGGCTGTTCTTGTGGAATTGGCAAAGGGATATTTGGAAGCCCATAGAGGGCCATGGTGAAAAAGGAAATATCTTCCGTTCAAAACTGGAAAGAAGCTTTCTGAGAAACTGCTCTGTGTACTGTTAACTCATCTCACAGAGTTACATCTTTCCCTTTAAGAAGCCTTTCGCTAAGGCTGTTCTTGTGGAATTGGCAAAGGGATATTTGGAAGTCCATAGAGGGCTATGGTGAAAAAGGAAATATCTTCCGTTCAAAACTGGAAAGAAGCTTTCTGAAAAACTGCACGGTGTTTTGTTAATTCATCTCACAGAGTTACATCTTTCCCTTCAAGAAGCCTTTACCTAAGGCTGTTGTTGTGGAATTCGCAAAGGGATATTTGGAAGCCCATAGAGGGCTATGGTGAAAAAGGAAATATCTTCCGTTCAAAACTGGAAGGAATCTTTCTGAGAAGCTGCTCGGTGTTCTGTTAATTCATCTCGAAGAGTTACATCTTTCCCTTCAAGAACCCTTTCGCTAAGGCTGTTCTTGTGGAATAGGCAAAGGGATATTTGGAAGCCCATAGAGGGCTATGGTGAAAAAGGAAATATCTTCCGTTCAAAACTGGAAAGAAGCTTTCTGAGAAACTGCTCTGTGTCCTGTGAATTCATCTCACAGAGTTACATCTTTCCCTTCAAGAAGCCTTTCCCTAAGGCTGTTCTTTTGGAATTGGCAAAGGGATATTTGGAAGCCCATAGAAGGCTATGCTGAAAAAGGAAATATCTTCCGTTCAAAACTGGATAGAAGCTTTCTGAGAAACTGCTCTGCGTTCTGGTAATTCATCTCACAGAGATACATCTTTCCCTTCAAGAAGCCTTTCGCTAAGACTGTTCTTGTGGAATTGGGAAAGGGATACTTGGAAGCCCATAGAGGGCTATGGTGAAAAAGGAAGTACCTTTCGTTCAAAACTGGAAAGAAGCTTTCTGAGAAACTGCTCTGTGTTCTGTGAATTCATCTCACAGAGTTACATCTTTCCCTTCAAGAAGCCTTTCGCTAAGTCTGTTCTTGTGGAATTGGCAAAGGGATATTTGGAAGCCCACAGATGGCTATGGTGAAAAAGGAAATATCTTCCGTTCAAAACTGGAAACAAGCTTTCCGAGAAACTGCTCTGTGTTCTGTAAATTCATCTCACAGAGTTACATCTTTCCCTTCAAGAAGCCTTTCGCTAAGTCTGTTCTTGTGGAATTGGCAAAGGGATATTTGGAAGCCCATAGAGGGCTATGGTGAAAAAGGAAATATCTTCCGTTCAAAACGGGAAGGAATCTTTCTGAGAAACTGCTCGGTGTTCTGTTCATTCATCTCGCAGAGTTACATCTTTCCCTTCAAGAAGCCTTTCGCTAAGGCTGTTCTTGTGGAATTTGCAAAGGGATATTTGGAAGCCCATAGAGGGCTATGGTGGAAAAGGAAATATCTTCCGTTCAAAACTGGAAAGAAGCTTTCTGAGAAACTGCTCTGTGTTCTGTTAATTCATCTCACAGAGTTACACCTTTTCCTTCAAGAAGCCTTTCGCTAAGGCTGTTGTTGTGGAATTGGCAAAGGGATATTTGGAAGCCCATAGAGGGCTATGGTGAAAAAGGAAGTATTTTCCGTTCAAAACTGGAAGGAATCTTTCTGAGAAACTGCTCGGTGTTCTGTTAATTCATCTCGAAGGGTTACATCTTTCCCTTCAAGAAGCCTTTCGCTAAGGCTGTTCTTGTGGAATAGGCAAAGGGATATTTGGAAGCCCATAGAGGGCTACGGTGAAAAAGGAAATATCTTCCGTTCAAAACTGGAAAGAAGCTTTCTGAGAAACTGCTCTGTGGCCTGTGAATTCATCTTGAAGAGTTACATCTTTCCCTTCAAGAAGCCTTTCGCTAAGGCTGTTCTTGTGGAATTGGCAAAGGGATATTTGCAAGCCCATAGAAAGCTATGGTGAAAAAGGAAATATCTTCCTTTCAAAACTGGAAAGAAGCTTTCTGAGAAACTGCTCTGTGTTCTGTTAATTCATCTCACAGAGTTACATCTTTCCCTTCAAGAAGCCTTTCTCTAAGGATGTTCTTGTGGAATTGGCAAAGGGATATTTGGAAGCCGCTAGAGGGCTATGGTGAAAAAGGAAATATCTTCCGTTCAAAACTGGAAAGAAACTTTCTGAGAAACTGCTCTGCGTTCTGTTAATTCATCTCACAGAGTTACATCTGTTCCTTCAAGAAGCCTTTCACTAAGGCTGTTCTTGTGGAATTGGCAAAGGGATATTTGGAAGCCCATAGAGGGCTATGGTGAAAAAGGAAATATTTTCCGTTCAAAACTGCAAAGAAGCTTTCTGAGATACTGCTCTGTGTTCTGTGAATTCATCTCACAGGGTTACATATTTCCCTTCAAGAAGCCTTTCGCTAAGGCTGTTCTTGTGGAATTGGCAAAGGGATATTTGGAAGCCCATAGACGGCTATGGTGAAAAAGGAAATAACTTCCATTCAAAACTGGAAAGAAGCTTTCTGAGAAACTGCTCTGTGTTCTGTTAATTCATCTCACAGAGTTACATCTTTTGCTTTAAGAAGCCTTTCGCTAAGGCTGTTCTTGTGGAATTGGCAAAGGGATATTTGGAAGACCATAGAGGGCTATGGTGAAAAAGGAAATATCTTCCATTCAAAACTGGAAAGAAACATTCTGAGAAACTGCTCTGTGTTCTGTGAATTCATCTAACAGAGTTACATCTTTCCCTTCAAGAAGCCTTTCGCTAAGACGGTTCTTGTGGAACTGGGAAAGGGATACTTGGAAGCCCATAGAGGGCTATGGTGAAAAAGGAAGTACCTTTCGTTCAAAACTGGAAAGAAGCTTTCTGAGAAACTGCTCTGTGTTCTGTTATTCATCTCACAGAGTTACATCTTTCCCTTCAAGAAGCCTTTCGCTAAGGCTGTTCTTGTGGAATTGGCAAAGGGATATTTGGAAGCCCATAGAGGGCCATGGTGAAAAAGGAAATATCTTCCGTTCAAAACTGGAAAGAAGCTTTCTGAGAAACTGCTCTGTGTACTGTTAACTCATCTCACAGAGTTACATCTTTCCCTTCAAGAAGCCTTTCGCTAAGGCTGTTCTTGTGGAATTGGCAAAGGGATATTTGGAAGCCAATAGAGGGCTATGGTGAAAAAGGAAATATCTTCCATTCAAAACTGGAAAGAAACTTTCTGAGAAACTGCTCTGTGTTCTGTGAATTCATCTCACAGAGATACATCTTTCCCTTCAAGAAGCCTTTCGCGAAGACTGTTCTTGTGGAATTGGGAAAGGGATACTTGGAAGCCCATAGAGGGTTATGGTGAAAAACGAAGTACCTTTCGTTCAAAACTGGAAAGAAGCTTTCTGAGAAACTGCTCTGTGTTCTGTGAATTCATCTCACAGAGTTACATCTTTCCCTTCAAGAAGCCTTTCGCTAAGGCTGTTCTTGTGGAATTGGCAAAGGGATATTTGGAAGCCCACAGATGGCTATGGTGAAAAAGGAAATATCTTCCGTTCAAAACTGGAAACAAGCTTTCCGAGAAACTGCTCTGTGTTCTGTAAATTCATCTCATAGAGTTACATCTTTCCCTTCAAGAAGCCTTTCGCTAAGGCTGTTCTTGTGGAATTGGCAAAGGGATATTTGGAAGCCCATGGAGGGCTATGGTGAAAAAGGAAATATATTCCGTTCAAAACTGGAAAGAAGCTTTCTGGGAAACTGCTCTGTGTTCTGTTAATTCCTCTCACAGAGTTACATCTTTCCCTTCAAGAAGCCTTTCGCTAAGTCTGTTCTTGTGGAATTGGCAAAGGGATATTTGGAAGCCCATGGAGGGCTATGGTGAAAAAGGAAATATCTTCCGTTCAAAACGGGAAGGAATCTTTCTGAGAAACTGCTCGGTGTTCCGTTAATTCATCTCGCAGAGTTACATCTTTCCCTTCAAGAAGCCTTTCGCTAAGGCTGTTCTTGTGGAATTGGCAAAGGGATATTTGGAAGCCCATAGAGGGCTATGGTGAAAAAGGAAATATCTTCCGTTCAAAACTGGAAAGAAGCTTTCTGAGAAACTGCTCTGTGTTCTGTGAATTCATCTCACAGAGTTACACCTTTTCCTTCAAGAAGCCTTTCGCTAAGGCTGTTCTTGTGGAATTGGCAAAGGGATATTTGGAAGCCCATAGAGGGCTATGGTGAAAAAGGAAATATTTTCCGTTCAAAACTGGAAAGAAGCTTTCTGGGAAACTGCTCTGTGTTCTGTGAATTCATCTCACAGAGTTACATATTTACCTTCAAGAAGCCTTTCGCTAAGGCTGTTGTTGTGGAATTGGCAAAGGAATCTTTGGAAGCCCATAGACGGCTATGGTGAAAAAGGAAATAACTTCCATTCAAAACTGGAAAGAAGCTTTCTGAGAAACTGCTCTGTGTTCTGTTAATTCATCTCACAGAGTTACATCTTTCGCTTCAAGAAGCCTTTCGCTAAGGCTGTTCTTGTGGAATTGGCAAAGGGATATTTGGAAGACCATAGAGGGCTATGGTGAAAAAGGAAATATCTTCCATTCAAAACTGGAAAGAAACTTTCTGAGAAACTGCTCTGTGTTCTGTGAATTCATCTCACAGAGTTAAATCTTTCCCTTCAAGAAGCCTTTCGCTAAGAATGTTCTTGTGGAATTGGGAAAGAGATACTTGGAAGCCCATAGAGGGCTATGGTGAAAAAGGAAGTACCTTTCGTTCAAAACTGGAAAGAAGCTTTCTGAGAAACTGCTCTGTGTTCTGTTAATTCATCACACAGAGTTACATCTTTCCCTTCAAGAAGCCCTTCGCTAAGGCTGTTCTTGTGGAATTGGCAAAGGGATATTTGGAAGCCCATAGAGGGCCATGGTGAAAAAGGAAATATCTTCCGTTCAAAACTGGAAAGAAGCTTTCTGAGAAACTGCTCTGTGTTCTGTTATCTCATTTCACAGAGTTACATCTTTCCCTTCAAGAAGCCTTTCGCTAAGGCTGTTCTTGTGGAATTGGCAAAGGGATATTTGGAAGTCCATAGAGGGCTATGGTGAAAAAGGAAATATCTTCCGTTCAAAACTGGAAAGAAGCTTTCTGAAAAACTGCACGGTGTTCTGTTAATTCATCTCACAGAGTTACATCTTTCCCTTCAAGAAGCCTTTACCTAAGGCTGTTGTTGTGGAATTGGCAAAGGGAAATTTGGAAGCCCATAGAGGGCTATGGTGAAAAAGGAAATATCTTCCGTTAAAAACTGGAAGGAATCTTTCTGAGAAGCTGCTCGGTGTTCTGTTAATTCATCTCGAAGAGTTACATCTTTCCCTTCAAGAAGCCTTTCGCTAAGGCTGTTCTTGTGGAATAGCCAAAGGGATATTTGGAAGCCCATAGAGGGCTACGGTGAAAAAGGAAATATCTTCCGTTCAAAACTGGAAAGAAGCTTTCTGAGAAACTGCTCTGTGTCCTGTGAATTCATCTCGAAGAGTTACATCTTTCCCTTCAAGAAGCCTTTCACTAAGGCTGTTCTTGTGGAATTGGCAAAGGGATATTTGGAAGCCCATAGAAGGGTATGGTGAAAAAGGAAATATCTTCCTTTCAAAACTGGAAAGAAGCTTTCTGAGAAACTGCTCTGTGTTCTGTTAATTCATGTCACAGAGTTACATCTTTCCTTTCAAGAAGCCTTTCGCTAAGGCTGTTCTTGTGGAATTGGCAAAGGGATATTTGGAAGCCCATAGACGGCTATGGTGAAAAAGGAAATAACTTCCATTCAAAACTGGAGAGAAGCTTTCTGAGAAACTGCTCTGTGTTCCGTTAATTCATCTCACAGAGTTACATCTTTCGCTTCAAGAAGCCTTTCGCTAAGGCTGTTCTTGTGGAATTGGCAAAGGGATATTTGGAAGACCATAGAGGGCTATGGTGAAAAAGGAAATATCTTCCATTCAAAACTGGAAAGAAGGTTTCTGAGAAACTGCTCTGTGTTCCGTGAATTCATCCCACAGAGTTACATCTTTCCCTTCAAGAAGCCTTTCGCTAAGACTGTTCTTGTGGAATTGGGAAAGGGATACTTGGAAGCCCATAGAGGGCTATGGTGAAAAAGGAAGTACCTTTCGTTCAAAACTGGAAAGAAGCTTTCTGAGAAACTGCTCTGTGTTCTGTGAATTCATCTCACAGAGTTACATCTTTCCCTTCAAGAAGCCTTTCGCTAAGGCTGTTCTTGTGGAATTGGCAAAGGGATATTTGGAAGCCCATAGATGGCTATGGTGAAAAAGGAAATATCTTCCGTTCAAAACTGGAAACAAGCTTTCCGAGAAACTGCTCTGTGTTCTGTAAATTCATCTCAAAGAGTTACATCTTTCCCTTCAAGAAGCCTTTCGCTAAGGCTGTTCTTGTGGAATTGGCAAAGGGATATTTTGAAGCCCATGGAGGGCTATGGTGAAAAAGGAAATATCTTCCGTTCAAAACTGGAAAGAAGCTTTCTGGGAAACTGCTCTGTGTTCTGTTAATTCCTCTCACAGAGTTACATCTTTCACTTCAAGAAGCCTTTCGCTAAGTCTGTTCTTGTGGAATTGGCAAAGGGATATTTGGAAGCCCATAGAGGGCTATGGTGAAAAATTAAATATCTTCCGTTCAAAACGGGAAGGAATCTTTCTGAGAAACTGCTCGGTGTTCTGTTAATTCATCTCGCAGAGTTACATCTTTCCCTTCAAGAAGCCTTTCGCTAAGGCTGTTCTTGTGGAATTGGCAAAGGGATATTTGGAAGCCCATAGAGGGCTATGGTGAAAAAGGAAATATCTTCCTTTCAAAACTCGAAAGAAGCTTTCTGAGAAACTGCTCTGTGTTCTGTTAATTCATCTCACAGAGTTACAACTTTTCCTTCAAGAAGCCTTTCGCTAAGGCTGTTCTTGTGGAATTGGCAAAGGGATATTTGGAAGCCCATAGAGGGCTATGGTGAAAAAGGAAATATCTTCCGTTCAAAACAGGAAAGAAGCTTTCTGAGAAACTGCTCTGTGTTCTGTTAATTCATCTCACAGAGTTACATCTTTTCCTTCAAGAAGCCTTTCGCTAAGGCTGTTCTTGTGGAATTGGCAAAGGGATATTTGGAAGCCCATAGAGGGCTATGTTGAAAATGGAAATATCTTCCGTTCAAAACTGGAAGGAAGCTTTCTGAGAAACTGCTCTGTGTTCTGCTAATTCATCTCACAGAGTTACATCTTTCACTTCAAGAAGCCTTTCGCTAAGGCTGTTCTTGTGGAATTTGCAAAGGGATATTTGGAAGCCCATAGAGGGCTATGGTGAAAAAGGAAATATCTTCCGTTCAAAACTGGAAAGAAACTTTCTGAGAAACTGCTCTGTGTTCTGTTAATTCATCTCACAGAGTTACACCTTTTCCTTCAAGAAGCCTTTCGCTAAGGCTGTTCTTGTGGAATTGGCAAAGGGATATTTGGAAGCCCATAGAGGGCTATGGTGAAAAAGGAAATATCTTCCGTTCAAAACTGGAAAGAAGCTTTCGGAGAAACTGCTCTGTGTTCTGTTAATTCATCTCACAGATTTACATCATTTCCTTCAAGAAGCCTTTCGCTAAGGCTGTTCTTGTGGAATTGGCAAAGGGATATTTGGAAGCCCATAGAGGGCTATGCTGAAAATGGAAATATCTTCCTTTCAAAACTGGAAAGAAGCTTTATGAGAAACTGCTCTGTGTTCTGTGAATTCATCTCACAGAGTTACATCTTTCCCTTCAAGAAGCCTTTCGCTAAGACTGTTCTTGTGGAATTGGCAAAGGGATATTTGGAAGCCCATAGAGGGCTATGGTGGAAAAGGAAATATCTTCCGTTCAAAACTGGAAAGAAGCTTTCTGAGAAACTGCTCTGTGTTCTGTTCATTCATCTCACAGAGTTAAATCTTTCCCTTCAAGAAGCCTTTCGCTAAGGCTGTTCTTGTGGAATTGGCAAAGGGATATTTGGAAGCCCATAGAGGGCTATGGTGAAAAAGGAAATATCTTCCATTCAAAACTGGAAAGAAGCTTTCTGAGAAACTGCTCTGTGTTCTGTTAATTCATCTCACAGAGTTACATCTTTCCCTTCAAGAAGCCTTTCGCTAAGGCTGTTCTTGTGGAATTGGCAAAGGGATATTTGGAAGCCCATAGAGGGCTATGGTGAAAAAGGAAATATCTTCCATTCAAAACTGGAAAGAAACTTTCTGAGAAACTGCTCTGTGTTCTGTGAATTCATCTCACAGAGTTACATCTTTCCCTTCGAGAAGCCTTTCCCTAAGACTGTTCTTGTGTAATTGGCAAAGGGATATTTGGAAGCCCATAGATGGCTATGGTGAAAAAGGAAATATATTCAGTTCAAAACTGGAAAGAAGCTTTCCGAGAAACTGCTCTGTGTTCTGTAAATTCATCTCACAGAGTTACATCTTTCCCTTCAAGAAGCCTTTCGCTAAGACTGTTCTTGTGGAATTGGCAAAGGGATATTTGGAAGCCATTAGATGGCTATGGTGAAAAAGGAAATATCTTCCGTTCAAAACTGGAAAGAAGCTTTCTGAGAAACTGCTCTGTGTTCTGTAAATTCATCTCACAGAGTTATATCTTTCCCTTCAAGAAGCCTTTCGCTAAGGCTGTTCTTGTGGAATTGGCAAAGGGATATTTGGAAGCCCACAGATGGCTATGGTGAAAAAGGAAATATCTTCCGTTCAAAACTGGAAACAAGCTTTCCGAGAAACTGCTCTGTGTTCTGTAAATTCATCTCACAGAGTTACATCTTTCCCTTCAAGAAGCCTTTCGCTAAGTCTGTTCTTGTGGAATTGGCAAAGGGATATTTGGAAGCCCATAGAGGGCTATGGTGAAAAAGGAAATATCTTCCGTTCAAAACTGGAAGTAATCTTTCTGAGAAACTGCTCTGTGTTCTTTTAATTCATCTCACAGAGTTACATCTGTTCCTTCAAGAAGCCTTTCGCTAAGGCTGTTCTTGTGGAATTGGCAAAGGGATACTTGGAAGAACTAAGAGGGCTATGGTGAAAAAGGAAGTACCTTTCGTTCAAAACTGGAAAGAAGCTTTCTGAGAAACTGCTCTGTGTTCTGTTAATTCATCTCACAGAGTTACATCTTTCCCTTCAAGAAGCCTTTCGCTAAGGCTGTTCTTGTGGAATTGGCAAAGGGATATTTGGAAGCCCATAGAGGGCTATGGTGAAAAAGGAAATATCTTCCGTTCAAAACTGGAAAGAAGCTTTCTGAGAAACTGCTCTGTGTTCTGTTAACTCATTTCACAGAGTTACATCTTTCCCTTCAAGAAGCCTTTCGCTAAGGCTGTTCTTGTGGAATTGGCAAAGGGATATTTGGAAGTCCATAGAGGGCTATGGTGAAAAAGGAAATATCTTCCGTTCAAAACTGGAAAGAAGCTTTCTGAAAAACTGCACGCTGTTATGTTAATTCATCTCACAGAGTTACATCTTTCCCTTCAAGAAGCCTTTACCTAAGACTGTTGTTGTGGAATTGGCAAAGGGATATTTGGAAGCCCATAGAGGGCTATGGGGAAAAAGGAAATATCTTCCGTTCAAAACTGGAAGGAATCTTTCTGAGAAGCTGCTCGGTGTTCTGTTAATTCATCTCGAAGAGTTACATCTTTCCCTTCAAGAAGCCTTTCGCTAAGGCTGTTCTTGTGGAATAGGCAAAGGGATATTTGGAAGCCCATACAGGGCTATGGTGTAAAAGGAAATATCTTCCGTTCAAAACTGGAAAGAAGCTTTCTGAGAAACTGCTCTGTGTTCTGTGAATTCATCTCACAGAGTTACATCTTTCACTTCTAGAAGCCTTTCGCTAAGGCTGTTCTTTTGGAATTGTCAAAGGGATATTTGGAAGCCCATAGAAGGCTATGGTGAAAAAGGAAATATCTTCCGTTCAAAACTGGATAGAAGCTTTCTGAGAAACTGCTCTGTGTTCTGTTAATTCATCTCACAGAGTTACATGTTTCCCTTCAAGAAGCCTTTCTCTAAGGATGTTCTTGTGGAATTGGCAAAGGGATATTTGGAAGCCCATAGAGGGCTATGGTGAGAAAGGAAATATCTTCCGTTCAAAACTGGAAAGAAGCTTTCTGAGAAACTGCTCTGTGTTCTGTTAATTCATCTCACAGAGTTACATCTGTTCCTTCAAGAAGCCTTTCACTAAGGCTGTTCTTGTGGAATTGGCAAAGGGATATTTGGAAGCCCATAGAGGGCTATGGTGAAAAAGGAAATATTTTCCGTTCAAAACTGGAAAGAAGCTTTCTGAGAAACTGCTCTGTGTTCTGTGAATTCATCTCACAGAGTTACATATTTCCCTTCAAGAAGCCTTTCGCTAAGGCTGTTCTTGTAGAATTGGCAAAGGGATATTTGGAAGCCCATAGACGGCTATGGTGAAAAAGGAAATAACTTCCATTCAAAACTGGAAAGAAGCTTTCTGAGAAACTGCTCTGTGTTCTGTTAATTCATCTCACAGAGTTACATCTTTCGCTTCAAGAAGCCTTTCGCTAAGGCTGTTCTTGTGGAATTGGCAAAGGGATATTTGGAAGACCATAGAGGGCTATGGTGAAAAAGGAAATATCTTCCATTCAAAACTGGAAACATTCTGAGAAACTGTTCTGTGTTCTGTGAATTCATCTCACAGAGTTACATCTTTCCCTTCAAGAAGCCTTTCGCTAAGACTGTTCTTGTGGAATTGGGAAAGGGATACTTGGAAGCCCATAGAGGGCTATGGTGAAAAAGGAAGTACCTTTCGTTCAAAACTGGAAAGAAGCTTTCTGAGAAACTGCTCTGTGTTCTGTTAATTCATCTCACAGAGTTACATCTTTCCCTTCAAGAAGCCTTTCGCTAAGGCTGTTCTTGTGGAATTGGCAAAGGGATATTTGGAAGCCCATAGAGGGCCATGGTGAAAAAGGATATATCTTCCGTTCAAAACTGGAAAGAAGCTTTCTGAGAAACTGCTCTGTGTACTGTTAACTCATCTCACAGAGTTACATCTTTCCCTTTAAGAAGCCTTTCGCTAAGGCTGTTCTTGTGGAATTGGCAAAGGGATATTTGGAAGTCCATAGAGGGCTATGGTGAAAAAGGAAATATCTTCCGTTCAAAACTGGAAAGAAGCTTTCTGAAAAACTGCACGGTGTTTTGTTAATTCATCTCACAGAGTTACATCTTTCCCTTCAAGAAGCCTTTACCTAAGGCTGTTGTTGTGGAATTCGCAAAGGGATATTTGGAAGCCCATAGAGGGCTATGGTGAAAAAGGAAATATCTTCCGTTCAAAACTGGAAGGAATCTTTCTGAGAAGCTGCTCGGTGTTCTGTTAATTCATCTCGAAGAGTTACATCTTTCCCTTCAAGAACCCTTTCGCTAAGGCTGTTCTTGTGGAATAGGCAAAGGGATATTTGGAAGCCCATAGAGGGCTATGGTGAAAAAGGAAATATCTTCCGTTCAAAACTGGAAAGAAGCTTTCTGAGAAACTGCTCTGTGTCCTGTGAATTCATCTCACAGAGTTACATCTTTCCCTTCAAGAAGCCTTTCCCTAAGACTGTTCTTTTGGAATTGGCAAAGGGATATTTGGAAGCCCATAGAAGGCTATGCTGAAAAAGGAAATATCTTCCGTTCAAAACTGGATAGAAGCTTTCTGAGAAACTGCTCTGCGTTCTGGTAATTCATCTCACAGAGATACATCTTTCCCTTCAAGAAGCCTTTCGCTAAGACTGTTCTTGTGGAATTGGGAAAGGGATACTTGGAAGCCCATAGAGGGCTATGGTGAAAAAGGAAGTACCTTTCGTTCAAAACTGGAAAGAAGCTTTCTGAGAAACTGCTCTGTGTTCTGTGAATTCATCTCACAGAGTTACATCTTTCCCTTCAAGAAGCCTTTCGCTAAGTCTGTTCTTGTGGAATTGGCAAAGGGATATTTGGAAGCCCACAGATGGCTATGGTGAAAAAGGAAATATCTTCCGTTCAAAACTGGAAACAAGCTTTCCGAGAAACTGCTCTGTGTTCTGTAAATTCATCTCACAGAGTTACATCTTTCCCTTCAAGAAGCCTTTCGCTAAGTCTGTTCTTGTGGAATTGGCAAAGGGATATTTGGAAGCCCATAGAGGGCTATGGTGAAAAAGGAAATATCTTCCGTTCAAAACGGGAAGGAATCTTTCTGAGAAACTGCTCGGTGTTCTGTTCATTCATCTCGCAGAGTTACATCTTTCCCTTCAAGAAGCCTTTCGCTAAGGCTGTTCTTGTGGAATTTGCAAAGGGATATTTGGAAGCCCATAGAGGGCTATGGTGGAAAAGGAAATATCTTCCGTTCAAAACTGGAAAGAAGCTTTCTGAGAAACTGCTCTGTGTTCTGTTAATTCATCTCACAGAGTTACACCTTTTCCTTCAAGAAGCCTTTCGCTAAGGCTGTTGTTGTGGAATTGGCAAAGGGATATTTGGAAGCCCATAGAGGGCTATGGTGAAAAAGGAAATATTTTCCGTTCAAAACTGGAAGGAATCTTTCTGAGAAACTGCTCGGTGTTCTGTTAATTCATCTCGAAGGGTTACATCTTTCCCTTCAAGAAGCCTTTCGCTAAGGCTGTTCTTGTGGAATAGGCAAAGGGATATTTGGAAGCCCATAGAGGGCTACGGTGAAAAAGGAAATATCTTCCGTTCAAAACTGGAAAGAAGCTTTCTGAGAAACTGCTCTGTGGCCTGTGAATTCATCTTGAAGAGTTACATCTTTCCCTTCAAGAAGCCTTTCGCTAAGGCTGTTCTTGTGGAATTGGCAAAGGGATATTTGCAAGCCCATAGAAAGCTATGGTGAAAAAGGAAATATCTTCCTTTCAAAACTGGAAAGAAGCTTTCTGAGAAACTGCTCTGTGTTCTGTTAATTCATCTCACAGAGTTACATCTTTCCCTTCAAGAAGCCTTTCTCTAAGGATGTTCTTGTGGAATTGGCAAAGGGATATTTGGAAGCCGCTAGAGGGCTATGGTGAAAAAGGAAATATCTTCCGTTCAAAACTGGAAAGAAACTTTCTGAGAAACTGCTCTGCGTTCTGTTAATTCATCTCACAGAGTTACATCTGTTCCTTCAAGAAGCCTTTCACTAAGGCTGTTCTTGTGGAATTGGCAAAGGGATATTTGGAAGCCCATAGAGGGCTATGGTGAAAAAGGAAATATTTTCCGTTCAAAACTGCAAAGAAGCTTTCTGAGATACTGCTCTGTGTTCTGTGAATTCATCTCACAGGGTTACATATTTCCCTTCAAGAAGCCTTTCGCTAAGGCTGTTCTTGTGGAATTGGCAAAGGGATATTTGGAAGCCCATAGACGGCTATGGTGAAAAAGGAAATAACTTCCATTCAAAACTGGAAAGAAGCTTTCTGAGAAACTGCTCTGTGTTCTGTTAATTCATCTCACAGAGTTACATCTTTTGCTTTAAGAAGCCTTTCGCTAAGGCTGTTCTTGTGGAATTGGCAAAGGGATATTTGGAAGACCATAGAGGGCTATGGTGAAAAAGGAAATATCTTCCATTCAAAACTGGAAAGAAACATTCTGAGAAACTGCTCTGTGTTCTGTGAATTCATCTAACAGAGTTACATCTTTCCCTTCAAGAAGCCTTTCGCTAAGACGGTTCTTGTGGAACTGGGAAAGGGATACTTGGAAGCCCATAGAGGGCTATGGTGAAAAAGGAAGTACCTTTCGTTCAAAACTGGAAAGAAGCTTTCTGAGAAACTGCTCTGTGTTCTGTTATTCATCTCACAGAGTTACATCTTTCCCTTCAAGAAGCCTTTCGCTAAGGCTGTTCTTGTGGAATTGGCAAAGGGATATTTGGAAGCCCATAGAGGGCCATGGTGAAAAAGGAAATATCTTCCGTTCAAAACTGGAAAGAAGCTTTCTGAGAAACTGCTCTGTGTACTGTTAACTCATCTCACAGAGTTACATCTTTCCCTTCAAGAAGCCTTTCGCTAAGGCTGTTCTTGTGGAATTGGCAAAGGGATATTTGGAAGCCAATAGAGGGCTATGGTGAAAAAGGAAATATCTTCCATTCAAAACTGGAAAGAAACTTTCTGAGAAACTGCTCTGTGTTCTGTGAATTCATCTCACAGAGATACATCTTTCCCTTCAAGAAGCCTTTCGCGAAGACTGTTCTTGTGGAATTGGGAAAGGGATACTTGGAAGCCCATAGAGGGTTATGGTGAAAAACGAAGTACCTTTCGTTCAAAACTGGAAAGAAGCTTTCTGAGAAACTGCTCTGTGTTCTGTGAATTCATCTCACAGAGTTACATCTTTCCCTTCAAGAAGCCTTTCGCTAAGGCTGTTCTTGTGGAATTGGCAAAGGGATATTTGGAAGCCCACAGATGGCTATGGTGAAAAAGGAAATATCTTCCGTTCAAAACTGGAAACAAGCTTTCCGAGAAACTGCTCTGTGTTCTGTAAATTCATCTCATAGAGTTACATCTTTCCCTTCAAGAAGCCTTTCGCTAAGGCTGTTCTTGTGGAATTGGCAAAGGGATATTTGGAAGCCCATGGAGGGCTATGGTGAAAAAGGAAATATATTCCGTTCAAAACTGGAAAGAAGCTTTCTGGGAAACTGCTCTGTGTTCTGTTAATTCCTCTCACAGAGTTACATCTTTCCCTTCAAGAAGCCTTTCGCTAAGTCTGTTCTTGTGGAATTGGCAAAGGGATATTTGGAAGCCCATAGAGGGCTATGGTGAAAAAGGAAATATCTTCCGTTCAAAACGGGAAGGAATCTTTCTGAGAAACTGCTCGGTGTTCCGTTAATTCATCTCGCAGAGTTACATCTTTCCCTTCAAGAAGCCTTTCGCTAAGGCTGTTCTTGTGGAATTGGCAAAGGGATATTTGGAAGCCCATAGAGGGCTATGGTGAAAAAGGAAATATCTTCCGTTCAAAACTGGAAAGAAGCTTTCTGAGAAACTGCTCTGTGTTCTGTGAATTCATCTCACAGAGTTACACCTTTTCCTTCAAGAAGCCTTTCGCTAAGGCTGTTCTTGTGGAATTGGCAAAGGGATATTTGGAAGCCCATAGAGGGCTATGGTGAAAAAGGAAATATTTTCCGTTCAAAACTGGAAAGAAGCTTTCTGGGAAACTGCTCTGTGTTCTGTGAATTCATCTCACAGAGTTACATATTTACCTTCAAGAAGCCTTTCGCTAAGGCTGTTGTTGTGGAATTGGCAAAGGAATCTTTGGAAGCCCATAGACGGCTATGGTGAAAAAGGAAATAACTTCCATTCAAAACTGGAAAGAAGCTTTCTGAGAAAATGCTCTGTGTTCTGTTAATTCATCTCACAGAGTTACATCTTTCGCTTCAAGAAGCCTTTCGCTAAGGCTGTTCTTGTGGAATTGGCAAAGGGATATTTGGAAGACCATAGAGGGCTATGGTGAAAAAGGAAATATCTTCCATTCAAAACTGGAAAGAAACTTTCTGAGAAACTGCTCTGTGTTCTGTGAATTCATCTCACAGAGTTAAATCTTTCCCTTCAAGAAGCCTTTCGCTAAGAATGATCTTGTGGAATTGGGAAAGAGATACTTGGAAGCCCATAGAGGGCTATGGTGAAAAAGGAAGTACCTTTCGTTCAAAACTGGAAAGAAGCTTTCTGAGAAACTGCTCTGTGTTCTGTTAATTCATCACACAGAGTTACATCTTTCCCTTCAAGAAGCCCTTCGCTAAGGCTGTTCTTGTGGAATTGGCAAAGGGATATTTGGAAGCCCATAGAGGGCCATGGTGAAAAAGGAAATATCTTCCGTTAAAAACTGGAAAGAAGCTTTCTGAGAAACTGCTCTGTGTTCTGTTATCTCATTTCACAGAGTTACATCTTTCCCTTCAAGAAGCCTTTCGCTAAGGCTGTTCTTGTGGAATTGGCAAAGGGATATTTGGAAGTCCATAGAGGGCTATGGTGAAAAAGGAAATATCTTCCGTTCAAAACTGGAAAGAAGCTTTCTGAAAAACTGCACGGTGTTCTGTTAATTCATCTCACAGAGTTACATCTTTCCCTTCAAGAAGCCTTTACCTAAGGCTGTTGTTGTGGAATTGGCAAAGGGAAATTTGGAAGCCCATAGAGGGCTATGGTGAAAAAGGAAATATCTTCCGTTAAAAACTGGAAGGAATCTTTCTGAGAAGCTGCTCGGTGTTCTGTTAATTCATCTCGAAGAGTTACATCTTTCCCTTCAAGAAGCCTTTCGCTAAGGCTGTTCTTGTGGAATAGCGAAAGGGATATTTGGAAGCCCATAGAGGGCTACGGTGAAAAAGGAAATATCTTCCGTTCAAAACTGGAAAGAAGCTTTCTGAGAAACTGCTCTGTGTCCTGTGAATTCATCTCGAAGAGTTACATCTTTCCCTTCAAGAAGCCTTTCACTAAGGCTGTTCTTGTGGAATTGGCAAAGGGATATTTGGAAGCCCATAGAAGGGTATGGTGAAAAAGGAAATATCTTCCTTTCAAAACTGGAAAGAAGCTTTCTGAGAAACTGCTCTGTGTTCTGTTAATTCATGTCACAGAGTTACATCTTTCCTTTCAAGAAGCCTTTCGCTAAGGCTGTTCTTGTGGAATTGGCAAAGGGATATTTGGAAGCCCATAGACGGCTATGGTGAAAAAGGAAATAACTTCCATTCAAAACTGGAGAGAAGCTTTCTGAGAAACTGCTCTGTGTTCCGTTAATTCATCTCACAGAGTTACATCTTTCGCTTCAAGAAGCCTTTCGCTAAGGCTGTTCTTGTGGAATTGGCAAAGGGATATTTGGAAGACCATAGAGGGCTATGGTGAAAAAGGAAATATCTTCCATTCAAAACTGGAAAGAAGGTTTCTGAGAAACTGCTCTGTGTTCCGTGAATTCATCTCACAGAGTTACATCTTTCCCTTCAAGAAGCCTTTCGCTAAGACTGTTCTTGTGGAATTGGGAAAGGGATACTTGGAAGCCCATAGAGGGCTATGGTGAAAAAGGAAGTACCTTTCGTTCAAAACTGGAAAGAAGCTTTCTGAGAAACTGCTCTGTGTTCTGTGAATTCATCTCACAGAGTTACATCTTTCCCTTCAAGAAGCCTTTCGCTAAGGCTGTTCTTGTGGAATTGGCAAAGGGATATTTGGAAGCCCATAGATGGCTATGGTGAAAAAGGAAATATCTTCCGTTCAAAACTGGAAACAAGCTTTCCGAGAAACTGCTCTGTGTTCTGTAAATTCATCTCACAGAGTTACATCTTTCCCTTCAAGAAGCCTTTCGCTAAGGCTGTTCTTGTGGAATTGGCAAAGGGATATTTTGAAGCCCATGGAGGGCTATGGTGAAAAAGGAAATATCTTCCGTTCAAAACTGGAAAGAAGCTTTCTGGGAAACTGCTCTGTGTTCTGTTAATTCCTCTCACAGAGTTACATCTTTCACTTCAAGAAGCCTTTCGCTAAGTCTGTTCTTGTGGAATTGGCAAAGGGATATTTGGAAGCCCATAGAGGGCTCTGGTGAAAAATTAAATATCTTCCGTTCAAAACGGGAAGGAATCTTTCTGAGAAACTGCTCGGTGTTCTGTTAATTCATCTCGCAGAGTTACATCTTTCCCTTCAAGAAGCCTTTCGCTAAGGCTGTTCTTGTGGAATTGGCAAAGGGATATTTGGAAGCCCATAGAGGGCTGTGGTGAAAAAGGAAATATCTTCCTTTGAAAACTCGAAAGAAGCTTTCTGAGAAACTGCTCTGTGTTCTGTTAATTCATCTCACAGAGTTACAACTTTTCCTTCAAGAAGCCTTTCGCTAAGGCTGTTCTTGTGGAATTGGCAAAGGGATATTTGGAAGCCCATAGAGGGCTATGGTGAAAAAGGAAATATCTTCCGTTCAAAACAGGAAAGAAGCTTTCTGAGAAACTGCTCTGTGTTCTGTTAATTCATCTCACAGAGTTACATCTTTTCCTTCAAGAAGCCTTTCGCTAAGGCTGTTGTTGTGGAATTGGCAAAGGGATATTTGGAAGCCCATAGAGGGCTATGTTGAAAATGGAAATATCTTCCGTTCAAAACTGGAAGGAAGCTTTCTGAGAAACTGCTCTGTGTTCTGCTAATTCATCTCACAGAGTTACATCTTTCACTTCAAGAAGCCTTTCGCTAAGGCTGTTCTTGTGGAATTTGCAAAGGGATATTTGGAAGCCCATAGAGGGCTATGGTGAAAAAGGAAATATCTTCCGTTCAAAACTGGAAAGAAGCTTTCTGAGAAACTGCTCTGTGTTCTGTTAATTCATCTCACAGAGTTACACCTTTTCCTTCAAGAAGCCTTTCGCTAAGGCTGTTCTTGTGGAATTGGCAAAGGGATATTTGGAAGCCCATAGAGGGCTATGGTGAAAAAGGAAATATCTTCCGTTCAAAACTGGAAAGAAGCTTTCGGAGAAACTGCTCTGTGTTCTGTTAATTCATCTCACAGATTTACATCATTTCCTTCAAGAAGCCTTTCGCTAAGGCTGTTCTTGTGGAATTGGCAAAGGGATATTTGGAAGCCCATAGAGGGCTATGCTGAAAATGGAAATATCTTCCTTTCAAAACTGGAAAGAAGCTTTATGAGAAACTGCTCTGTGTTCTGTGAATTCATCTCACAGAGTTACATCTTTCCCTTCAAGAAGCCTTTCGCTAAGACTGTTCTTGTGGAATTGGCAAAGGGATATTTGGAAGCCCATAGAGGGCTATGGTGGAAAAGGAAATATCTTCCGTTCAAAACTGGAAAGAAGCTTTCTGAGAAACTGCTCTGTGTTCTGTTCATTCATCTCACAGAGTTAAATCTTTCCCTTCAAGAAGCCTTTCGCTAAGGCTGTTCTTGTGGAATTGGCAAAGGGATATTTGGAAGCCCATAGAGGGCTATGGTGAAAAAGGAAATATCTTCCATTCAAAACTGGAAAGAAGCTTTCTGAGAAACTGCTCTGTGTTCTGTTAATTCATCTCACAGAGTTACATCTTTCCCTTCAAGAAGCCTTTCGCTAAGGCTGTTCTTGTGGAATTGGCAAAGGGATATTTGGAAGCCCATAGAGGGCTATGGTGAAAAAGGAAATATCTTCCATTCAAAACTGGAAAGAAACTTTCTGAGAAACTGCTCTGTGTTCTGTGAATTCATCTCACAGAGTTACATCTTTCCCTTCAAGAAGCCTTTCCCTAAGACTGTTCTTGTGTAATTGGCAAAGGGATATTTGGAAGCCCATAGATGGCTATGGTGAAAAAGGAAATATATTCAGTTCAAAACTGGAAAGAAGCTTTCCGAGAAACTGCTCTGTGTTCTGTAAATTCATCTCACAGAGTTACATCTTTCCCTTCAAGAAGCCTTTCGCTAAGACTGTTCTTGTGGAATTGGCAAAGGGATATTTGGAAGCCATTAGATGGCTATGGTGAAAAAGGAAATATCTTCCGTTCAAAACTGGAAAGAAGCTTTCTGAGAAACTGCTCTGTGTTCTGTAAATTCATCTCACAGAGTTATATCTTTCCCTTCAAGAAGCCTTTCGCTAAGGCTGTTCTTGTGGAATTGGCAAAGGGATATTTGGAAGCCCATAGAGGGCTATGGTGAAAAAGGAAATATCTTCCGTTCAAAACTGGAAAGAAGCTTTCTGAGAAACTGCTCTGTGTTCTGTGAATTCATCACACAGAGTTACATCTTTATCTTCAAGAAGCCTTTCGCTAAGGCTGTTCTTGTGGAATTGGCACAGGGATATTTGGAAGCCAATAGAGGGCTATGGTGAAAAAGGAAATATCTTCCGTTCAAAACTGGAAGGAATCTTTCTGAGAAACTGCTCGGTGTTCTGTTAATTCATCTCGCAGAGTTACATCTTTCCCTTCAAGAAGCCTTTCGCTAAGGCCGTTCTTGTGGAATTGGCAAAGGGATATTTGGAAGCCCCTAGAGGACTATGGTGGAAAAGGAAATATCTTCCGTTCAAAACTGGAAAGAAGCTTTCTGAGAAACTGCTCTGTGTTCTGTTAATTCATCTCACAGAGTTACATCTTTCCCTTTAAGAAGCCTTTCGCTAAGGCTGTTCTTGTGGAATTGGCAAAGGGATATTTGGAAGCCCATAGACGGCTATGGTGAAAAAAGAAATATCTTCCATTCAAAACGGGAAAGAAGCTTTCTGAGAAACTGCTCTGGGTTCTGTGAATTCATCTCACAGAGTTACATCTTTCCCTTCAAGAAGCCTTTCGCTAAGGCTGTTCTTGTGGAATTAGCAAAGGGATATTTGGAAGCCCATAGAGGGCTATGGTGAAAAAGGAAATATCTTCCATTCAAAACTGGAAAGAAACTTTCTGAGAAACTGCTCTGTGTTCTGTGAATTCATCTCACAGACTTACATCTTTCCCTTCAAGAAGCCTTTCGCTAAGACTGTTCTTGTGTAATTGGCAAAGGGATATTTGGAAGCCCATAGAGGGCTATGGTGAAAAAGGAAATATCTTCCGTTCAATACTGGAAAGAAGCTTTCCAAGAAACTGCTCTGTGTTCTGTAAATTCATCTCACAGAGTTACATCTTTCCCTTCAAGAAGCCTTTCGCTAAGGCTGTTCTTGTGGAATTGGCAAAGGGATAATTGGAAGCCCATGGAGGGCTATGGTGAAAAAGGAAATATCTTCCGTTCAAAACTGGAAAGAAGCTTTCTGGGAATCTGCTCTGTGTTCTGTTAATTCAACTCACAGTGTTACATCTTTCCCTTCAAGAAGCCTTTCGCTAAGGCTGTTCTTGTGGAATAGGCAAAGGGATATTTGGAAGTCCATAGAGGGCTATGGTGAAAAAGGAAATATCTTCCGTTCAAAACTGGAAAGAAGGTTTCTGAGAAACTGCTCTTTTTTCTGTTAATTCATCTCACAGAGTTACATCTTTCCCTTCAAGAAGCCTTTCGCTAAGGCTGTTTTTATGGAATTGGCAAAGGGATATTTGGAAGCCCATAGAGGGCTATGGTGAAAAAGGAAATATCTTCCGTTCAAAACTGGAAAGAAGCTTTCTGAGAAACTGCTCTGTGTTCTGCTAATTCATCTCACAGAGTTACATGTTTCACTTCAAGAAGCCTTTCGCTAAGGCTGTTCTTGTGGAATTGGCAAAGGGATATTTGGAAGCCCCTAGAGGGCTATGGTGAAAAAGGAAATATCTTCCGTTCAAAACTGGAATAAAGCTTTCTGAGAAACTGCTCTGTGTTCTATTAATTCATCTCACAGAGTTACATCTTTCCCTTCAAGAAGCCTTTCGCTAAGGCTGTTCTTGTGGAATTGGCAAAGGGATATTTGGAAGCCCATAGAGGGCTATAGTGAAAAAGGAAATATCTTCCGTTCAAAACTGGAAGGAATCTTTCTGAGAAACTGCTCGGTGTTCTTTTAATTCATCTCGCAGAGTTAAATCTTTCCCTTCAAGAAGCCTTTCGCTAAGGCTGTTCTTGTGGAATTGGCAAAGGGATATTTGGAAGCCCATAGAGGGCTATGTTGAAAATGGAAATATCTTCCGTTCAAAACTGGAAAGAAGCTTTCTGAGAAACTGCTCTGTGTTCTGCTAATTCATCTCACAGAGTTACATCTTTCACTTCAAGAAGCCTTTCGCTAAGGCTGTTCTTGTGGAATTTGCAAAGGGATATTTGGAAGCCCATAGAGGGCTATGGTGAAAAAGGAAATATCTTCCGTTCAAAACTGGAAAGAAGCTTTCTGAGAAACTGCTCTGTGTTCTGTTAATTCATCTCACAGAGTTACACCTTTTCCTTCAAGAAGCCTTTCGCTAAGGCTGTTCTTGTGGAATTGGCAAAGGGATATTTGGAAGCCCATAGAGGGCTATGGTGAAAAAGGAAATATCTTCCATTCAAAACTGGAAAGAAGCTTTCTGAGAAACTGCTCTGTGTTCTGTTAATTCATCTCACAGATTTACATCTTTTCCTTCAAGAAGCCTTTCGCTAAGGCTGTTCTTGTGGAATTGGCAAAGTGATATTTGGAAGCCCATAGAGGGCTATGGTGAAAATGGAAATATCTTCCGTTCAAAACTGGAAAGAAGCTTTATGAGAAACTGCTCTGTGTTCTGTGAATTCATCTCACAGAGTTACATCTTTCCCTTCAAGAAGCCTTTCGCTAAGACTGTTCTTGTGGAATTGGCAAAGGGATATTTGGAAGACCATAGAGGGCTATGGTGGAAAAGGAAATATCTTCCGTTCAAAACTGGAAAGAAGCTTTCTGAGAAACTGCTCTGTGTTCTGTTAATTCATCTCACAGAGTTACATCTTTAACTTCAAGAAGACTTTCGCTAAGGCTTTTCTTGTGGAATAGGCAAAGGGATTTGGAAGCCCATAGACGGCTACGGTGAAAAAGGACATACCTTCCGTTCAAAACGGGAAAGAAGCTTTCTGAGAAACTGCTCTGTGTTCTGTTAATTCATCTCACAGAGTTACATCTTTCCCTTCAAGAAGCCTTTCGCTAAGGATGTTCTTGTTGAATTGGCAAAGGGATATATGGAAGACCCTAGAGGTCTATGGTGAAAAAGGAAATATCTTCCGTTCAAAACTGGAAAGAAGCTTTCTGAGAAACTGCTCTGTGTTCTATTAATTCATCTCACAGAGTTACATCTTTCCCTTCAAGAAGCCTTTCGCTAAGGCTGTTCTTGTGGAATTGACAAAGGGATACTTGGAAGCCCTTAGAGGGCTATGGTGAAAAAGGAAGTACCTTTCGTTCAAAACTGGAAAGAAGCTTTCTGAGAAACTGCTCTGTGTTCTGTTAATTCATCTCACAGAGTTACATCTTTCCCTTCAAGAAGCCTTTCGCTAAGGCTGTTCTTGTGGATTTGGCAAAGGGATGTTTGGAATCCCATAGTGGGCTATGGTGAAAAAGGAAATATCTTCCGTTCAAAACTGGAAAGAAGCTTTCTGAGAATCTGCTCTGTGTTCTGTTAACTCATCTCACAGACTTATATCTTTCCCTTCAAGAAGGCTTTCGCTAAGGCTGTTCTTGTGGAATTGGCAAAGGGATATTTGGAAGTCCATAGAGGGCTATGGTGAAAAAGGAAATATCTTCCGTTCAAAACTGGAAAGAAGCTTTCTGAAAAACTGCACGGTGTTCTGTTAATTCATCTCACAGAGTTACATCTTTCCCTTCAAGATGCCTTTCGCTAAGGCTGTTCTTGTGGAATTGGCAAAGGGATATTTGGAAGACCATAGAGGGCTATGGTGAAAAAGGAAATATCTTCCATTCAAAACTGGAAAGAAACTTTCTGAGAAACTGCTCTGTGTTCTGTGAATTCATCTCACAGAGTTACATCTTTCCCTTCAAGAAGCCTTTCGCTAAGACTGTTCTTGTGTAATTGGCAAAGGGATGTTTGGAAGCGCATAGATGGCTATGGTGAAAAAGGAAATATATTCCGTTCAAAACTGGAAAGAAGCTTTCTGAGAAACTGCTCTGTGTTCTGTAAATTCATCTCACAGAGTTACATCTTTCCCTTCAAGAAGCCTTTCGGTAAGGCTGTTCTTATGGAATAGGCAAAGGGATATTTGGAAGCCCATGGAGGGCTGTGGTGATAAAGGAAATATCTTCCGTTCAAAACTGGAAAGAAGCTTTCTGGGAAACTGCTCTGTGTTCTGTTAATTCATCTCACAGAGTTACATCTTTCCCTTCAAGTAGCCTTTCGCTAAGGCTGTTCTTGTGGAATTGGAAAAGGGATATTTGGAAGCCCATAGAGGGTTATGGTGAAAAAGGAAATATCTTCCGTTCAAAACTGGAAAGAAGCTTTCTGAGAAACTGCTCTGTGTTCTGTTAATTCATCTCACAGAGTTACATCTTTCCCTTCAAGAAGTCTTTCGCTAACGCTGTTCTTCTGGAATTGGCAAAGGGATATTTGGAAGCCCCTAGATGGCTATGGTGAAAAAGGAAATAAAATGCGTTCAAAACTGGAAAGAAGCTTTCTGAGAAACTGCTCTGTGTTCTGTAAATTCATCTCACAGAGTTACATCTTTCCCTTCAAGAAGCCTTTCGCTAAGGCTGTTCTTGTGGAATTGGCAAAGGGATATTTGGAAACCATAGAGGGCTATGGTGAAAAAGGAAATATCTTCCGTTCAAAACTGGAAAGAAGCTTTCTGAGAAACTGCTCTGTGTTCTGTTAATTCATCACACAGAGCTACATCTTTCCCTTCAAGAAGCCTTTCGCTAAGGCTGTTCTTTTGGAATTGGCAAAGGGATATTTGGAAGCCCATAGATGGCTATGGTGAAAAAGGAATTATCTTCCGTACAAAACTGGAAAGAAGCTTTCTGAGAAACTGCTCTGTGTTCTGTGAATTCATCTCACAGAGTTACATCTTTCCCTTCAAGAAGCCTTTCGCTAAGGCTGTTCTTGTGGAATTGGCAAAGGGATATTTGGAAGCCCATAGAGGGCTATGGTGAAAAAGGAAATATCTTCCATTCAAAACTGGATAGAAGCTTTCTGAGAAACTGCTCTGTGTTCTGTTAATTCATCTCACAGAGTTACATCTTTCCCTTCACGAAGCCTTTCGCTAAGGCTGTTCTTGTGGAATTGGCAAAGGGATATTTGGAAGCCCATAGAGGGCTATGGTGAAAAAGGAAATATCTTCCGTTCAAAACTGGAAAGAAGCTTTCTGAGAAACTGCTCTGTGTTCTGTTAATTCATCTCACAGAGTTACATCTTTCCCTTCCAAAAGCCTTTCGCTAAAGCTGTTCTTGTGGAATTGGCAAAGGGATATTTGGAAGCCATTAGATGGCTATGGTGAAAAAGGAAATATCTTCCGTTCAAAACTGGAAAGAAGCTTTCTGAGAAACTGCTCTGTGTTCTGTTAATTCATCTCACAGAGTTATATCTTTCCCTTCAAGAAGCCTTTCGCTAAGGCTGTTCTTGTGGAATTGGCAAAGGGATATTTGGAAGCCCATAGAGGGCTATGCTGAAAAAGGAAATATCTTCCGTTCAAAACTGGAAAGAAGCTTTCTGAGAAACTGCTCTGTGTTCTGTGAATTCATCACACAGAGTTACATCTTTATCTTCAAGAAGCCTTTCGCTAAGGCTGTTCTTGTGGAATTGGCACAGGGATATTTGGAAGCCAATAGAGGGCTATGGTGAAAAAGGAAATATCTTCCGTTCAAAACTGGAAGGAATCTTTCTGACAAACTGCTCGGTGTTCTGTTAATTCATCTCGCAGAGTTACATCTTTCCCTTCAAGAAGCCTTTCGCTAAGGCCGTTCTTGTGGAATTGGCAAAGGGATATTTGGAGGCCAATAGAGGGCTATGGTGGAAAAGGAAATATCTTCCGTTCATAACTGGAAAGAAGCTTTCTGAGAAACTGCTCTGTGTTCTGTTAATTCATCTCACAGAGTTACATCTTTCCCTTCAAGAAGCCTTTCGCTAAGGCTGTTCTTGTGGAATTGGCAAAGGGATAGTTGGAAGCCCATAGAGGGCTATGGTGAAAAAGGAAATATCTTCCATTCAAAACTGGCAAGAAGCTTTCTGAGAAACTGCTCTGTGTTCTGTTAATTCATCTCACAGAGTTACATCTTGCCCTTCAAGAAGCCTTTCTCTAAGGCTGTTCTTGCGGAATTGGCAAAGAAATATTTGGAAGCCCATAGAGGGCTATGGTGAAAAAGGAAATATCTTCCGTTCAAAACTGGAAAGAAGCTTTCTGAGAAACTGCTCTGTGTTCTGTTAATTCATCACACAGAGTTACATCTTTCCCTTCAAGAAGCCTTTCGCTAAGGCTGTTCTTGTGGAATTGGCAAAGGGATATTTGGAAGCCCATAGAGGGCTATGGTGAAAAAGGAAATATCTTCCGTTCAAAATGGGAAAGAAGCTTTCTGAGAAACTGCTCTGTGTTCTGTTAATTCATCTCACAGAGTTACATCTTTCCCTTCCAAAAGCCTTTCGCTAAGGCTGTTCTTGTGGAATTGGCAAAGGGATATTTGGAAGCCATTAGATGGCTATGGT
Source organism: Chlorocebus sabaeus (assembly GCF_047675955.1). NCBI lineage: Eukaryota > Metazoa > Chordata > Mammalia > Primates > Cercopithecidae > Chlorocebus > Chlorocebus sabaeus. Next base: position 947,465 of record NW_027328147.1, on the reverse strand, counting down.
GAAAAAGGAAATATCTTCCGTTCAAAACTGGAAAGAAGCTTTCTGAGAAACTGCTCTGTGTTCTGTAAATTCATCTCACAGAGTTACATCTTTCCCTTCAAGAAGCCTTTCGCTAAGGCTGTTCTTGTGGAATTGGCAAAGGGATATTTGGAAGCCGAGGGAGGGCGATGCTGAATAAGGAAATATCTTCCGTTCAAAACTGGAAAGAAGCTTTCTGAGAAACTGCTCTGTGTTCTGTGAATTCATCTCACAGAGTTGCAACTTTAACTTCAAGAAGACTTTCGCTAAGGCTTTTCTTGTGGAATAGGCAAAGGGATTTGGAAGCCCATAGACGGCTACGGTGAAAAAGGACATATCTTCCGTTCAAAACGGGAAAGAAGCTTTCTGAGAAACTGCTCTGTGTTCTGTTAATTCATCTCACAGAGTTATATCTTTCCCTTCAAGAAGCCTTTCGCTAAGGCTGTTCTTGTGGAATTGGCAAAGGGATATATGGAAGACCCTAGAGGGCTATGGTGAAAAAGGAAATATCTTCCGTTCAAAACTGGAAAGAAGCTTTCTGAGAAACTGCTCTGTGTTCTATTAATTCATCTCACAGAGTTACATCTTTCCCTTCAAGAAGCCTTTCGCTAAGGCTGTTCTTGTGGAATTGACAAAGGGATACTTGGAAGCCCTTAGAGGGCTATGGTGAAAAAGGAAGTACCTTTCGTTCAAAACTGGAAAGAAGCTTTCTGAGAAACTGCTCTGTGTTCTGTTAATTCATCTCACAGAGTTACATCTTTCCCTTCAAGAAGCCTTTCGCTAAGGCTGTTCTTGTGGATTTGGCAAAGGGATGTTTGGAATCCCATAGTGGGCTATGGTGAAAAAGGAAATATCTTCCGTTCAAAACTGGAAAGAAGCTTTCTGAGAATCTGCTCTGTGTTCTGTTAACTCATCTCACAGACTTATATCTTTCCCTTCAAGAAGGCTTTCGCTAAGGCTGTTCTTGTGGAATTGGCAAAGGGATATTTGGAAGTCCATAGAGGGCTATGGTGAAAAAGGAAATATCTTCCGTTCAAAACTGGAAAGAAGCTTTCTGAAAAACTGCACGGTGTTCTGTTAATTCATCTCACAGAGTTACATCTTTCCCTTCAAGATGCCTTTCGCTAAGGCTGTTCTTGTGGAATTGGCAAAGGGATATTTGGAAGACCATAGAGGGCTATGGTGAAAAAGGAAATATCTTCCATTCAAAACTGGAAAGAAACTTTCTGAGAAACTGCTCTGTGTTCTGTGAATTCATCTCACAGAGTTACATCTTTCCCTTCAAGAAGCCTTTCGCTAAGACTGTTCTTGTGTAATTGGCAAAGGGATGTTTGGAAGCGCATAGATGGCTATGGTGAAAAAGGAAATATATTCCGTTCAAAACTGGAAAGAAGCTTTCTGAGAAACTGCTCTGTGTTCTGTTAATTCATCTCACAGAGTTACATCTTTCCCTTCCAAAAGCCTTTCGCTAAAGCTGTTCTTGTGGAATTGGCAAAGGGATATTTTTGAAGCCATTAGATGGCTATGGTGAAAAAGGAAATATCTTCCGTTCAAAACTGGAAAGAAGCTTTCTGAGAAACTGCTCTGTGTTCTGTTAATTCATCTCACAGAGTTATATCTTTCCCTTCAAGAAGCCTTTCGCTAAGGCTGTTCTTGTGGAATTGGCAAAGGGATATTTGGAAGCCCATAGAGGGCTATGCTGAAAAAGGAAATATCTTCCGTTCAAAACTGGAAAGAAGCTTTCTGAGAAACTGCTCTGTGTTCTGTGAATTCATCACACAGAGTTACATCTTTATCTTCAAGAAGCCTTTCGCTAAGGCTGTTCTTGTGGAATTGGCACAGGGATATTTGGAAGCCAATAGAGGGCTATGGTGAAAAAGGAAATATCTTCCGTTCAAAACTGGAAGGAATCTTTCTGACAAACTGCTCGGTGTTCTGTTAATTCATCTCGCAGAGTTACATCTTTCCCTTCAAGAAGCCTTTCGCTAAGGCCGTTCTTGTGGAATTGGCAAAGGGATATTTGGAGGCCAATAGAGGGCTATGGTGGAAAAGGAAATATCTTCCGTTCATAACTGGAAAGAAGCTTTCTGAGAAACTGCTCTGTGTTCTGTTAATTCATCTCACAGAGTTACATCTTTCCCTTCAAGAAGCCTTTCGCTAAGGCTGTTCTTGTGGAATTGGCAAAGGGATAGTTGGAAGCCCATAGAGGGCTATGGTGAAAAAGGAAATATCTTCCATTCAAAACTGGCAAGAAGCTTTCTGAGAAACTGCTCTGTGTTCTGTTAATTCATCTCACAGAGTTACATCTTGCCCTTCAAGAAGCCTTTCTCTAAGGCTGTTCTTGCGGAATTGGCAAAGAAATATTTGGAAGCCCATAGAGGGCTATGGTGAAAAAGGAAATATCTTCCGTTCAAAACTGGAAAGAAGCTTTCTGAGAAACTGCTCTGTGTTCTGTTAATTCATCACACAGAGTTACATCTTTCCCTTCAAGAAGCCTTTCGCTAAGGCTGTTCTTGTGGAATTGGCAAAGGGATATTTGGAAGCCCATAGAGGGCTATGGTGAAAAAGGAAATATCTTCCGTTCAAAATGGGAAAGAAGCTTTCTGAGAAACTGCTCTGTGTTCTGTTAATTCATCTCACAGAGTTACATCTTTCCCTTCCAAAAGCCTTTCGCTAAGGCTGTTCTTGTGGAATTGGCAAAGGGATATTTGGAAGCCATTAGATGGCTATGGTGAAAAAGGAAATATCTTCCGTTCAAAACTGGAAAGAAGCTTTCTGAGAAACTGCTCTGTGTTCTGTAAATTCATCTCACAGAGTTACATCTTTCCCTTCAAGAAGCCTTTCGCTAAGGCTGTTCTTGTGGAATTGGCAAAGGGATATTTGGAAGCCGAGGGAGGGCGATGCTGAATAAGGAAATATCTTCCGTTCAAAACTGGAAAGAAGCTTTCTGAGAAACTGCTCTGTGTTCTGTGAATTCATCTCACAGAGTTGCAACTTTAACTTCAAGAAGACTTTCGCTAAGGCTTTTCTTGTGGAATAGGCAAAGGGATTTGGAAGCCCATAGACGGCTACGGTGAAAAAGGACATATCTTCCGTTCAAAACGGGAAAGAAGCTTTCTGAGAAACTGCTCTGTGTTCTGTTAATTCATCTCACAGAGTTATATCTTTCCCTTCAAGAAGCCTTTCGCTAAGGCTGTTCTTGTGGAATTGGCAAAGGGATATATGGAAGACCCTAGAGGGCTATGGTGAAAAAGGAAATATCTTCCGTTCAAAACTGGAAAGAAGCTTTCTGAGAAACTGCTCTGTGTTCTATTAATTCATCTCACAGAGTTACATCTTTCCCTTCAAGAAGCCTTTCGCTAAGGCTGTTCTTGTGGAATTGACAAAGGGATACTTGGAAGCCCTTAGAGGGCTATGGTGAAAAAGGAAGTACCTTTCGTTCAAAACTGGAAAGAAGCTTTCTGAGAAACTGCTCTGTGTTCTGTTAATTCATCTCACAGAGTTACATCTTTCCCTTCAAGAAGCCTTTCGCTAAGGCTGTTCTTGTGGATTTGGCAAAGGGATGTTTGGAATCCCATAGTGGGCTATGGTGAAAAAGGAAATATCTTCCGTTCAAAACTGGAAAGAAGCTTTCTGAGAATCTGCTCTGTGTTCTGTTAACTCATCTCACAGACTTATATCTTTCCCTTCAAGAAGGCTTTCGCTAAGGCTGTTCTTGTGGAATTGGCAAAGGGATATTTGGAAGTCCATAGAGGGCTATGGTGAAAAAGGAAATATCTTCCGTTCAAAACTGGAAAGAAGCTTTCTGAAAAACTGCACGGTGTTCTGTTAATTCATCTCACAGAGTTACATCTTTCCCTTCAAGATGCCTTTCGCTAAGGCTGTTCTTGTGGAATTGGCAAAGGGATATTTGGAAGACCATAGAGGGCTATGGTGAAAAAGGAAATATCTTCCATTCAAAACTGGAAAGAAACTTTCTGAGAAACTGCTCTGTGTTCTGTGAATTCATCTCACAGAGTTACATCTTTCCCTTCAAGAAGCCTTTCGCTAAGACTGTTCTTGTGTAATTGGCAAAGGGATGTTTGGAAGCGCATAGATGGCTATGGTGAAAAAGGAAATATATTCCGTTCAAAACTGGAAAGAAGCTTTCTGAGAAACTGCTCTGTGTTCTGTAAATTCATCTCACAGAGTTACATCTTTCCCTTCAAGAAGCCTTTCGGTAAGGCTGTTCTTATGGAATAGGCAAAGGGATATTTGGAAGCCCATGGAGGGCTGTGGTGATAAAGGAAATATCTTCCGTTCAAAACTGGAAAGAAGCTTTCTGGGAAACTGCTCTGTGTTCTGTTAATTCATCTCACAGAGTTACATCTTTCCCTTCAAGTAGCCTTTCGCTAAGGCTGTTCTTGTGGAATTGGAAAAGGGATATTTGGAAGCCCATAGAGGGTTATGGTGAAAAAGGAAATATCTTCCGTTCAAAACTGGAAAGAAGCTTTCTGAGAAACTGCTCTGTGTTCTGTTAATTCATCTCACAGAGTTACATCTTTCCCTTCAAGAAGTCTTTCGCTAACGCAGTTCTTCTGGAATTGGCAAAGGGATATTTGGAAGCCCCTAGATGGCTATGGTGAAAAAGGAAATACAATGCGTTCAAAACTGGAAAGAAGCTTTCTGAGAAACTGCTCTGTGTTCTGTAAATTCATCTCACAGAGTTACATCTTTCCCTTCAAGAAGCCTTTCGCTAAGGCTGTTCTTGTGGAATTGGCAAAGGGATATTTGGAAACCATAGAGGGCTATGGTGAAAAAGGAAATATCTTCCGTTCAAAACTGGAAAGAAGCTTTCTGAGAAACTGCTCTGTGTTCTGTTAATTCATCACACAGAGCTACATCTTTCCCTTCAAGAAGCCTTTCGCTAAGGCTGTTCTTGTGGAATTGGCAAAGGGATATTTGGAAGCCCATAGATGGCTATGGTGAAAAAGGAATTATCTTCCGTACAAAACTGGAAAGAAGCTTTCTGAGAAACTGCTCTGTGTTCTGTGAATTCATCTCACAGAGTTACATCTTTCCCTTCAAGAAGCCTTTCGCTAAGGCTGTTCTTGTGGAATTGGCAAAGGGATATTTGGAAGCCCATAGAGGGCTATGGTGAAAAAGGAAATATCTTCCATTCAAAACTGGATAGAAGCTTTCTGAGAAACTGCTCTGTGTTCTGTTAATTCATCTCACAGAGTTACATCTTTCCCTTCACGAAGCCTTTCGCTAAGGCTGTTCTTGTGGAATTGGCAAAGGGATATTTGGAAGCCCATAGAGGGCTATGGTGAAAAAGGAAATATCTTCCGTTCAAAACTGGAAAGAAGCTTTCTGAGAAACTGCTCTGTGTTCTGTTAATTCATCTCACAGAGTTACATCTTTCCCTTCCAAAAGCCTTTCGCTAAAGCTGTTCTTGTGGAATTGGCAAAGGGATATTTGGAAGCCATTAGATGGCTATGGTGAAAAAGGAAATATCTTCCGTTCAAAACTGGAAAGAAGCTTTCTGAGAAACTGCTCTGTGTTCTGTTAATTCATCTCACAGAGTTATATCTTTCCCTTCAAGAAGCCTTTCGCTAAGGCTGTTCTTGTGGAATTGGCAAAGGGATATTTGGAAGCCCATAGAGGGCTATGCTGAAAAAGGAAATATCTTCCGTTCAAAACTGGAAAGAAGCTTTCTGAGAAACGGCTCTGTGTTCTGTGAATTCATCACACAGAGTTACATCTTTATCTTCAAGAAGCCTTTCGCTAAGGCTGTTCTTGTGGAATTGGCACAGGGATATTTGGAAGCCAATAGAGGGCTATGGTGAAAAAGGAAATATCTTCCGTTCAAAACTGGAAGGAATCTTTCTGACAAACTGCTCGGTGTTCTGTTAATTCATCTCGCAGAGTTACATCTTTCCCTTCAAGAAGCCTTTCGCTAAGGCCGTTCTTGTGGAATTGGCAAAGGGATATTTGGAGGCCAATAGAGGGCTATGGTGGAAAAGGAAATATCTTCCGTTCATAACTGGAAAGAAGCTTTCTGAGAAACTGCTCTGTGTTCTGTTAATTCATCTCACAGAGTTACATCTTTCCCTTCAAGAAGCCTTTCGCTAAGGCTGTTCTTGTGGAATTGGCAAAGGGATAGTTGGAAGCCCATAGAGGGCTATGGTGAAAAAGGAAATATCTTCCATTCAAAACTGGCAAGAAGCTTTCTGAGAAACTGCTCTGTGTTCTGTTAATTCATCTCACAGAGTTACATCTTGCCCTTCAAGAAGCCTTTCTCTAAGGCTGTTCTTGCGGAATTGGCAAAGAAATATTTGGAAGCCCATAGAGGGCTATGGTGAAAAAGGAAATATCTTCCGTTCAAAACTGGAAAGAAGCTTTCTGAGAAACTGCTCTGTGTTCTGTTAATTCATCACACAGAGTTACATCTTTCCCTTCAAGAAGCCTTTCGCTAAGGCTGTTCTTGTGGAATTGGCAAAGGGATATTTGGAAGCCCTTAGAGGGCTATGGTGAAAAAGGAAATATCTTCCGTTCAAAATGGGAAAGAAGCTTTCTGAGAAACTGCTCTGTGTTCTGTTAATTCATCTCACAGAGTTACATCTTTCCCTTCCAAAAGCCTTTCGCTAAGGCTGTTCTTGTGGAATTGGCAAAGGGATATTTGGAAGCCATTAGATGGCTATGGTGAAAAAGGAAATATCTTCCGTTCAAAACTGGAAAGAAGCTTTCTGAGAAACTGCTCTGTGTTCTGTAAATTCATCTCACAGAGTTACATCTTTCCCTTCAAGAAGCCTTTCGCTAAGGCTGTTCTTGTGGAATTGGCAAAGGGATATTTGGAAGCCGAGGGAGGGCGATGCTGAATAAGGAAATATCTTCCGTTCAAAACTGGAAAGAAGCTTTCTGAGAAACTGCTCTGTGTTCTGTGAATTCATCTCACAGAGTTGCAACTTTAACTTCAAGAAGACTTTCGCTAAGGCTTTTCTTGTGGAATAGGCAAAGGGATTTGGAAGCCCATAGACGGCTACGGTGAAAAAGGACATATCTTCCGTTCAAAACGGGAAAGAAGCTTTCTGAGAAACTGCTCTGTGTTCTGTTAATTCATCTCACAGAGTTATATCTTTCCCTTCAAGAAGCCTTTCGCTAAGGCTGTTCTTGTGGAATTGGCAAAGGGATATATGGAAGACCCTAGAGGGCTATGGTGAAAAAGGAAATATCTTCCGTTCAAAACTGGAAAGAAGGTTTCTGAGAAACTGCTCTGTGTTCTATTAATTCATCAAACAGAGTTACATCTTTCCCTTCAAGAAGCCTTTCGCTAAGGCTGTTCTTGTGGAATTGACAAAGGGATACTTGGAAGCCCTTAGAGGGCTATGGTGAAAAAGGAATTACCTTTCGTTCAAAACTGGAAAGAAGCTTTCTGAGAAACTGCTCTGTGTTCTGTTAATTCATCTCACAGAGTTACATCTTTCCCTTCAAGAAGCCTTTCGCTAAGGCTGTTCTGGTGGATTTGGCAAAGGGATGTTTGGAAGCCCATAGAGGGCTATGGTGAAAAAGGAAATATCTTCCGTTCAAAACTGGAAAGAAGCTTTCTGAGAATCTGCTCTGTGTTCTGTTAACTCATCTCACAGAGTTATATCTTTCCCTTCAAGAAGCCTTTCGCTAAGGCTGTTCTTGTGGAATTGGCAAAGGGATATTTGGAAGTCCATAGAGGGCTATGGTGAAAAAGGAAATATCTTCCGTTCAAAACTGGAAAGAAGCTTTCTGAAAAACTGCACGGTGTTCTGTGAATTCATCTCACAGAGTTACATCTTTCCCTTCAAGAAGCCTTTACCTAAGGCTGTTGTTGTGGAATTGGCAAAGGGATATTTGGAAGCCCATAGAGGGCTATGGTGAAAAACTAAATATCTTCCGTTCAAAACTGGAAAGAAGTTTTCTGAGAAACTGCTCTCTGTTCTGTTAATTCATCACACAGAGTTACATCTTTCCCTTCAAGAAGCCTTTCGCTAAGGCTGTTGTTGTGGAATTGGCAAAGGGATATTTGGAAGCCCATAGAGGGCTATGGTGAAAAAGGAAATATCTTCCGTTCAAAACTGGAAGGAATCTTTCTGAGAAGCTGCTCGGTGTTCTGTTAATTCATCTCGAAGAGTTACATCTTTCCCTTCAAGAAGCCTTTCGCTAAGGCTGTTCTTGTGGAATAGGCAAAGGGATATTTGGAAGCCCATACAGGGCTATGGTGAAAAAGGAAATATCTTCCGTTCAAAACTGGAAAGAAGCTTTCTGAGAAACTGCTCTGTGTTCTGTGAATTCATCTCACAGAGTTACATCTTTCACTTCTAGAAGCCTTTCGCTAAGGCTGTTCTTTTGGAATTGGCAAAGGGATATTTGGAAGCCCATAGAAGGCTATGGTGAAAAAGGAAATATCTTCCGTTCAAAACTGGATAGAAGCTTTCTGAGAAACTGCTCTGTGTTCTGTTAATTCATCTCACAGAGTTACATGTTTCCCTTCAAGAAGCCTTTCTCTAAGGATGTTCTTGTGGAATTGGCAAAGGGATATTTGGAAGCCCATAGAGGGCTATGGTGAGAAAGGAAATATCTTCCGTTCAAAACTGGAAAGAAGCTTTCTGAGAAACTGCTCTGTGTTCTGTTAATTCATCTCACAGAGTTACATCTGTTCCTTCAAGAAGCCTTTCACTAAGGCTGTTCTTGTGGAATTGGCAAAGGGATATTTGGAAGCCCATAGAGGGCTATGGTGAAAAAGGAAATATTTTCCGTTCAAAACTGGAAAGAAGCTTTCTGAGAAACTGCTCTGTGTTCTGTGAATTCATCTCACAGAGTTACATATTTCCCTTCAAGAAGCCTTTCGCTAAGGCTGTTCTTGTAGAATTGGCAAAGGGATATTTGGAAGCCCATAGACGGCTATGGTGAAAAAGGAAATAACTTCCATTCAAAACTGGAAAGAAGCTTTCTGAGAAACTGCTCTGTGTTCTGTTAATTCATCTCACAGAGTTACATCTTTCGCTTCAAGAAGCCTTTCGCTAAGGCTGTTCTTGTGGAATTGGCAAAGGGATATTTGGAAGACCATAGAGGGCTATGGTGAAAAAGGAAATATCTTCCATTCAAAACTGGAAACATTCTGAGAAACTGCTCTGTGTTCTGTGAATTCATCTCACAGAGTTACATCTTTCCCTTCAAGAAGCTTTTCGCTAAGACTCTTCTTGTGGAAATGGGAAAGGGATACTTGGAAGCCCATAGAGGGCTATGGTGAAAAAGGAAGTACCTTTCGTTCAAAACTGGAAAGAAGCTTTCTGAGAAACTGCTCTGTGTTCTGTTAATTCATCTCACAGAGTTACATCTTTCCCTTCAAGAAGCCTTTCGCTAAGGCTGTTCTTGTGGAATTGGCAAAGGGATATTTGGAAGCCCATAGAGGGCCATGGTGAAAAAGGAAATATTTTCCGTTCAAAACTGCAAAGAAGCTTTCTGAGAAACTGCTCTGTGTTCTGTGAATTCATCTCACAGAGTTACATATTTCCCTTCAAGAAGCCTTTCGCTAAGGCTGTTTTGTGGAATTGGCAAAGGGATATTTGGAAGCCCATAGACGGCTATGGTGAAAAAGGAAATAACTTCCATTTAAAACTGGAAAGAAGCTTTCTGAGAAACTGCTCTGTGTTCTGTTAATTTATCTCACAGAGTTACATCTTTCGCTTCAAGAAGCCTTTCGCTAAGGCTGTTCTTGTGGAATTGGCAAAGGGATATTTGGAAGACCATAGAGGGCTATGGTGAAAAAGGAAATATCTTCCATTCAAAACTGGAAAGAAACTTTCTGAGAAACTGCTCTGTGTTCTGTGAATTCATCTCACAGAGATACATCTTTCCCTTCAAGAAGCCTTTCGCTAAGACTGTTCTTGTGGAATTGGGAAAGGGATACTTGGAAGCCCATAGAGGGCTATGGTGAAAAATGAAGTACCTTTCGTTCAAAACTGGAAAGAAGCTTTCTGAGAAACTGCTCTGTGTTCTGTGAATTCATCTCACAGAGTTACATCTTTCCCTTCAAGAAGCCTTTCGCTAAGGCTGTTCTTGTGGAATTGGCAAAGGGATATTTGGAAGCCCACAGATGGCTATGGTGAAAAAGGAAATATCTTCCGTTCAAAACTGGAAACAAGCTTTCCGAGAAACTGCTCTGTGTTCTGTAAATTCATCTCACAGAGTTACATCTTTCCCTTCAAGAAGCCTTTCGCTAAGTCTGTTCTTGTGGAATTGGCAAAGGGATATTTGGAAGCCCATAGAGGGCTATGGTGAAAAAGGAAATATCTTCCGTTCAAAACTGGAGGTAATCTTTCTGAGAATCTGCTCTGTGTTCTGTTAATTCATCTCACAGAGTTACATCTGTTCCTTCAAGAAACCTTTCGCTAAGGCTGTTCTTGTGGAATTGGCAAAGGGATACTTGGAAGCCCTAAGAGGGCTATGGTGAAAAAGGAAGTACCTTTCGTTCAAAACTGGAAAGAAGCTTTCTGAGAAACTGCTCTGTGTTCTGTTAATTCATCTCACAGAGTTACATCTTTCCCTTCAAGAAGCCTTTCGCTAAGGCTGTTCTTGTGGAATTGGCAAAGGGATATTTGGAAGCCCATAGAGGGCTATGGTGAAAAAGGAAATATCTTCCGTTCAAAACGGGAAAGAAGCTTTCTGAGAAACTGCTCTGTGTTCTGTTAACTCATTTCACAGAGTTACATCTTTCCCTTCAAGAAGCCTTTCGCTAAGGCTGTTCTTGTGGAATTGGCAAAGGGATATTTGGAAGCCCATAGAGGGCTATGGTGAAAAAGGAAATATCTTCCGTTCAAAACTGGAAAGAAGCTTTCTGAAAAACTGCACGGTGTTCTGTGAATTCATCTCACAGAGTTACATATTTCCCTTCAAGAAGCCTTTCGCTAAGGCTGTTTTGTGGAATTGGGAAAGGGATATTTGGAAGCCCATAGACGGCTATGGTGAAAAAGGAAATAACTTCCATTCAAAACTGGAAAGAAGCTTTCTGAGAAACTGCTCTGTGTTCCGTTAATTCATCTCACAGAGTTACATCTTTCGCTTCAAGAAGCCTTTCGCTAAGGCTGTTCTTGTGGAATTGGCAAAGGGATATTTGGAAGAACATAGAGGGCTATGGTGAAAAAGGAAATATCTTCCATTCAAAACTGGAAAGAAACTTTCTGAGAAACTGCTCTGTGTTCTGTGAATTCATCTCACAGAGATACATCTTTCCCTTCAAGAAGCCTTTCGCTAAGACTGTTCTTGTGGAATGGGAAAGGGATACTTGGAAGCCCATAGAGGGCTATGGTGAAAAAGGAAGTACCTTTCGTTCAAAACTGGAAAGAAACTTTCTGAGAAACTGCTCTGTGTTCTGTTAATTCATCTCACAGAGTTACATCTTTCCCTTCAAGAAGCCTTTCGCTAAGGCTGTTCTTGTGGAATTGGCAAAGGGATATTTGGAAGCCCACAGATGGCTATGGTGAAAAAGGAAATATCTTCCGTTCAAAACTGGAAACAAGCTTTCCGAGAAACTGCTCTGTGTTCTGTAAATTCATCTCACAGAGTTACATCTTTCCCTTCAAGAAGCCTTTCGCTAAGTCTGTTCTTGTGGAATTGGCAAAGGGATATTTGGAAGCCCATAGAGGGCTATGGTGAAAAAGGAAATATCTTCCGTTCAAAACTGGAAGTAATCTTTCTGAGAAACTGCTCCGTGTTCTGTTAATTCATCTCACAGAGTTACATCTGTTCCTTCAAGAAGCCTTTCGCTAAGGCTGTTCTTGTGGAATTGGCAAAGGGATACTTGGAAGCCCTAAGAGGGCTATGGTGAAAAAGGAAGTACCTTTCGTTCAAAACTGGAAAGAAGCTTTCTGAGAAACTGCTCTGTGTTCTGTTAATTCATCTCACAGAGTTACATCTTTCCCTTCAAGAAGCCTTTCGCTAAGGCTGTTCTTGTGGAATTGGCAAAGGGATATTTGGAAGCCCATAGAGGGCTATGGTGAAAAAGGAATTATCTTCCGTTCAAAACTGGAAAGAAGCTTTCTGAGAAACTGCTCTGTGTTCTGTTAACTCATTTCACAGAGTTACATCTTTCCCTTCAAGAAGCCTTTCGCTAAGGCTGTTCTTGTGGAATTGGCAAAGGGATATTTGGAAGTCAATAGAGGGCTATGGTGAAAAAGGAAATATCTTCCGTTCAAAACTGGAAAGAAGCTTTCTGAAAAACTGCACGGTGTTCTGTTAATTCATCTCACAGAGTTACATCTTTCCCTTCAAGAAGCCTTTACCTAAGGCTGTTGTTGTGGAATTGGCAAAGGGATATTTGGAAGCCCATAGAGGGCTATGGTGAAAAAGGAAATATCTTCCGTTCAAAACTGGAAGGAATCTTTCTGAGAAGCTGCTCGGTGTTCTCTTAATTCATCTCGAAGAGTTACATCTTTCCCTTCAAGAAGCCTTTCGCTAAGGCTGTTCTTGTGGAATAGGCAAAGGGATATTTGGAAGCCCATACAGGGCTATGGTGAAAAAGGAAATATCTTCCGTTCAAAACTGGAAAGAAGCTTTCTGAGAAACTGCTCTGTGTTCTGTGAATTCATCTCACAGAGTTACATATTTCCCTTCAAGAAGCCTTTCGCTAAGGCTGTTCTTGTAGAATTGGCAAAGGGATATTTGGAAGCCCATAGAAGGCTATGGTGAAAAAGGAAATAACTTCCATTCAAAACTGGAAAGAAGCTTTCTGAGAAACTGCTCTGTGTTCTGTTAATTCATCTCACAGAGTTACATCTTTCGCTTCAAGAAGCCTTTCGCTAAGGCTGTTCTTGTGGAATTGGCAAAGGGATATTTGGAAGACCATAGAGGGCTATGGTGAAAAAGGAAATATCTTCCATTCAAAACTGGAAACATTCTGAGAAACTGCTCTGTGTTCTGTGAATTCATCTCACAGAGTTACATCTTTCCCTTCAAGAAGCCTTTCGCTAAGACTGTTCTTGTGGAATTGGGAAAGGGATACTTGGAAGCCCATAGAGGGCTATGGTGAAAAAGGAAGTACCTTTCGTTCAAAACTGGAAAGAAGCTTTCTGAGAAACTGCTCTGTGTTCTGTTAATTCATCTCACAGAGTTACATCTTTCCCTTCAAGAAGCCTTTCGCTAAGGCTGTTCTTGTGGAATTGGCAAAGGGATATTTGGAAGCCCATAGAGGGCCATGGTGAAAAAGGAAATATCTTCCGTTCAAAACTGGAAAGAAGCTTTCTGAGAAACTGCTCTGTGTACTGTTAACTCATCTCACAGAGTTACATCTTTCCCTTTAAGAAGCCTTTCGCTAAGGCTGTTCTTGTGGAATTGGCAAAGGGATATTTGGAAGTCCATAGAGGGCTATGGTGAAAAAGGAAATATCTTCCGTTGAAAACTGGAAAGAAGCTTTCTGAAAAACTGCACGGTGTTCTGTTAATTCATCTCACAGAGTTACATCTTTCCCTTCAAGAAGCCTTTACCTAAGGCTGTTGTTGTGGAATTCGCAAAGGGATATTTGGAAGCCCATAGAGGGCTATGGTGAAAAAGGAAATATCTTCCGTTCAAAACTGGAAGGAATCTTTCTGAGAAGCTGCTCGGTGTTCTGTTAATTCATCTCGAAGAGTTACATCTTTCCCTTCAAGAAGCCTTTCGCTAAGGCTGTTCTTGTGGAATAGCCAAAGGGATATTTGGAAGCCCATAGAGGGCTATGGTGAAAAAGGAAATATCTTCCGTTCAAAACTGGAAAGAAGCTTTCTGAGAAACTGCTCTGTGTCCTGTGAATTCATCTCACAGAGTTACATCTTTCCCTTCAAGAAGCCTTTCTCTAAGGCTGTTCTTTTGGAATTTGCAAAGGGATATTTGGAAGCCCATAGAAGGCTATGCTGAAAAAGGAAATATCTTCCGTTCAAAACTGGATAGAAGCTTTCTGAGAAACTGCTCTGTGTTCTGGTAATTCATCTCACAGAGTTACATCTTTCCCTTCAAGAAGCCTTTCTCTAAGGATGTTCTTGTGGAATTGGCAAAGGGATATTTGGAAGCCCATAGAGGGCTATTGTGAGAAAGGAAATATCTTCCGTTCAAAACTGGAAAGAAACTTTCTGAGAAACTGCTCTGTGTTCTGTTAATTCATCTCACAGAGTTACATCTGTTCCTTCAAGAAGCCTTTCACTAAGGCTCTTTTGTGGAATTGGCAAAGGGATATTTGGAAGCCCATAGAGGGCTATGGTGAAAAAGGAAATATTTTCCGTTCAAAACTGCAAAGAAGCTTTCTGAGAAACTGCTCTGTGTTCTGTGAATTCATCTCACAGAGTTACATATTTCCCTTCAAGAAGCCTTTCGCTAAGGCTGTTTTGTGGAATTGGCAAAGGGATATTTGGAAGCCCATAGACGGCTATGGTGAAAAAGGAAATAACTTCCATTCAAAACTGGAAAGAAGCTTTCTGAGAAACTGCTCTGTGTTCTGTTAATTCATCTCACAGAGTTACATCTTTCGCTTCAAGACGCCTTTCGCTAAGGCTGTTCTTGTGGAATTGGCAAAGGGATATTTGGAAGACCATAGAGGGCTATGGTGACAAAGGAAATATCTTCCATTCAAAACTGGAAAGAAACTTTCTGAGAAACTGCTCTGTGTTCTGTGAATTCATCTCACAGAGATACATCTTTCCCTTCAAGAAGCCTTTCGCTAAGACTGTTCTTGTGGAATTGGGAAAGGGATACTTGGAAGCCCATAGAGGGCTATGGTGAAAAAGGAAGTACCTTTCGTTCAAAACTGGAAAGAAGCTTTCTGAGAAACTGCTCTGTGTTCTGTGAATTCATCTCACAGAGTTACATCTTTCCCTTCAAGAAGCCTTTCGCTAAGGCTGTTCTTGTGGAATTGGCAAACGGATATTTGGAAGCCCACAGATGGCTATGGTGAAAAAGGAAATATCTTCCGTTCAAAACTGGAAACAAGCTTTCCGAGAAACTGCTCTGTGTTCTGTAAATTCATCTCACAGAGTTACATCTTTCCCTTCAAGAAGCCTTTCGCTAAGTCTGTTCTTGTGGAATTGGCAAAGGGATATTTGGAAGCCCATAGAGGGCTATGGTGAAAAAGGAAATATCTTCCGTTCAAAACTGGAAGTAATCTTTCTGAGAAACTGCTCTGTGTTCTGTTAATTCATCTCACAGAGTTACATCTGTTCCTTCAAGAAACCTTTCGCTAAGGCTGTTCTTGTGGAATTGGCAAAGGGATACTTGGAAGCCCTAAGAGGGCTATGGTGAAAAAGGAAGTACCTTTCGTTCAAAACTGGAAAGAAGCTTTCTGAGAAACTGCTCTGTGTTCTGTTAATTCATCTCACAGAGTTACATCTTTCCCTTCAAGAAGCCTTTCGCTAAGGCTGTTCTTGTGGAATTGGCAAAGGGATATTTGGAAGCCCATAGAGGGCTATGTTGAAAAAGGAAATATCTTCCGTTCAAAACTGGAAAGAAGCTTTCTGAGAAACTGCTCTGTGTTCTGTTAACTCATTTCACAGAGTTACATCTTTCCCTTCAAGAAGCCTTTCGCTAAGGCTGTTCTTGTGGAATTGGCAAAGGGATATTTGGAAGCCCATAGAGGGCTATGGTGAAAAAGGAAATATCTTCTGTTCAAAACTGGAAAGAAGCTTTCTGAAAAACTGCACGGTGTTCTGTGAATTCATCTCACAGAGTTACATATTTCCCTTCAAGAAGCCTTTCGCTAATTCTGTTTTGTGGAATTGGCAAAGGGATATTTGGAAGCCCATAGACGGCTATGGTGAAAAAGGAAATAACTTCCATTCAAAACTGGAAAGAAGCTTTCTGAGAAACTGCTCTGTGTTCTGTTAACTCATTTCACAGAGTTACATCTTTCCCTTCAAGAAGCCTTTCGCTAAGGCTGTTCTTGTGGAATTGGCAAAGGGATATTTGGAAGTCCATAGAGGGCTATGGTGAAAAAGGAAATATCTTCCGTTCAAAACTGGAAAGAAGCTTTCTGAAAAACTGCACGGTGTTCTGTTAACTCATTTCACAGAGTTACATCTTTCCCTTCAAGAAGCCTTTCGCTAAGGCTGTTCTTGTGGAATTGGCAAAGGGATATTTGGAAGCCCATAGAGGGCCATGGTGAAAAAGGAAATATCTTCCGTTCAAAACTGGAAAGAAGCTTTCTGAGAAACTGCTCTGTGTACTGTTAACTCATCTCACAGAGTTACATCTTTCCCTTTAAGAAGCCTTTCGCTAAGGCTGTTCTTGTGGAATTGGCAAAGGGATATTTGGAAGTCCATAGAGGGCTATGGTGAAAAAGGAAATATCTTCCGTTCAAAACTGGAAAGAAGCTTTCTGAAAAACTGCACGGTGTTCTGTTAATTCATCTCACAGAGTTACATCTTTCCCTTCAAGAAGCCTTTACCTAAGGCTGTTCTTGTGGAATTCGCAAAGGGATATTTGGAAGCCCATAGAGGGCTATGGTGAAAAAGGAAATATCTTCCGTTCAAAACTGCAAGGAATCTTTCTGAGAAGCTGCTCGGTGTTCTGTTAATTCATCTCGAAGAGTTACATCTTTCCCTTCAAGAAGCCTTTCGCTAAGGCTGTTCTTGTGGAATAGCCAAAGGGATATTTGGAAGCCCATAGAGGGCTATGGTGAAAAAGGAAATATCTTCCGTTCAAAACTGGAAAGAAGCTTTCTGAGAAACTGCTCTGTGTCCTGTGAATTCATCTCACAGAGTTACATCTTTCCCTTCAAGAAGCCTTTCTCTAAGGCTGTTCTTTTGGAATTTGCAAAGGGATATTTGGAAGCCCATAGAAGGCTATGCTGAAAAAGGAAATATCTTCCGTTCAAAACTGGATAGAAGCTTTCTGAGAAACTGCTCTGTGTTCTGGTAATTCATCTCACAGAGTTACATCTTTCCCTTCAAGAAGCCTTTCTCTAAGGATGTTCTTGTGGAATTGGCAAAGGGATATTTGGAAGCCCATAGAGGGCTATTGTGAGAAAGGAAATATCTTCCGTTCAAAACTGGAAAGAAACTTTCTGAGAAACTGCTCTGTGTTCTGTTAATTCATCTCACAGAGTTACATCTGTTCCTTCAAGAAGCCTTTCACTAAGGCTCTTCTTGTGGAATTGGCAAAGGGATATTTGGAAGCCCATAGAGGGCTATGGTGAAAAAGGAAATATTTTCCGTTCAAAACTGCAAAGAAGCTTTCTGAGAAACTGCTCTGTGTTCTGTGAATTCATCTCACAGAGTTACATTTTTCCCTTCAAGAAGCCTTTCGCTAAGGCTGTTTTGTGGAATTGGCAAAGGGATATTTGGAAGCCCATAGACGGCTATGGTGAAAAAGGAAATAACTTCCATTCAAAACTGGAAAGAAGCTTTCTGAGAAACTGCTCTGTGTTCTGTTAATTCATCTCACAGAGTTACATCTTTCGCTTCAAGAAGCCTTTCGCTAAGGCTGTTCTTGTGGAATTGGCAAAGGGATATTTGGAAGACCATAGAGGGCTATGGTGACAAAGGAAATATCTTCCATTCAAAACTGGAAAGAAACTTTCTGAGAAACTGCTCTGTGTTCTGTGAATTCATCTCACAGAGATACATCTTTCCCTTCAAGAAGCCTTTCGCTAAGACTGTTCTTGTGGAATTGGGAAAGGGATACTTGGAAGCCCATAGAGGGCTATGGTGAAAAAGGAAGTACCTTTCGTTCAAAACTGGAAAGAAGCTTTCTGAGAAACTGCTCTGTGTTCTGTGAATTCATCTCACAGAGTTACATCTTTCCCTTCAAGAAGCCTTTCGCTAAGGCTGTTCTTGTGGAATTGGCAAAGGGATATTTGGAAGCCCATAGAGGGCTATGGTGAAAAAGGAAATATCTTCCGTTCAAAACTGGAAAGAAGCTTTCTGAGAAACTGCTCTGTGTTCTGTTAACTCATCTCACAGAGTTACATCTTTCCCTTCAAGAAGCCTTTCGCTAAGGCTGTTCTTGTGGAATTGGCAAAGGGATATTTGGAAGCCCATAGAGGGCTATGGTGAAAAAGGAAATATCTTCTGTTCAAAACTGGAAAGAAGCTTTCTGAAAAACTGCACGGTGTTCTGTGAATTCATCTCACAGAGTTACATATTTCCCTTCAAGAAGCCTTTCGCTAATTCTGTTTTGTGGAATTGGCAAAGGGATATTTGGAAGCCCATAGACGGCTATGGTGAAAAAGGAAATAACTTCCATTCAAAACTGGAAAGAAGCTTTCTGAGAAACTGCTCTGTGTTCTGTTAACTCATTTCACAGAGTTACATCTTTCCCTTCAAGAAGCCTTTCGCTAAGGCTGTTCTTGTGGAATTGGCAAAGGGATATTTGGAAGTCCATAGAGGGCTATGGTGAAAAAGGAAATATCTTCCGTTCAAAACTGGAAAGAAGCTTTCTGAAAAACTGCACGGTGTTCTGTTAACTCATTTCACAGAGTTACATCTTTCCCTTCAAGAAGCCTTTCGCTAAGGCTGTTCTTGTGGAATTCGCAAAGGGATATTTGGAAGTCCATAGAGGGCTATGGTGAAAAAGGAAATATCTTCCGTTCAAAACTGGAAAGAAGCTTTCTGAAAAACTGCACGGTGTTCTGTTAATTCATCTCACAGAGTTACATCTTTCCCTTCAAGAAGCCTTTACCTAAGGCTGTTGTTGTGGAATTGGCAAAGGGATATTTGGAAGCCCATAGAGGGCTATGGTGAAAAAGGAAATATCTTCCGTTCAAAACTGGAAGGAATCTTTCTGAGAAGCTGCTCGGTGTTCTGTTAATTCATCTCGAAGAGTTACATCTTTCCCTTCAAGAAGCCTTTCGCTAAGGCTGTTCTTGTGGAATAGGCAAAGGGATATTTGGAAGCCCATACAGGGCTATGGTGAAAAAGGAAATATCTTCCGTTCAAAATTGGAAAGAAGCTTTCTGAGAAACTGCTCTGTGTTCTGTGAATTCATCTCACAGAGTTACATCTTTCACTTCTAGAAGCCTTTCGCTAAGGCTGTTCTTTTGGAATTGGCAAAGGGATATTTGGAAGCCCATAGAAGGCTATGGTGAAAAAGGAAATATCTTCCGTTCAAAACTGGATAGAAGCTTTCTGAGAAACTGCTCTGTGTTCTGTTAATTCATCTCACAGAGTTACATGTTTCCCTTCAAGAAGCCTTTCTCTAAGGATGTTCTTGTGGAATTGGCAAAGGGATATTTGGAAGCCCATAGAGGGCTATGGTGAGAAAGGAAATATCTTCCGTTCAAAACTGGAAAGAAGCTTTCTGAGAAACTGTTCTGTGTTCTGTTAATTCATCTCACAGAGTTACATCTGTTCCTTCAAGAAGCCTTTCACTAAGGCTGTTCTTGTGGAATTGGCAAAGGGATATTTGGAAGCCCATAGAGGGCTATGGTGAAAAAGGAAATATTTTCCGTTCAAAACTGGAAAGAAGCTTTCTGAGAAACTGCTCTGTGTTCTGTGAATTCATCTCACAGAGTTACATATTTCCCTTCAAGAAGCCTTTCGCTAAGGCTGTTCTTGTGGAATTGGCAAAGGGATATTTGGAAGACCATAGAGGGCTATGGTGAAAAAGGAAATATCTTCCATTCAAAACTGGAAACATTCTGAGAAACTGCTCTGTGTTCTGTGAATTCATCTCACAGAGTTACATCTTTCCCTTCAAGAAGCTTTTCGCTAAGACTGTTCTTGTGGAATTGGGAAAGGGATACTTGGAAGCCCATAGAGGGCTATGGTGAAAAAGGAAGTACTTTTCGTTCAAAACTGGAAAGAAGCTTTCTGAGAAACTGCTCTGTGTTCTGTGAATTCATCTCACAGAGTTACATCTTTCCCTTCAAGAAGCCTTTCGCTAAGGCTGTTCTTGTGGAATTGGCAAAGGGATATTTGGAAGCCCGTAGAGGGCCATGGTGAAAAAGGAAATATTTTCCGTTCAAAACTGCAAAGAAGCTTTCTGAGAAACTGCTCTGTGTTCTGTGAATTCATCTCACAGAGTTACATATTTCCCTTCAAGAAGCCTTTCGCTAAGGCTGTTTTGTGGAATTGGCAAAGGGATATTTGGAAGCCCATAGACGGCTATGGTGAAAAAGGAAATAACTTCCATTCAAAACTGGAAAGAAGCTTTCTGAGAAACTGCTCTGTGTTCTGTTAATTCATCTCACAGAGTTACATCTTTCGCTTCAAGAAGCCTTTCGCTAAGGCTGTTCTTGTGGAATTGGCAAAGGGATATTTGGAAGACCATAGAGGGCTATGGTGAAAAAGGAAATATCTTCCATTCAAAACTGGAAAGAAACTTTCTGAGAAACTGCTCTGTGTTCTATGAATTCATCTCACAGAGATACATCTTTCCCTTCAAGAAGCCTTTCGCTAAGACTGTTCTTGTGGAATTGGGAAAGGGATATTTGGAAGCCCATAGAGGGCTATGGTGAAAAAGGAAGTACCTTTCGTTCAAAACTGGAAAGAAGCTTTCTGAGAAACTGCTCTGTGTTCTGTGAATTCATCTCACAGAGTTACATCTTTCCCTTCAAGAAGCCTTTCGCTAAGGCTGTTCTTGTGGAATTGGCAAAGGGATATTTGGAAGCCCACAGATGGCTATGGTGAAAAAGGAAATATCTTCCGTTCAAAACTGGAAACAAGCTTTCCGAGAAACTGCTCTGTGTTCTGTAAATTCATCTCACAGAGTTACATCTTTCCCTTCAAGAAGCCTTTCGCTAAGTCTGTTCTTGTGGAATTGGCAAAGGGATATTTGGAAGCCCATAGAGGGCTATGGTGAAAAAGGAAATATCTTCCGTTCAAAACTGGAAGTAATCTTTCTGAGAAACTGCTCTGTGTTCTGTTAATTCATCTCACAGAGTTACATCTGTTCCTTCAAGAAACCTTTCACTAAGGCTGTTCTTGTGGAATTGGCAAAGGGATACTTGGAAGCCCTAAGAGGGCTATGGTGAAAAAGGAAGTACCTTTCGTTCAAAACTGGAAAGAAGCTTTCTGAGAAACTGCTCTGTGTTCTGTTAATTCATCTCACAGAGTTACATCTTTTCCTTCAAGAAGCCTTTCGCTAAGGCTGTTCTTGTGGAATTGGCAAAGGGATATTTGGAAGCCCATAGAGGGCTATGGTGAAAAAGGAAATATCTTCCGTTCAAAACTGGAAAGAAGCTTTCTGAGAAACTGCTCTGTGTTCTGTTAACTCATTTCACAGAATTACATCTTTCCCTTCAAGAAGCCTTTCGCTAAGGCTGTTCTTGTGGAATTGGCAAAGGGATATTTGGAAGCCCATAGAGGGCTATGGTGAAAAAGGAAATATCTTCCGTTCAAAACTGGAAAGAAGCTTTCTGAAAAACTGCACGGTGTTCTGTGAATTCATCTCACAGAGTTACATATTTCCCTTCAAGAAGCCTTTCGCTAAGGCTGTTTTGAGGAATTGGCAAAGGGATATTTGGAAGCCCATAGACGGCTATGGTGAAAAAGGAAATAACTTCCATTCAAAACTGGAAAGAAGCTTTCTGAGAAACTGCTCTGTGTTCTGTTAATTCATCTCACAGAGTTACATCTTTCGCTTCAAGAAGCCTTTCGCTAAGGCTGTTCTTGTGGAATTGGCAAAGGGATATTTGGAAGACCATAGAGGGCTATGGTGAAAAAGGAAATATCTTCCATTCAAAACTGGAAAGAAACTTTCTGAGAAACTGCTCTGTGTTCTGTGAATTCATCTCACAGAGATACATCTTTCCATTCAAGAAGCCTTTCGCTAAGACTGTTCTTGTGGAATTGGGAAAGGGATACTTGGAAGCCCATAGAGGGCTATGGTGAAAAAGGAAGTACCTTTCGTTCAAAACTGGAAAGAAGCTTTCTGAGAAACTGCTCTGTGTTCTGTGAATTCATCTCACAGAGTTACATCTTTCCCTTCAAGAAGCCTTTCGCTAAGGCTGTTCTTGTGGAATTGGCAAAGGGATATTTGGAAGCCCACAGATGGCTATGGTGAAAAAGGAAATATCTTCCGTTCAAAACTGGAAACAAGCTTTCCGAGAAACTGCTCTGTGTTCTGTAAATTCATCTCACAGAGTTACATCTTTCCCTTCAAGAAGCCTTTCGCTAAGTCTGTTCTTGTGGAATTGGCAAAGGGATATTTGGAAGCCCATAGAGGGCTATGGTGAAAAAGGAAATATCTTCCGTTCAAAACTGGAAGTAATCTTTCTGAGAAACTGCTCTGTGTTCTTTTAATTCATCTCACAGAGTTACATCTGTTCCTTCAAGAAGCCTTTCGCTAAGGCTGTTCTTGTGGAATTGGCAAAGGGATACTTGGAAGAACTAAGAGGGCTATGGTGAAAAAGGAAGTACCTTTCGTTCAAAACTGGAAAGAAGCTTTCTGAGAAACTGCTCTGTGTTCTGTTAATTCATCTCACAGAGTTACATCTTTCCCTTCAAGAAGCCTTTCGCTAAGGCTGTTCTTGTGGAATTGGCAAAGGGATATTTGGAAGCCCATAGAGGGCTATGGTGAAAAAGGAAATATCTTCCGTTCAAAACTGGAAAGAAGCTTTCTGAGAAACTGCTCTGTGTTCTGTTAACTCATTTCACAGAGTTACATCTTTCCCTTCAAGAAGCCTTTCGCTAAGGCTGTTCTTGTGGAATTGGCAAAGGGATATTTGGAAGTCCATAGAGGGCTATGGTGAAAAAGGAAATATCTTCCGTTCAAAACTGGAAAGAAGCTTTCTGAAAAACTGCACGCTGTTCTGTTAATTCATCTCACAGAGTTACATCTTTCCCTTCAAGAAGCCTTTACCTAAGGCTGTTGTTGTGGAATTGGCAAAGGGATATTTGGAAGCCCATAGAGGGCTATGGTGAAAAAGGAAATATCTTCCGTTCAAAACTGGAAGGAATCTTTCGGAGAAGCTGCTCGGTGTTCTGTTAATTCATCTCGAAGAGTTACATCTTTCCCTTCAAGAAGCCTTTCGCTAAGGCTGTTCTTGTGGAATAGGCAAAGGGATATTTGGAAGCCCATACAGGGCTATGGTGTAAAAGGAAATATCTTCCGTTCAAAACTGGAAAGAAGCTTTCTGAGAAACTGCTCTGTGTTCTGTGAATTCATCTCACAGAGTTACATCTTTCACTTCTAGAAGCCTTTCGCTAAGGCTGTTCTTTTGGAATTGTCAAAGGTATATTTGGAAGTCCATAGAAGGCTATGGTGAAAAAGGAAATATCTTCCGTTCAAAACTGGATAGAAGCTTTCTGAGAAACTGCTCTGTGTTCTGTTAATTCATCTCACAGAGTTACATGTTTCCCTTCAAGAAGCCTTTCTCTAAGGATGTTCTTGTGGAATTGGCAAAGGGATATTTGGAAGCCCATAGAGGGCTATGGTGAGAAAGGAAATATCTTCCGTTCAAAACTGGAAAGAAGCTTTCTGAGAAACTGCTCTGTGTTCTGTTAATTCATCTCACAGAGTTACATCTGTTCCTTCTAGAAGCCTTTCACTAAGGCTGTTCTTGTGGAATTGGCAAAGGGATATTTGGAAGCCCATAGAGGGCTATGGTGAAAAAGGAAATATTTTCCGTTCAAAACTGGAAAGAAGCTTTCTGAGAAACTGCTCTGTGTTCTGTGAATTCATCTCACAGAGTTACATATTTCCCTTCAAGAAGCCTTTCGCTAAGGCTGTTCTTGTAGAATTGGCAAAGGGATATTTGGAAGCCCATAGACGGCTATGGTGAAAAAGGAAATAACTTCCATTCAAAACTGGAAAGAAGCTTTCTGAGAAACTGCTCTGTGTTCTGTTAATTCATCTCACAGAGTTACATCTTTCGCTTCAAGAAGCCTTTCGCTAAGGCTGTTCTTGTGGAATTGGCAAAGGGATATTTGGAAGACCATAGAGGGCTATGGTGAAAAAGGAAATATCTTCCATTCAATACTGGAAACATTCTGAGAAACTGTTCTGTGTTCTGTGAATTCATCTCACAGAGTTACATCTTTCCCTTCAAGAAGCCTTTCGCTAAGACTGTTCTTGTGGAATTGGGAAAGGGATACTTGGAAGCCCATAGAGGGCTATGGTGAAAAAGGAAGTACCTTTCGTTCAAAACTGGAAAGAAGCTTTCTGAGAAACTGCTCTGTGTTCTGTTAATTCATCTCACAGAGTTACATCTTTCCCTTCAAGAAGCCTTTCGCTAAGGCTGTTCTTGTGGAATTGGCAAAGGGATATTTGGAAGCCCATAGAGGGCCATGGTGAAAAAGGAAATATCTTCCGTTCAAAACTGGAAAGAAGCTTTCTGAGAAACTGCTCTGTGTACTGTTAACTCATCTCACAGAGTTACATCTTTCCCTTTAAGAAGCCTTTCGCTAAGGCTGTTCTTGTGGAATTGGCAAAGGGATATTTGGAAGTCCATAGAGGGCTATGGTGAAAAAGGAAATATCTTCCGTTCAAAACTGGAAAGAAGCTTTCTGAAAAACTGCACGGTGTTCTGTTAATTCATCTCACAGAGTTACATCTTTCCCTTCAAGAAGCCTTTACCTAAGGCTGTTGTTGTGGAATTCGCAAAGGGATATTTGGAAGCCCACAGAGGGCTATGGTGAAAAAGGAAATATCTTCCGTTCAAAACTGGAAGGAATCTTTCTGAGAAGCTGCTCGGTGTTCTGTTAATTCATCTCGAAGAGTTACATCTTTCCCTTCAAGAACCCTTTCGCTAAGGCTGTTCTTGTGGAATAGGCAAAGGGATATTTGGAAGCCCATAGAGGGCTATGGTGAAAAAGGAAATATCTTCCGTTCAAAACTGGAAAGAAGCTTTCTGAGAAACTGCTCTGTGTCCTGTGAATTCATCTCACAGAGTTACATCTTTCCCTTCAAGAAGCCTTTCCCTAAGGCTGTTCTTTTGGAATTGGCAAAGGGATATTTGGAAGCCCATAGAAGGCTATGCTGAAAAAGGAAATATCTTCCGTTCAAAACTGGATAGAAGCTTTCTGAGAAACTGCTCTGTGTTCTGGTAATTCATCTCACAGAGATACATCTTTCCCTTCAAGAAGCCTTTCGCTAAGACTGTTCTTGTGGAATTGGGAAAGGGATACTTGGAAGCCCATAGAGGGCTATGGTGAAAAAGGAAGTACCTTTGGTTCAAAACTGGAAAGAAGCTTTCTGAGAAACTGCTCTGTGTTCTGTGAATTCATCTCACAGAGTTACATCTTTCCCTTCAAGAAGCCTTTCGCTAAGTCTGTTCTTGTGGAATTGGCAAAGGGATATTTGGAAGCCCACAGATGGCTATGGTGAAAAAGGAAATATCTTCCGTTCAAAACTGGAAACAAGCTTTCTGAGAAACTGCTCTGTGTTCTGTAAATTCATCTCACAGAGTTACATCTTTCCCTTCAAGAAGCCTTTCGCTAAGTCTGTTCTTGTGGAATTGGCAAAGGGATATTTGGAAGCCCATAGAGGGCTATGGTGAAAAAGGAAATATCTTCCGTTCAAAACGGGAAGGAATCTTTCTGAGAAACTGCTCGGTGTTCTGTTCATTCATCTCGCAGAGTTACATCTTTCCCTTCAAGAAGCCTTTCGCTAAGGCTGTTCTTGTGGAATTTGCAAAGGGATATTTGGAAGCCCATAGAGGGCTATGGTGGAAAAGGAAATATCTTCCGTTCAAAACTGGAAAGAAGCTTTCTGAGAAACTGCTCTGTGTTCTGTTAATTCATCTCACAGAGTTACACCTTTTCCTTCAAGAAGCCTTTCGCTAAGGCTGTTGTTGTGGAATTGGCAAAGGGATATTTGGAAGCCCATAGAGGGCTATGGTGAAAAAGGAAATATTTTCCGTTCAAAACTGGAAGGAATCTTTCTGAGAAACTGCTCGGTGTTCTGTTAATTCATCTCGAAGGGTTACATCTTTCCCTTCAAGAAGCCTTTCGCTAAGGCTGTTCTTGTGGAATAGGCAAAGGGATATTTGGAAGCCCATAGAGGGCTACGGTGAAAAAGGAAATATCTTCCGTTCAAAACTGGAAAGAAGCTTTCTGAGAAACTGCTCTGTGTCCTGTGAATTCATCTTGAAGAGTTACATCTTTCCCTTCAAGAATCCTTTCGCTAAGGCTGTTCTTGTGGAATTGGCAAAGGGATATTTGGAAGCCCATAGAAAGCTATGGTGAAAAAGGAAATATCTTCCTTTCAAAACTGGAAAGAAGCTTTCTGAGAAACTGCTCTGTGTTCTGTTAATTCATCTCACAGAGTTACATCTTTCCCTTCAAGAAGCCTTTCTCTAAGGATGTTCTTGTGGAATTGGCAAAGGGATATTTGGAAGCCGCTAGAGGGCTATGGTGAAAAAGGAAATATCTTCCGTTCAAAACTGGAAAGAAACTTTCTGAGAAACTGCTCTGCGTTCTGTTAATTCATCTCACAGAGTTACATCTGTTCCTTCAAGAAGCCTTTCACTAAGGCTGTTCTTGTGGAATTGGCAAAGGGATATTTGGAAGCCCATAGAGGGCTATGGTGAAAAAGGAAATATTTTCCGTTCAAAACTGCAAAGAAGCTTTCTGAGATACTGCTCTGTGTTCTGTGAATTCATCTCACAGGGTTACATATTTCCCTTCAAGAAGCCTTTCGCTAAGGCTGTTCTTGTGGAATTGGCAAAGGGATATTTGGAAGCCCATAGACGGCTATGGTGAAAAAGGAAATAACTTCCATTCAAAACTGGAAAGAAGCTTTCTGAGAAACTGCTCTGTGTTCTGTTAATTCATCTCACAGAGTTACATCTTTTGCTTTAAGAAGCCTTTCGCTAAGGCTGTTCTTGTGGAATTGGCAAAGGGATATTTGGAAGACCATAGAGGGCTATGGTGAAAAAGGAAATATCTTCCATTCAAAACTGGAAAGAAACATTCTGAGAAACTGCTCTGTGTTCTGTGAATTCATCTAACAGAGTTACATCTTTCCCTTCAAGAAGCCTTTCGCTAAGACGGTTCTTGTGGAACTGGGAAAGGGATACGTGGAAGCCCATAGAGGGCTATGGTGAAAAAGGAAGTACCTTTCGTTCAAAACTGGAAAGAAGCTTTCTGAGAAACTGCTCTGTTTTCTGTTATTCATCTCACAGAGTTACATCTTTCCCTTCAAGAAGCCTTTCGCTAAGGCTGTTCTTGTGGAATTGGCAAAGGGATATTTGGAAGCCCATAGAGGGCCATGGTGAAAAAGGAAATATCTTCCGTTCAAAACTGGAAAGAAGCTTTCTGAGAAACTGCTCTGTGTACTGTTAACTCATCTCACAGAGTTACATCTTTCCCTTCAAGAAGCCTTTCGCTAAGGCTGTTCTTCTGGAATTGGCAAAGGGATATTTGGAAGCCAATAGAGGGCTATGGTGAAAAAGGAAATATCTTCCATTCAAAACTGGAAAGAAACTTTCTGAGAAACTGCTCTGTGTTCTGTGAATTCATCTCACAGAGATACATCTTTCCCTTCAAGAAGCCTTTCGCGAAGACTGTTCTTGTGGAATTGGGAAAGGGATACTTGGAAGCCCATAGAGGGCTATGGTGAAAAACGAAGTACCTTTCGTTCAAAACTGGAAAGAAGCTTTCTGAGAAACTGCTCTGTGTTCTGTGAATTCATCTCACAGAGTTACATCTTTCCCTTCAAGAAGCCTTTCGCTAAGGCTGTTCTTGTGGAATTGGCAAAGGGATATTTGGAAGCCCACAGATGGCTATGGTGAAAAAGGAAATATCTTCCGTTCAAAACTGGAAACAAGCTTTCCGAGAAACTGCTCTGTGTTCTGTAAATTCATCTCATAGAGTTACATCTTTCCCTTCAAGAAGCCTTTCGCTAAGGCTGTTCTTGTGGAATTGGCAAAGGGATATTTGGAAGCCCATGGAGGGCTATGGTGAAAAAGGAAATATATTCCGTTCAAAACTGGAAAGAAGCTTTCTGGGAAACTGCTCTGTGTTCTGTTAATTCCTCTCACAGAGTTACATCTTTCCCTTCAAGAAGCCTTTCGCTAAGTCTGTTCTTGTGGAATTGGCAAAGGGATATTTGGAAGCCCATAGAGGGCTATGGTGAAAAAGGAAATATCTTCCGTTCAAAACGGGAAGGAATCTTTCTGAGAAACTGCTCGGTGTTCCGTTAATTCATCTCGCAGAGTTACATCTTTCCCTTCAAGAAGCCTTTCGCTAAGGCTGTTCTTGTGGAATTGGCAAAGGGATATTTGGAAGCCCATAGAGGGCTATGGTGAAAAAGGAAATATCTTCCGTTCAAAACTGGAAAGAAGCTTTCTGAGAAACTGCTCTGTGTTCTGTGAATTCATCTCACAGAGTTACACCTTTTCCTTCAAGAAGCCTTTCGCTAAGGCTGTTCTTGTGGAATTGGCAAAGGGATATTTGGAAGCCCATAGAGGGCTATGGTGAAAAAGGAAATATTTTCCGTTCAAAACTGGAAAGAAGCTTTCTGGGAAACTGCTCTGTGTTCTGTGAATTCATCTCACAGAGTTACATATTTACCTTCAAGAAGCCTTTCGCTAAGGCTGTTGTTGTGGAATTGGCAAAGGAATCTTTGGAAGCCCATAGACGGCTATGGTGAAAAAGGAAATAACTTCCATTCAAAACTGGAAAGAAGCTTTCTGAGAAACTGCTCTGTGTTCTGTTAATTCATCTCACAGAGTTACATCTTTCGCTTCAAGAAGCCTTTCGCTAAGGCTGTTCTTGTGGAATTGGCAAAGGGATATTTGGAAGACCATAGAGGGCTATGGTGAAAAAGGAAATATCTTCCATTCAAAACTGGAAAGAAACTTTCTGAGAAACTGCTCTGTGTTCTGTGAATTCATCTCACAGAGTTAAATCTTTCCCTTCAAGAAGCCTTTCGCTAAGAATGTTCTTGTGGAATTGGGAAAGAGATACTTGGAAGCCCATAGAGGGCTATGGTGAAAAAGGAAGTACCTTTCGTTCAAAACTGGAAAGAAGCTTTCTGAGAAACTGCTCTGTGTTCTGTTAATTCATCACACAGAGTTACATCTTTCCCTTCAAGAAGCCCTTCGCTATGGCTGTTCTTGTGGAATTGGCAAAGGGATATTTGGAAGCCCATAGAGGGCCATGGTGAAAAAGGAAATATCTTCCGTTAAAAACTGGAAAGAAGCTTTCTGAGAAACTGCTCTGTGTTCTGTTATCTCATTTCACAGAGTTACATCTTTCCCTTCAAGAAGCCTTTCGCTAAGGCTGTTCTTGTGGAATTGGCAAAGGGATATTTGGAAGCCCATGGAGGGCTATGGTGAAAAAGGAAATATCTTCCGTTCAAAACTGGAAAGAAGCTTTCTGAAAAACTGCACGGTGTTCTGTTAATTCATCTCACAGAGTTACATCTTTCCCTTCAAGAAGCCTTTACCTAAGGCTGTTGTTGTGGAATTGGCAAAGGGAAATTTGGAAGCCCATAGAGGGCTATGGTGAAAAAGGAAATATCTTCCGTTAAAAACTGGAAGGAATCTTTCTGAGAAGCTGCTCGGTGTTCTGTTAATTCATCTCGAAGAGTTACATCTTTCCCTTCAAGAAGCCTTTCGCTAAGGCTGTTCTTGTGGAATAGCCAAAGGGATATTTGGAAGCCCATAGAGGGCTACGGTGAAAAAGGAAATATCTTCCGTTCCAAACTGGAAAGAAGCTTTCTGAGAAACTGCTCTGTGTCCTGTGAATTCATCTCGAAGAGTTACATCTTTCCCTTCAAGAAGCCTTTCACTAAGGCTGTTCTTGTGGAATTGGCAAAGGGATATTTGGAAGCCCATAGAAGGGTATGGTGAAAAAGGAAATATCTTCCTTTCAAAACTGGAAAGAAGCTTTCTGAGAAACTGCTCTGTGTTCTGTTAATTCATGTCACAGAGTTACATCTTTCCTTTCAAGAAGCCTTTCGCTAAGGATGTTCTTGTGGAATTGGCAAAGGGATATTTGGAAGCCCCTAGAGGGCTATGGTGAGAAAGGAAATATCTTCCGTTCAAAACTGGAAAGAAACTTTCTGAGAAACTGCTCTGTGTTCTGTTAATTCATCTAACAGAGTTTCATCTGTTCCTTCAAGAAGCCTTTCACTAAGGCTGTTCTTGTGGAATTGGCAAAGGGATATTTGGAAGCCCATAGAGGGCTATGGTGAAAAAGGAAATATTTTCCGTTCAAAACTGCAAAGAAGCTTTCTGAGAAACTGCTCTGTGTTCTGTGAATTCATCTCACAGAGTTACATATTTACCTTCAAGAAGCCTTTCGCTAAGGCTGTTCTTGTGGAATTGGCAAAGGGATATTTGGAAGCCCATAGACGGCTATGGTGGAAAAGGAAATAACTTCCATTCAAAACTGGAAAGAAGCTTTCTGAGAAACTGCTCTGTGTTCTGTTAATTCATCTCACAGAGTTACATCTTTCGCTTCAAGAAGCCTTTCGCTAAGGCTGTTCTTGTGGAATTGGCAAAGGGATATTTGGAAGACCTTAGAGGGCTATGGTGAAAAAGGAAATATCTTTCATTCAAAACTGGAAAGAAACTTTCTGAGAAATTGCTCTGTGTTCTGTGAATTCATCTCACAGAGTTACATCTTTCCCTTCAAGAAGCCTTTCGCTAAGACTGTTCTTGTGGAATTGGGAAAGGGATACTTGGAAGCCCATAGAGGGCTATGGTGAAAAAGGAAGTACCTTTCGTTCAAAACTGGAAAGAAGCTTTCTGAGAAACTGCTCTGTGTTCTGTGAATTCATCTCACAGAGTTACATCTTTCCCTTCAAGAAGCCTTTCGCTAAGGCTGTTCTTGTGGAATTGGCAAAGGGATATTTGGAAGCCCACAGATGGCTATGGTGATAAAGGAAATATCTTCCGTTCAAAACTGGAAACAAGCTTTCCGAGAAACTGCTCTGTGTTCTGTAAATTCATCTCACAGAGTTACATCTTTCCCTTCAAGAAGCCTTTCGCTAAGTTTCTTCTTGTGGAATTGGCAAAGGGATATTTGGAAGTCCATAGAGGGCTAAGGTGAAAAAGGAAATATCTTCCGTTCAAAACTGGAAAGAAGCTTTCTGAAAATCTGCACGGTGTTCTGTTAATTCATCTCACAGAGTTACATCTTTCCCTTCAAGAAGCCTTTACCTAAGGCTGTTGTTGTGGAATTGGCAAAGGGATATTTGGAAGACCATAGAGGGCTATGGTGAAAAAGGAAATATATTCCGTTCAAAACTGGAAGGAATCTTTCTGAGAAGCTGCTCGGTGTTCTGTTAATTCATCTCGAAGAGTTACATCTTTCCCTTCAAGAAGCCTTTCGCTAAGGCTGTTCTTGTGGAATAGGCAAAGGGATATTTGGAAGCACATAGAGGGCTATGGTGAAAAAGGAAATATCTTCCGTTCAAAACTGGAAAGAAGCTTTCTGAGAAACTGCTCTGTGTCCTCTGAATTCATCTCGAAGAGTTACATCTGTTCCTTCAAGAAGCCTTTCAATAAGGCTGTTCTTGTGGAATTGGCAAAGGGATATTTGGAAGCCCATAGAGGGCTATGGTGAAAAAGGAAATATTTTCCGTTCAAAACTGGAAAGAAGCTTTCTGAGAAACTGCTCTGTGTTCTGTGAATTCATCTCACAGAGTTACATATTTCCCTTCAAGTAGCCTTTCGCTAAGGCTGTTCTTGTGGAATTGGCAAAGGGATATTTGGAAGCCCATAGACGGCTATGGTGAAAAAGGAAATAACTTCCATTCAAAACTGGAGAGAAGCTTTCTGAGAAACTGCTCTGTGTTCCGTTAATTCATCTCACAGAGTTACATCTTTCGCTTCAAGAAGCCTTTCGCTAAGGCTGTTCTTGTGGAATTGGCAAAGGAATATTTGGAAGACCATAGAGGGCTATGGTGAAAAAGGAAATATCTTCCATTCAAAACTGGAAAGAAGGTTTCTGAGAAACTGCTCTGTGTTCCGTGAATTCATCTCACAGAGTTACATCTTTCCCTTCAAGAAGCCTTTCGCTAAGACTGTTCTTGTGGAATTGGGAAAGGGATACTTGGAAGCCCATAGAGGGCTATGGTGAAAAAGGAAGTACCTTTCGTTCAAAACTGGAAAGAAGCTTTCTGAGAAACTGCTCTGTGTTCTGTGAATTCATCTCACAGAGTTACATCTTTCCCTTCAAGAAGCCTTTCGCTAAGGCTGTTCTTGTGGAATTGGCAAAGGGATATTTGGAAGCCCATAGATGGCTATGGTGAAAAAGGAAATATCTTCCGTTCAAAACTGGAAACAAGCTTTCCGAGAAACTGCTCTGTGTTCTGTAAATTCATCTCACAGAGTTACATCTTTCCCTTCAAGAAGCCTTTCGCTAAGGCTGTTCTTGTGGAATTGGCAAAGGGATATTTTGAAGCCCATGGAGGGCTATGGTGAAAAAGGAAATATCTTCCGTTCAAAACTGGAAAGAAGCTTTCTGGGAAACTGCTCTGTGTTCTGTTAATTCCTCTCACAGAGTTACATCTTTCACTTCAAGAAGCCTTTCGCTAAGTCTGTTCTTGTGGAATTGGCAAAGGGATATTTGGAAGCCCATAGAGGGCTATGGTGAAAGTTAAATATCTTCCGTTCAAAACGGGAAGGAATCTTTCTGAGAAACTGCTCGGTGTTCTGTTAATTCATCTCGCAGAGTTACATCTTTCCCTTCAAGAAGCCTTTCGCTAAGGCTGTTCTTGTGGAATTGGCAAAGGGATATTTGGAAGCCCATAGAGGGCTATGGTGAAAAAGGAAATATCTTCCTTTCAAAACTCGAAAGAAGCTTTCTGAGAAACTGCTCTGTGTTCTGTTAATTCATCTCACAGAGTTACAACTTTTCCTTCAAGAAGCCTTTCGCTAAGGCTGTTCTTGTGGAATTGGCAAAGGGATATTTGGAAGCCCATAGAGGGCTATGGTGAAAAAGGAAATATCTTCCGTTCAAAACAGGAAAGAAGCTTTCTGAGAAACTGCTCTGTGTTCTGTTAATTCATCTCACAGAGTTACATCTTTTCCTTCAAGAAGCCTTTCGCTAAGGCTGTTCTTGTGGAATTGGCAAAGGGATATTTGGAAGCCCATAGAGGGCTATGTTGAAAATGGAAATATCTTCCGTTCAAAACTGGAAGGAAGCTTTCTGAGAAACTGCTCTGTGTTCTGCTAATTCATCTCACAGAGTTACATCTTTCACTTCAAGAAGCCTTTCGCTAAGGCTGTTCTTGTGGAATTTGCAAAGGGATATTTGGAAGCCCATAGAGGGCTATGGTGAAAAAGGAAATATCTTCCGTTCAAAACTGGAAAGAAGCTTTCTGAGAAACTGCTCTGTGTTCTGTTAATTCATCTCACAGAGTTACACCTTTTCCTTCAAGAAGCCTTTCGCTAAGGCTGTTCTTGTGGAATTGGCAAAGGGATATTTGGAAGCCCATAGAGGGCTATGGTGAAAAAGGAAATATCTTCCGTTCAAAACTGGAAAGAAGCTTTCGGAGAAACTGCTCTGTGTTCTGTTAATTCATCTCACAGATTTACATCTTTTCCTTCAAGAAGCCTTTCGCTAAGGCTGTTCTTGTGGAATTGGCAAAGGGATATTTGGAAGCCCATAGAGGGCTATGCTGAAAATGGAAATATCTTCCTTTCAAAACTGGAAAGAAGCTTTATGAGAAACTGCTCTGTGTTCTGTGAATTCATCTCACAGAGTTACATCTTTCCCTTCAAGAAGCCTTTCGCTAAGACTGTTCTTGTGGAATTGGCAAAGGGATATTTGGAAGCCCATAGAGGGCTATGGTGGAAAAGGAAATATCTTCCGTTCAAAACTGGAAAGAAGCTTTCTGAGAAACTGCTCTGTGTTCTGTTCATTCATCTCACAGAGTTAAATCTTTCCCTTCAAGAAGCCTTTCGCTAAGGCTGTTCTTGTGGAATTGGCAAAGGGATATTTGGAAGCCCATAGAGGGCTATGGTGAAAAAGGAAATATCTTCCATTCAAAACTGGAAAGAAGCTTTCTGAGAAACTGCTCTGTGTTCTGTTAATTCATCTCACAGAGTTACATCTTTCCCTTCAAGAAGCCTTTCGCTAAGGCTGTTCTTGTGGAATTGGCAAAGGGATATTTGGAAGCCCATAGAGGGCTATGGTGAAAAAGGAAATATCTTCCATTCAAAACTGGAAAGAAACTTTCTGAGAAACTGCTCTGTGTTCTGTGAATTCATCTCACAGAGTTACATCTTTCCCTTCAAGAAGCCTTTCCCTAAGACTGTTCTTGTGTAATTGGCAAAGGGATATTTGGAAGCCCATAGATGGCTATGGTGAAAAAGGAAATATATTCAGTTCAAAACTGGAAAGAAGCTTTCCGAGAAACTGCTCTGTGTTCTGTGAATTCATCACACAGAGTTACATCTTTATCTTCAAGAAGCCTTTCGCTAAGGCTGTTCTTGTGGAATTGGCAAAGGGATATTTGGAAGCCAATAGAGGGCTATGGTGAAAAAGGAAATATCTTCCGTTCAAAACTGGAAGGAATCTTTCTGAGAAACTGCTCGGTGTTCTGTTAATTCATCTCGCAGAGTTACATCTTTCCCTTCAAGAAGCCTTTCGCTAAGGCCGTTCTTGTGGAATTGGCAAAGGGATATTTGGAAGCCCCTAGAGGACTATGGTGGAAAAGGAAATATCTTCCGTTCAAAACTGGAAAGAAGCTTTCTGAGAAACTGCTCTGTGTTCTGTTAATTCATCTCACAGAGTTACATCTTTCCCTTTAAGAAGCCTTTCGCTAAGGCTGTTCTTGTGGAATTGGCAAAGGGATATTTGGAAGCCCATAGACGGCTATGGTGAAAAAAGAAATATCTTCCATTCAAAACGGGAAAGAAGCTTTCTGAGAAACTGCTCTGTGTTCTGTGAATTCATCTCACAGAGTTACATCTTTCCCTTCAAGAAGCCTTTCGCTAAGGCTGTTCTTGTGGAATTAGCAAAGGGATATTTGGAAGCCCATAGAGGGCTATGGTGAAAAAGGAAATATCTTCCGTTCAAAACTGGAAGGAATCTTTCTGAGAAACTGCTCGGTGTTCTTTTAATTCATCTCGCAGAGTTAAATCTTTCCCTTCAAGAAGCCTTTCGCTAAGGCTGTTCTTGTGGAATTGGCAAAGGGATATTTGGAAGCCCATAGAGGGCTATGTTGAAAATGGAAATATCTTCCGTTCAAAACTGGAAAGAAGCTTTCTGAGAAACTGCTCTGTGTTCTGCTAATTCATCTCACAGAGTTACATCTTTCACTTCAAGAAGCCTTTCGCTAAGGCTGTTCTTGTGGAATTTGCAAAGGGATATTTGGAAGCCCATAGAGGGCTATGGTGAAAAAGGAAATATCTTCCGTTCAAAACTGGAAAGAAGCTTTCTGGGAAACTGCTCTGTGTTCTGTTAATTCATCTCACAGAGTTACACCTTTTCCTTCAAGAAGCCTTTCGCTAAGGCTGTTCTTTTGGAATTGGCAAACGGATATTTGGAAGCCCATAGAGGGCTATGGTGAAAAAGGAAATATCCTCCGTTCAAAACTGGAAAGAAGCTTTCTGAGAAACTGCTCTGTGTTCTGTTAATTCATCTCACAGATTTACATCTTTTCCTTCAAGAAGCCTTTCGCTAAGGCTGTTCTTGTGGAATTGGCAAAGGGATATTTGGAAGCCCATAGAGGGCTATGGTGAAAATGGAAATATCTTCCGTTCAAAACTGGAAAGAAGCTTTATGAGAAACTGCTCTGTGTTCTGTGAATTCATCTCACAGAGTTACATCTTTCCCTTCAAGAAGCCTTTCGCTAAGACTGTTCTTGTGGAATTGGCAAAGGGATATTTGGAAGACCATAGAGGGCTATGGTGGAAAAGGAAATATCTTCCGTTCAAAACTGGAAAGAAGCTTTCTGAGAAACTGCTCTGTGTTCTGTTAATTCATCTCACAGAGTTACATCTTTAACTTCAAGAAGACTTTCGCTAAGGCTTTTCTTGTGGAATAGGCAAAGGGATTTGGAAGCCCATAGACGGCTACGGTGAAAAAGGACATATCTTCCGTTCAAAACGGGAAAGAAGCTTTCTGAGAAACTGCTCTGTGTTCTGTTAATTCATCTCACAGAGTTACATCTTTCCCTTCAAGAAGCCTTTCGCTAAGGATGTTCTTGTTGAATTGGCAAAGGGATATATGGAAGACCCTAGAGGTCTATGGTGAAAAAGGAAATATCTTCCGTTCAAAACTGGAAAGAAGCTTTCTGAGAAACTGCTCTGTGTTCTATTAATTCATCTCACAGAGTTACATCTTTCCCTTCAAGAAGCCTTTCGCTAAGGCTGTTCTTGTGGAATTGACAAAGGGATACTTGGAAGCCCTTAGAGGGCTATGGTGAAAAAGGAAGTACCTTTCGTTCAAAACTGGAAAGAAGCTTTCTGAGAAACTGCTCTGTGTTCTGTTAATTCATCTCACAGAGTTACATCTTTCCCTTCAAGAAGCCTTTCGCTAAGGCTGTTCTTGTGGATTTGGCAAAGGGATGTTTGGAATCCCATAGTGGGCTATGGTGAAAAAGGAAATATCTTCCGTTCAAAACTGGAAAGAAGCTTTCTGAGAATCTGCTCTGTGTTCTGTTAACTCATCTCACAGAGTTATATCTTTCCCTTCAAGAAGGCTTTCGCTAAGGCTGTTCTTGTGGAATTGGCAAAGGGATATTTGGAAGACCATAGAGGGCTATGGTGAAAAAGGAAATATCTTCCATTCAAAACTGGAAAGAAACTTTCTGAGAAACTGCTCTGTGTTCTGTGAATTCATCTCACAGAGTTACATCTTTCCCTTCAAGAAGCCTTTCGCTAAGTCTGTTCTTGTGTAATTGGCAAAGGGATGTTTGGAAGCGCATAGATGGCTATGGTGAAAAAGGAAATATATTCCGTTCAAAACTGGAAAGAA
Source organism: Chlorocebus sabaeus (assembly GCF_047675955.1). Lineage (NCBI taxonomy): Eukaryota > Metazoa > Chordata > Mammalia > Primates > Cercopithecidae > Chlorocebus > Chlorocebus sabaeus. The sequence goes on along the minus strand of NW_027328147.1, from coordinate 910,656 downwards.
GCTTTCTGAGAAACTGCTCTGTGTTCTGTAAATTCATCTCACAGAGTTACATCTTTCCCTTCAAGAAGCCTTTCGGTAAGGCTGTTCTTATGGAATAGGCAAAGGGATATTTGGAAGCCCATGGAGGGCTGTGGTGATAAAGGAAATATCTTCCGTTCAAAACTGGAAAGAATCTTTCTGGGAAACTGCTCTGTGTTCTGTTAATTCATCTCACAGAGTTACATCTTTCCCTTCAAGAAGCCTTTCGCTAAGGCTGTTCTTGTGGAATTGGAAAAGGGATATTTGGAAGCCCATAGAGGGTTATGGTGAAAAAGGAAATATCTTCCGTTCAAAACTGGAAAGAAGCTTTCTGAGAAACTGCTCTGTGTTCTGTTAATTCATCTCACAGAGTTACATCTTTCCCTTCAAGAAGTCTTTCGCTAACGCTGTTCTTCTGGAATTGGCAAAGGGATATTTGGAAGCCCCTAGATGGCTATGGTGAAAAAGGAAATACAATGCGTTCAAAACTGGAAAGAAGCTTTCTGAGAAACTGCTCTGTGTTCTGTAAATTCATCTCACAGAGTTACATCTTTCCCTTCAAGAAGCCTTTCGCTAAGGCTGTTCTTGTGGAATTGGCAAAGGGATATTTGGAAACCATAGAGGGCTATGGTGAAAAAGGAAATATCTTCCGTTCAAAACTGGAAAGAAGCTTTCTGAGAAACTGCTCTGTGTTCTGTTAATTCATCTCACAGAGTTACATCTTTCCCTTCCAAAAGCCTTTCGCTAAAGCTGTTCTTGTGGAATTGGCAAAGGGATATTTGGAAGCCATTAGATGGCTATGGTGAAAAAGGAAATATCTTCCGTTCAAAACTGGAAAGAAGCTTTCTGAGAAACTGCTCTGTGTTCTGTAAATTCATCTCACAGAGTTATATCTTTCCCTTCAAGAAGCCTTTCGCTAAGGCTGTTCTTGTGGAATTGGCAAAGGGATATTTGGAAGCCCATAGAGGGCTATGCTGAAAAAGGAAATATCTTCCGTTCAAAACTGGAAAGAAGCATTCTGAGAAACTGCTCTGTGTTCTGTGAATTCATCACACAGAGTTACATTTTATCTTCAAGAAGCCTTTCGCTAAGGCTGTTCTTGTGGAATTGGCACAGGGATATTTGGAAGCCAATAGAGGGCTATGGTGAAAAAGGAAATATCTTCCGTTCAAAACTGGAAGGAATCTTTCTGACAAACTGCTCGGTGTTCTGTTAATTCATCTCGCAGAGTTACATCTTTCCCTTCAAGAAGCCTTTCGCTAAGGCCGTTCTTGTGGAATTGGCAAAGGGATATTTGGAGGCCAATAGAGGGCTATGGTGGAAAAGGAAATATCTTCCGTTCATAACTGGAAAGAAGCTTTCTGAGAAACTGCTCTGTGTTCTGTTAATTCATCTCACAGAGTTACATCTTTCCCTTCAAGAAGCCTTTCGCTAAGGCTGTTCTTGTGGAATTGGCAAAGGGATAGTTGGAAGCCCATAGAGGGCTATGGTGAAAAAGGAAATATCTTCCATTCAAAACTGGCAAGAAGCTTTCTGAGAAACTGCTCTGTGTTCTGTTAATTCATCTCACAGAGTTACATCTTGCCCTTCAAGAAGCCTTTCTCTAAGGCTGTTCTTGCGGAATTGGCAAAGAAATATTTGGAAGCCCATAGAGGGCTATGGTGAAAAAGGAAATATCTTCCGTTCAAAACTGGAAAGAAGCTTTCTGAGAAACTGCTCTGTGTTCTGTTAATTCATCACACAGAGTTACATCTTTCCCTTCAAGAAGCCTTTCGCTAAGGCTGTTCTTGTGGAATTGGCAAAGGGATATTTGGAAGCCCATAGAGGGCTATGGTGAAAAAAGAAATATCTTCCGTTGAAAACTGGAAAGAAGCTTTCTGAGAAACTGCTCTGTGTTCTGTTAATTCATCTCACAGAGTTACATCTTTCCCTTCAAGAAGCCTTTCGCTAAGGCTGTTCTTGTGGAATTGGCAAAGGGATATTTGGAAGCCCATAGAGGGCTATGGTGAAAAAGGAAATATCTTCCGTTCAAAATGGGAAAGAAGCTTTCTGAGAAACTGCTCTGTGTTCTGTTAATTTATCTCACAGAGTTACATCTTTCCCTTCCAAAAGCCTTTCGCTAAGGCTGTTCTTGTGGAATTGGCAAAGGGATATTTGGAAGCCATTAGATGGCTATGGTGAAAAAGGAAATATCTTCCGTTCAAAACTGGAAAGAAGCTTTCTGAGAAACTGCTCTGTGTTCTGTAAATTCATCTCACAGAGTTACATCTTTCCCTTCAAGAAGCCTTTCGCTAAGGCTGTTCTTGTGGAATTGGCAAAGGGATATTTGGAAGCCGAGGGAGGGCGATGCTGAATAAGGAAATATCTTCCGTTCAAAACTGGAAAGAAGCTTTCTGAGAAACTGCTCTGTGTTCTGTGAATTCATCTCACAGAGTTACAACTTTAACTTCAAGAAGACTTTCGCTAAGGCTTTTCTTGTGGAATAGGCAAAGGGATTTGGAAGCCCATAGACGGCTACGGTGAAAAAGGACATATCTTCCGTTCAAAACGGGAAAGAAGCTTTCTGAGAAACTGCTCTGTGTTCTGTTAATTCATCTCACAGAGTTATATCTTTCCCTTCAAGAAGCCTTTCGCTAAGGCTGTTCTTGTGGAATTGGCAAAGGGATATATGGAAGACCCTAGAGGGCTATGGTGAAAAAGGAAATATCTTCCGTTCAAAACTGGAAAGAAGGTTTCTGAGAAACTGCTCTGTGTTCTATTAATTCATCTCACAGAGTTACATCTTTCCCTTCAAGAAGCCTTTCGCTAAGGCTGTTCTTGTGGAATTGACAAAGGGATACTTGGAAGCCCTTAGAGGGCTATGGTGAAAAAGGAAGTACCTTTCGTTCAAAACTGGAAAGAAGCTTTCTGAGAAACTGCTCTGTGTTCTGTTAATTCATCTCACAGAGTTACATCTTTCCCTTCAAGAAGCCTTTCGCTAAGGCTGTTCTGGTGGATTTGGCAAAGGGATGTTTGGAAGCCCATAGAGGGCTATGGTGAAAAAGGAAATATCTTCCGTTCAAAACTGGAAAGAAGCTTTCTGAGAATCTGCTCTGTGTTCTGTTAACTCATCTCACAGAGTTATATCTTTCCCTTCAAGAAGCCTTTCGCTAAGGCTGTTCTTGTGGAATTGGCAAAGGGATATTTGGAAGTCCATAGAGGGCTATGGTGAAAAAGGAAATATCTTCCGTTCAAAACTGGAAAGAAGCTTTCTGAAAAACTGCACGGTGTTCTGTTAATTCATCTCACAGAGTTACATCTTTCCCTTCAAGAAGCCTTTACCTAAGGCTGTTGTTGTGGAATTGGCAAAGGGATATTTGGAAGCCCATAGAGGGCTATGGTGAAAAACTAAATATCTTCCGTTCAAAACTGGAAAGAAGTTTTCTGAGAAACTGCTCTCTGTTCTGTTAATTCATCACACAGAGTTACATCTTTCCCTTCAAGAAGCCTTTCGCTAAGGCTGTTCTTGTGGAATTGGAAAAGGGATATTTGGAAGCCCATAGAGGGCTATGGTGAAAAAGGAAATATTTTCCGTTCAAAACTGGAAAGAAGCTTTCTGAGAAACTGCTCTGTGTTCTGTGAATTCATCTCACAGAGTTACATCTTTCCCTGCAAGAAGCCTTTCGCTAAGGCTGTTCTTGTGGAATTGGCAAAGGGATATTTGGAAGCCCATAGAGGGCTAGGGTGAAAAAGGAAATAACTTCCATTCAGAACTGGAAAGAAGCTTTCTGAGAAACTGCTCTGTGTTCTGTTAATTCATCTCAAAGTGTTACATCTTTCCCTTCAAGAAGCCTTTCGCTAAGGCTGTTCTTATGGAATTGGCAAAGGGATATTTGGAAGCCCATAGAGGGCTATGGTGAAAAAGGAAATATCTTCCGTTCAAAACTGGAAAGAAGCTTTCTGAGAAACTGCTCTGTGTTCTGCTAATTCATCTCACAGAGTTACATGTTTCCCTTCAAGAAGCCTTTCGCTAAGACTGTTCTTGTGGAATTGGCAAAGGGATATTTGGAAACCCTTAGAGGGCTATGGTGAAAAAGGAAATATCTTCCGTTCAAAACTGGAAAGAAGCTTTCTGAGAAACTACTCTCTGTTCTGTTAATTCATCACACAGAGTTACATCTTTCCCTTCAAGAAGCCTTTAGCTAAGGCTGTTCTTGTGGAATTGGCAAAGGGATATTTGGAAGCCCATAGAGGGCTATGGTGAAAAAGGAAATACAATCCGTTCAAAACTGGAAAGAAGCTTTCAGAGAAACTGCTCTGTGTTCTGTTAATTCATCTCAGAGAGTTACATCTTTCCCTTCAAGAAGCCTTTCGCTAAGGCTGTTCTTGTGGAATTGGCAAAGGGATATTTGGAAGCCCATAAAAGGCTATGGTGAAAAAGGAAATATCTTCCGTTCAAAACTGGATAGAAGCTTTCTGAGAAACTGCTCTGTGTCCTGTTAATTCATCTCACAGAGTTACATCTTTCCCTTCAAGAAGCCTTTCTCTAAGAATGTTCTTGTGTAATTGGCAAAGGGATATTTGGAAGCCCATAGATGGCTATGGTAAAAAAGGAAATATCTTCCGTTCAAAACTGGAAAGAAGCTTACCGAGAAACTGCTCTGTGTTCTCTAAATTCATCTCACAGAGTTACATCTTTCCCTTCAAGAAGCCTTTCGCTAAGGCTGTTCTTGTGGAATTGGCAAAGGGATAGTTGGAAGCCCATGGAGGGCTATGGTGAAAAAGGAAATATCTTCCGTTCAAAACTGGAAAGAAGCTTTCTGAGAAACTGCTATGTGTTCTGTGAATTCATCTCACAGAGTTACATCATTCCCTTCAAGAAACCTTTCCCTAAGGCTGTTCTTGTGGAATTGGCAAAGGGATATTTGGAAACCCATAGAGGGCTATGGTGAAAAAGGAAATATCTTCCGTTCAAAACGGGAAAGAAGCTTTCTGAGAAACTGCTCTCTGTTCTGTTAATTCATCACACTGAGTTACATCTTTCCCTTCAAGATGCCTTTCGCTAAGGCTGTTCTTGTGGAATTGGCAAAGGGATATTTGGAAGCCCATAGATGGCTATGGTAAAAAAGGAAATATCTTCCGTTCAAAACTGGAAAGAAGCTTTCTGAGAAACTGCTCTGTGTTCTGTTAATTCATCACACAGAGTTACATCTTTCCCTTCAAGAAGACTTTCGCTAAGGCTGTTCTTGTGGAGTTGGCAAAGGGATATTTGGAAGCCCATAGAGGGCTATGGTGAAAAAAGAAATATCTTCCGTTCAAAACTGGAAAGAAGCTTTCTGAGAAACTGCTCTGTGTTCTGTTAATTCATCTCACAGAGTTACATCTTTCCCTTCAAGAAGCCTTTCGCTAAGGCTGTTCTTGTGGAATTGGCAAAGGGATATTTGGAAGCCCATACAGGGCTATGGTGAAAAAGGAAATATCTTCCGTTCAAAATGGGAAAGAAGCTTTCTGAGAAACTGCTCTGTGTTCTGTTAATTTATCTAAAAGAGTTACATCTTTCCCTTCAAGAAGCCTTTCGCTAAGGCTGTTCTTGTGTAATTGGCAAAGGGATATTTGGAAGCCCATAGAAGGCTATGGTGAAAAAGGAAATATCTTCCGTTCAAAACTGGATAGAAGCTTTCTGAGAAACTGCTCTGTGTTCTGCTAATTCATCTCACAGAGTTACATCTTTTCCTTCAAGAAGCCTTTCACTAAGGCTGTTCTTGTGGAATTGACAAAGGGATATTTGGAAGCCCATAGAGGGCTATGGTGAAAAAGGAAATATCTTCCGTTCAAAACTGGAAAGAAGCTTTCCGAGAAACTGCTCTGTGTTCTGTAAATTCATCTCACAGAGTTACATCTTTCCCTTCAAGAAGCCTTTCGCTAAGGCTGTTCTTGTGGAATTGGCAAAGGGATATTTGGAAGCCCATGGAGGGCTATGGTGATAAAGGAATTATCTTCCGTTCAAAACTGGAAAGAAGCTTTCTGGGAAACTGCTCTGTGTTCTGTTAATTCATCTCACAGAGTTACATCTTTCCCTTCAAGAAGCCTTTCGCTAAGGCTGTTCTTGTGGAATTGGAAAAGGGATATTTGGAAGCCCATAGAGGGTTATGGTGAAAAAGGAAATATCTTCCGTTCAAAACTGGAAAGAAGCTTTCTGAGAAACTGCTCTGTGTTCTGTTAATTCATCTCACAGTGTTACATCTTTCCCTTCAAGAAGCCTTTCGCTAAGGCTGTTCTTATGGAATTGGCAAAGGGATATTTGGAAGCCCATAGATGGCTATGGTAAAAAAGGAAATATCTTCCGTTCAAAATTGGAAAGAAGCTTTCCGAGAAACTGCTCTATGTTCTCTAAATTCATCTCACAGAGTTACATCTTTCACTTCAAGAAGCCTTTCGCTAAGGCTGTTCTTGTGGAATTGGCAAAGGGATATTTGGAAGCCCATAGAGGGCTATGGTGAAAAAGGAAATATCTTCCGTTCAAAACTGGAAAGAAGCTTTCTGAGAAACTGCTCTGTGTTCTGTAAATTCATCGCACAGAGTTACATCTTTCCCTTCAAGAAGCCTTTCGCTAAGGCTGTTCTTGTGGAATTGGCAAAGGGATATTTGGAAGCCCATAGAGGGCTATGGTGAAAAAGGAAATATCTTCCATTCAAAACTGGAAAGAAGCTTTCTGAGAAACTGCTCTGTGTTCTGTGAATTCATCTCACACAGTTACATCTTTCCCTTCAAGAAGCCTTTCGCTAAGGCTGTTCTTGTGGAATTGGCAAAGGGATATTTGGAAGCCGAGGGAGGGCGATGCTGAATTAGTAAATATCTTCCGTTCAAAACTGGAAAGAAGCTTTCTGAGAAACTGCTCTGTGTTCTGTTAATTCATCTCACAGAGTTACATCTTTAACTTCAAGAAGACTTTCGCTAAGGCTTTTCTTGTGGAATAGGCAAAGGGATTTGGAAGCCCATAGACGGCTACGGTGAAAAAGGACATATGTTCCGTTCAAAACGGGAAAGAAGATTTCTGAGAAACTGCTCTGTGTTCTGTTAATTCATCTCACAGAGTTACATCTTTCCCTTCAAGAAGCCTTTCGCTAAGGATGTTCTTGTGGAATTGGCAAAGGGATATATGGAAGACCCTAGAGGGCTATGGTGAAAAAGGAAATATCTTCCGTTCAAAACTGGAAAGAAGCTTTCTGAGAAACTGCTCTGTGTTCTATTAGTTCATCTCACAGAGTTACATCTTTCCCTTCAAGAAGCCTTTCGCTAAGGCTGTTCTTGTGGAATTGACAAAGGGATACTTGGAAGCCCTTAGAGGGCTATGGTGAAAAAGGAAATATCTTCCGTTCAAAACTGGAAAGAAGCTTTCTGAGAAACTGCTCTGTGTTCTGTTAATTCATCTCACAGAGTTACATCTTTCCCTTCAAGAAGCCTTTCGCTAAGGCTGTTCTTGTGGATTTGGCAAAGGGATGTTTGGAAGCCCATAGTGGGCTATGGTGAAAAAGGAAATATCTTCCGTTCAAAACTGGAAAGAAGCTTTCTGAGAATCTGCTCTGTGTACTGTTAACTCATCTCACAGAGTTACATCTTTCCCTTTAAGAAGCCTTTCGCTAAGGCTGTTCTTGTGGAATTGGCAAAGGGATATTTGGAAGCCCATAGAGGGCTATGGTGAAAAAGGAAATATCTTCCGTTCAAAACTGGAAAGAAGCTTTCTGAAAAACTGCACGGTGTTCTGTTAATTCATCTCACAGAGTTACATGTTTCCCTTCAAGAAGCCTTTCCCTAAGGCTGTTCTTGTGGAATTGGCAAAGGGATATTTGGAAGCCCATAGAGGGCTATGGTGAAAAAGGAAATATCTTCCATTCAAAACTGGAAAGAAACTTTCTGAGAAACTGCTCTGTGTTCTGTTAATTCATCTCACAGAGTTACATCTTTCCCTTCAAGAAGCCTTTCCCTAAGGCTGTTCTTGTGGAATTGGCAAAGGGATATTTGGAAGCCCATAGAGGGCTATGGTGAAAAAGGAAATATCTTCCATTCAAAACTGGAAAGAAACTTTCTGAGAAACTGCTCTGTGTTCTGTGAATTCATCTCACAGAGTTACATCTTTCCCTTCAAGAAGCCTTTCGCTAAGACTGTTCTTGTGTAAATGGCAAAGGGATATTTGGAAGCCCATAGAGGGCTATGGTGAAAAAGGAAATATCTTCCGTTCAAAACTGGAAGGACTCTTTCTGAGAAGCTGCTCGGTGTTCTGTTAATTCATCTCGAAGAGTTACATCTTTCCCTTCAAGAAGCCTTTCGCTAAGGCTGTTCTTGTGGAATAGGCAAAGGGATATTTGGAAGCCCATAGAGGGCTATGGTGAAAAAGGAAATATCTTCCGTTCAAAAGTGGAAAGAAGCTTTCTGAGAAACTGCTCTGTGTTCTGTGAATTCATCTCACAGAGTTACATCTTTCCCTTCAAGAAGCCTTTCGCTAAGGCTGTTCTTGTGGAATTGGCAAAGGGATATTTGGAAGACCATAGAGGGCTATGGTGAAAAAGGAAATATCTTCCGTTCAAAACTGGAAAGAAGCTTTCTGAGAAACTGCTCTGTGTTCTGTTAATTCATCTCACAGAGTTACATGTTTCCCTTCAAGAAGCCTTTCGCTAAGGCTGTTCTTGTGGAATTGGCAAAGGGATATTTGGAAGACCATAGAGGGCTATGGTGAAAAAGGAAATATCTTCCATTCAAAACTGGAAAGAAACTTTCTGAGAAACTGCTCTGTGTTCTGTGAATTCATCTCACAGAGTTACATCTTTCCCTTCAAGAAGCCTTTCGCTAAGACTGTTCTTGTGTAATTGGCAAAGGGATATTTGGAAACCCATAGAGGGATATGGTGAAAAAGGAAATATCTTCCGTTCAAAACTGGAAGGAATCTTTCTGAGAAGCTGCTCGGTGTTCTGTTAATTCATCTCGAAGAGTTACATCTTTCCCTTCAAGAAGCGTTTCGCTAACGCTGTTCTTCTGGAATTGGCAAAGGGATATTTGGAAGCCCCTAGATGGCTATGGTGAAAAAGGAAATACAATGCGTTCAAAACTGGAAAGAAGCTTTCTGAGAAACTGCTCTGTGTTCTGTGAATTCATCTCACAGAGTTACATCTTTCCCTTCAAGAAGCCTTTCGCTAAGGCTGTTCTTGTGGAATTGGCAAAGGGATATTTGGAAGCCCATAGAGGGCTATGGTGAAAAAGGAAATATCTTCCATTCAAAACTGGATAGAAGCTTTCTGAGAAACTGCTCTGTGTTCTGTTAATTCATCTCACAGAGTTACATCTTTCCCTTCACGAAGCCTTTCGCTAAGGCTGTTCTTGTGGAATTGGCAAAGGGATATTTGGAAGCCCATAGAGGGCTATGGTAAAAAAGGAAATATCTTCCGTTCAAAACTGGAAAGAAGCTTTCTGAGAAACTGCTCTGTGTTCTGTTAATTCATCTCACAGAGTTACATCTTTCCCTTCCAAAAGCCTTTCGCTAAAGCTGTTCTTGTGGAATTGGCAAAGGGATATTTGGAAGCCATTAGATGGCTATGGTGAAAAAGGAAATATCTTCCGTTCAAAACTGGAAAGAAGCTTTCTGAGAAACTGCTCTGTGTTCTGTAAATTCATCTCACAGAGTTATATCTTTCCCTTCAAGAAGCCTTTCGCTAAGGCTGTTCTTGTGGAATTGGCAAAGGGATATTTGGAAGCCCATAGAGGGCTATGGTGAAAAAGGAAATATCTTCCGTTCAAAACTGGAAAGAAGCTTTCTGAGAAACTGCTCTGTGTTCTGTGAATTCATCACACAGAGTTACATCTTTATCTTCAAGAAGCCTTTCGCTAAGGCTGTTCTTGTGGAATTGGCACAGGGATATTTGGAAGCCAATAGAGGGCTATGGTGAAAAAGGAAATATCTTCCGTTCAAAACTGGAAGGAATCTTTCTGACAAACTGCTCGGTGTTCTGTTAATTCATCTCGCAGAGTTACATCTTTCCCTTCAAGAAGCCTTTCGCTAAGGCCGTTCTTGTGGAATTGGCAAAGGGATATTTGGAAGCCAATAGAGGGCTATGGTGGAAAAGGAAATATCTTCCGTTCAAAACTGGAAAGAAGCTTTCTGAGAAACTGCTCTGTGTTCTGTTAATTCATCTCACAGAGTTACATCTTTCCCTTCAAGAAGCCTTTCGCTAAGGCTGTTCTTGTGGAATTGGCAAAGGGATATTTGGAAGCCCATAGAGGGCTATGGTGAAAAAGGAAATATCTTCCATTCAAAACTGGAAAGAAGCTTTCTGAGAAACTGCTCTGTGTTCTGTTAATTCATCTCACAGAGTTACATCTTGCCCTTCAAGAAGCCTTTCTCTAAGGCTGTTCTTGCGGAATTGGCAAAGAAATATTTGGAAGCCCATAGAGGGCTATGGTGAAAAAGGAAATATCTTCCGTTCAAAACTGGAAAGAAGCTTTCTGAGAAACTGCTCTGTGTTCTGTTAATTCATCACACAGAGTTACATCTTTCCCTTCAAGAAGCCTTTCGCTAAGGCTGTTCTTGTGGAATTGGCAAAGGGATATTTTGAAGCCCATGGAGGGCTATGGTGAAAAAGGAAATATCTTCCGTTCAAAACTGGAAAGAAGCTTTCTGGGAAACTGCTCTGTGTTCTGTTAATTCCTCTCACAGAGTTACATCTTTCACTTCAAGAAGCCTTTCGCTAAGTCTGTTCTTGTGGAATTGGCAAAGGGATATTTGGAAGCCCATAGAGGGCTATGGTGAAAAATTAAATATCTTCCGTTCAAAACGGGAAGGAATCTTTCTGAGAAACTGCTCGGTGTTCTGTTAATTCATCTCGCAGAGTTACATCTTTCCCTTCAAGAAGCCTTTCGCTAAGGCTGTTCTTGTGGAATTGGCAAAGGGATATTTGGAAGCCCATAGAGGGCTATGGTGAAAAAGGAAATATCTTCCTTTCAAAACTCGAAAGAAGCTTTCTGAGAAACTGCTCTGTGTTCTGTTAATTCATCTCACAGAGTTACAACTTTTCCTTCAAGAAGCCTTTCGCTAAGGCTGTTCTTGTGGAATTGGCAAAGGGATATTTGGAAGCCCATAGAGGGCTATGGTGAAAAAGGAAATATCTTCCGTTCAAAACAGGAAAGAAGCTTTCTGAGAAACTGCTCTGTGTTCTGTTAATTCATCTCACAGAGTTACATCTTTTCCTTCAAGAAGCCTTTCGCTAAGGCTGTTCTTGTGGAATTGGCAAAGGGATATTTGGAAGCCCATAGAGGGCTATGTTGAAAATGGAAATATCTTCCGTTCAAAACTGGAAGGAAGCTTTCTGAGAAACTGCTCTGTGTTCTGCTAATTCATCTCACAGAGTTACATCTTTCACTTCAAGAAGCCTTTCGCTAAGGCTGTTCTTGTGGAATTTGCAAAGGGATATTTGGAAGCCCATAGAAGGCTATGGTGAAAAAGGAAATATCTTCCGTTCAAAACTGGAAAGAAGCTTTCTGAGAAACTGCTCTGTGTTCTGTTAATTCATCTCACAGAGTTACACCTTTTCCTTCAAGAAGCCTTTCGCTAAGGCTGTTCTTGTGGAATTGGCAAAGGGATATTTGGAAGCCCATAGAGGGCTATGGTGAAAAAGGAAATATCTTCCGTTCAAAACTGGAAAGAAGCTTTCGGAGAAACTGCTCTGTGTTCTGTTAATTCATCTCACAGATTTACATCTTTTCCTTCAAGAAGCCTTTCGCTAAGGCTGTTCTTGTGGAATTGGCAAAGGGATATTTGGAAGCCCATAGAGGGCTATGCTGAAAATGGAAATATCTTCCTTTCAAAACTGGAAAGAAGCTTTATGAGAAACTGCTCTGTGTTCTGTGAATTCATCTCACAGAGTTACATCTTTCCCTTCAAGAAGCCTTTCGCTAAGACTGTTCTTGTGGAATTGGCAAAGGGATATTTGGAAGCCCATAGAGGGCTATGGTGGAAAAGGAAATATCTTCCGTTCAAAACTGGAAAGAAGCTTTCTGAGAAACTGCTCTGTGTTCTGTTCATTCATCTCACAGAGTTAAATCTTTCCCTTCAAGAAGCCTTTCGCTAAGGCTGTTCTTGTGGAATTGGCAAAGGGATATTTGGAAGCCCATAGAGGGCTATGGTAAAAAAGGAAATATCTTCCATTCAAAACTGGAAAGAAGCTTTCTGAGAAACTGCTCTGTGTTCTGTTAATTCATCTCACAGAGTTACATCTTTCCCTTCAAGAAGCCTTTCGCTAAGGCTGTTCTTGTGGAATTGGCAAAGGGATATTTGGAAGCCCATAGAGGGCTATGGTGAAAAAGGAAATATCTTCCATTCAAAACTGGAAAGAAACTTTCTGAGAAACTGCTCTGTGTTCTGTGAATTCATCTCACAGAGTTACATCTTTCCCTTCAAGAAGCCTTTCCCTAAGACTGTTCTTGTGTAATTGGCAAAGGGATATTTGGAAGCCCATAGATGGCTATGGTGAAAAAGGAAATATATTCAGTTCAAAACTGGAAAGAAGCTTTCCGAGAAACTGCTCTGTGTTCTGTAAATTCATCTCACAGAGTTACATCTTTCCCTTCAAGAAGCCTTTCGCTAAGACTGTTCTTGTGGAATTGGCAAAGGGATATTTGGAAGCCATTAGATGGCTATGGTGAAAAAGGAAATATCTTCCGTTCAAAACTGGAAAGAAGCTTTCTGAGAAACTGCTCTGTGTTCTGTAAATTCATCTCACAGAGTTATATCTTTCCCTTCAAGAAGCCTTTCGCTAAGGCTGTTCTTGTGGAATTGGCAAAGGGATATTTGGAAGCCCATAGAGGGCTATGGTGAAAAAGGAAATATCTTCCGTTCAAAACTGGAAAGAAGCTTTCTGAGAAACTGCTCTGTGTTCTGTGAATTCATCACACAGAGTTACATCTTTATCTTCAAGAAGCCTTTCGCTAAGGCTGTTCTTGTGGAATTGGCACAGGGATATTTGGAAGCCAATAGAGGGCTATGGTGAAAAAGGAAATATCTTCCGTTCAAAACTGGAAGGAATCTTTCTGAGAAACTGCTCGGTGTTCTGTTAATTCATCTCGCAGAGTTACATCTTTCCCTTCAAGAAGCCTTTCGCTAAGGCCGTTCTTGTGGAATTGGCAAAGGGATATTTGGAAGCCCCTAGAGGACTATGGTGGAAAAGGAAATATCTTCCGTTCAAAACTGGAAAGAAGCTTTCTGAGAAACTGCTCTGTGTTCTGTTAATTCATCTCACAGAGTTACATCTTTCCCTTTAAGAAGCCTTTCGCTAAGGCTGTTCTTGTGGAATTGGCAAAGGGATATTTGGAAGCCCATAGACGGCTATGGTGAAAAAAGAAATATCTTCCATTCAAAACGGGAAAGAAGCTTTCTGAGAAACTGCTCTGTGTTCTGTGAATTCATCTCACAGAGTTACATCTTTCCCTTCAAGAAGCCTTTCGCTAAGGCTGTTCTTGTGGAATTAGCAAAGGGATATTTGGAAGCCCATAGAGGGCTATAGTGAAAAAGGAAATATCTTCCGTTCAAAACTGGAAGGAATCTTTCTGAGAAACTGCTCGGTGTTCTTTTAATTCATCTCGCAGAGTTAAATCTTTCCCTTCAAGAAGCCTTTCGCTAAGGCTGTTCTTGTGGAATTGGCAAAGGGATATTTGGAAGCCCATAGAGGGCTATGTTGAAAATGGAAATATCTTCCGTTCAAAACTGGAAAGAAGCTTTCTGAGAAACTGCTCTGTGTTCTGCTAATTCATCTCACAGAGTTACATCTTTCACTTCAAGAAGCCTTTCGCTAAGGCTGTTCTTGTGGAATTTGCAAAGGGATATTTGGAAGCCCATAGAGGGCTATGGTGAAAAAGGAAATATCTTCCGTTCAAAACTGGAAAGAAGCTTTCTGAGAAACTGCTCTGTGTTCTGTTAATTCATCTCACAGAGTTACACCTTTTCCTTCAAGAAGCCTTTCGCTAAGGCTGTTCTTGTGGAATTGGCAAAGGGATATTTGGAAGCCCATAGAGGGCTATGGTGAAAAAGGAAATATCTTCCGTTCAAAACTGGAAAGAAGCTTTCTGAGAAACTGCTCTGTGTTCTGTTAATTCATCTCACAGATTTACATCTTTTCCTTCAAGAAGCCTTTCGCTAAGGCTGTTCCTGTGGAATTGGCAAAGGGATATTTGGAAGCCCATAGAGGGCTATGGTGAAAATGGAAATATCTTCCGTTCAAAACTGGAAAGAAGCTTTATGAGAAACTGCTCTGTGTTCTGTGATTTCATCTCACAGAGTTACATCTTTCCCTTCAAGAAGCCTTTCGCTAAGACTGTTCTTGTGGAATTGGCAAAGGGATATTTGGAAGACCATAGAGGGCTATGGTGGAAAAGGAAATATCTTCCGTTCAAAACTGGAAAGAAGCTTTCTGAGAAACTGCTCTGTGTTCTGTTAATTCATCTCACAGAGTTACATCTTTAACTTCAAGAAGACTTTCGCTAAGGCTTTTCTTGTGGAATAGGCAAAGGGATTTGGAAGCCCATAGACGGCTACGGTGAAAAAGGACATATCTTCCGTTCAAAACGGGAAAGAAGCTTTCTGAGAAACTGCTCTGTGTTCTGTTAATTCATCTCACAGAGTTACATCTTTCCCTTCAAGAAGCCTTTCGCTAAGGATGTTCTTGTTGAATTGGCAAAGGGATATATGGAAGACCCTAGAGGTCTATGGTGAAAAAGGAAATATCTTCCGTTCAAAACTGGAAAGAAGCTTTCTGAGAAACTGCTCTGTGTTCTATTAATTCATCTCACAGAGTTACATCTTTCCATTCAAGAAGCCTTTCGCTAAGGCTGTTCTTGTGGAATTGACAAAGGGATACTTGGAAGCCCTTAGAGGGCTATGGTGAAAAAGGAAGTACCTTTCGTTCAAAATTGGAAAGAAGCTTTCTGAGAAACTGCTCTGTGTTCTGTTAATTCATCTCACAGAGTTACATCTTTCCCTTCAAGAAGCCTTTCGCTAAGGCTGTTCTTGTGGATTTGGCAAAGGGATGTTTGGAATCCCATAGTGGGCTATGGTGAAAAAGGAAATATCTTCCGTTCAAAACTGGAAAGAAGCTTTCTGAGAATCTGCTCTGTGTTCTGTTAACTCATCTCACAGAGTTATATCTTTCCCTTCAAGAAGGCTTTCGCTAAGGCTGTTCTTGTGGAATTGGCAAAGGGATATTTGGAAGTCCATAGAGGGCTATGGTGAAAAAGGAAATATCTTCCGTTCAAAACTGGAAAGAAGCTTTCTGAAAAACTGCACGGTGTTCTGTTAATTCATCTCACAGAGTTACAT
Source organism: Chlorocebus sabaeus (assembly GCF_047675955.1). Classification (NCBI taxonomy): domain Eukaryota; kingdom Metazoa; phylum Chordata; class Mammalia; order Primates; family Cercopithecidae; genus Chlorocebus; species Chlorocebus sabaeus. The sequence continues at coordinate 895,304 of NW_027328147.1, read as the reverse complement.
CTTTCCCTTCAAGATGCCTTTCGCTAAGGCTGTTCTTGTGGAATTGGCAAAGGGATATTTGGAAGACCATAGAGGGCTATGGTGAAAAAGGAAATATCTTCCATTCAAAACTGGAAAGAAACTTTCTGAGAAACTGCTCTGTGTTCTGTGAATTCATCTCACAGAGTTACATCTTTCCCTTCAAGAAGCCTTTCGCTAAGACTGTTCTTGTGTAATTGGTAAAGGGATGTTTGGAAGCGCATAGATGGCTATGGTGAAAAAGGAAATATATTCCGTTCAAAACTGGAAAGAAGCTTTCTGAGAAACTGCTCTGTGTTCTGTAAATTCATCTCACAGAGTTACATCTTTCCCTTCAAGAAGCCTTTCGGTAAGGCTGTTCTTATGGAATAGGCAAAGGGATATTTGGAAGCCCATGGAGGGCTGTGGTGATAAAGGAAATATGTTCCATTCAAAACTGGAAAGAAGCTTTCTGGGAAACTGCTCTGTGTTCTGTTAATTCATCTCACAGAGTTACATCTTTCCCTTCAAGAATCCTTTCGCTAAGGCTGTTCTTGTGGAATTGGAAAAGGGATATTTGGAAGCCCATACAGGGTTATGGTGAAAAAGGAAATATCTTCCGTTCAAAACTGGAAAGAAGCTTTCTGAGAAACTGCTCTGTGTTCTGTTAATTCATCTCACAGAGTTACATGTTTCCCTTCAAGAAGTCTTTCGCTAACGCTGTTCTTCTGGAATTGGCAAAGGGATATTTGGAAGCCCCTAGATGGCTATGGTGAAAAAGGAAATACAATGCGTTCAAAACTGGAAAGAAGCTTTCTGAGAAACTGCTCTGTGATCTGTAAATTCATCTCACAGAGTTACATCTTTCCCTTCAAGAAGCCTTTCGCTAAGGCTGTTCTTGTGGAATTGGCAAAGGGATATTTGGAAACCATAGAGGGCTATGGTGAAAAAGGAAATATCTTCCGTTCAAAACTGGAAAGAAGCTTTCTGAGAAACTGCTCTGTGTTCTGTTAATTCATCACACAGAGCTACATCTTTCCCTTCAAGAAGCCTTTCGCTAAGGCTGTTCTTGTGGAATTGGCAAAGGGATATTTGAAAGCCCATAGATGGCTATGGTGAAAAAGGAATTATCTTCCGTACAAAACTGGAAAGAAGCTTTCTGAGAAACTGCTCTGTGTTCTGTGAATTCATCTCACAGAGTTACATCTTTCCCTTCAAGAAGCCTTTCGCTAAGGCTGTTCTTGTGGAATTGGCAAAGGGATATTTGGAAGCCCATAGAGGGCTATGGTGAAAAAGGAAATATCTTCCATTCAAAACTGGATAGAAGCTTTCTGAGAAACTGCTCTGTGTTCTGTTAATTCATCTCACAGAGTTACATCTTTCCCTTCACGAAGCCTTTCGCTAAGGCTGTTCTTGTGGAATTGGCAAAGGGATATTTGGAAGCCCATAGAGGGCTATGGTGAAAAAGGAAATATCTTCCGTTCAAAACTGGAAAGAAGCTTTCTGAGAAACTGCTCTGTGTTCTGTTAATTCATCTCACAGAGTTACATCTTTCCCTTCCAAAAGCCTTTCGCTAAAGCTGTTCTTGTGGAATTGGCAAAGGGATATTTGGAAGCCATTAGATGGCTATGGTGAAAAAGGAAATATCTTCCGTTCAAAACTGGAAAGAAGCTTTCTGAGAAACTGCTCTGTGTTCTGTAAATTCATCTCACAGAGTTATATCTTTCCCTTCAAGAAGCCTTTCGCTAAGGCTGTTCTTGTGGAATTGGCAAAGGGATATTTGGAAGCCCATAGAGGGCTATGCTGAAAAAGGAAATATCTTCCGTTCAAAACTGGAAAGAAGCATTCTGAGAAACTGCTCTGTGTTCTGTGAATTCATCACACAGAGTTACATCTTTATCTTCAAGAAGCCTTTCGCTAAGGCTGTTCTTGTGGAATTGGCACAGGGATATTTGGAAGCCAATAGAGGGCTATGGTGAAAAAGGAAATATCTTCCGTTCAAAACTGGAAGGAATCTTTCTGACAAACTGCTCGGTGTTCTGTTAATTCATCTCGCAGAGTTCCATCTTTCCCTTCAAGAAGCCTTTCGCTAAGGCCGTTCTTGTGGAATTGGCAAAGGGATATTTGGAGGCCAATAGAGGGCTATGGTGGAAAAGGAAATATCTTCCGTTCATAACTGGAAAGAAGCTTTCTGAGAAACTGCTCTGTGTTCTGTTAATTCATCTCACAGAGTTACATCTTTCCCTTCAAGAAGCCTTTACCTAAGGCTGTTCTTGTGGAATTGGCAAAGGGATAGTTGGAAGCCCATAGAGGGCTATGGTGAAAAAGGAAATATCTTCCATTCAAAACTGGCAAGAAGCTTTCTGAGAAACTGCTCTGTGTTCTGTTAATTCATCTCACAGAGTTACATCTTGCCCTTCAAGAAGCCTTTCTCTAAGGCTGTTCTTGCGGAATTGGCAAAGAAATATTTGGAAGCCCATAGAGGGCTATGGTGAAAAAGGAAATATCTTCCGTTCAAAACTGGAAAGAAGATTTCTGAGAAACTGCTCTGTGTTCTGTTAATTCATCACACAGAGTTACATCTTTCCCTTCAAGAAGCCTTTCGCTAAGGCTGTTCTTGTGGAATTGGCAAAGGGATATTTGGAAGCCCATAGAGGGCTATGGTGAAAAAAGAAATATCTTCCGTTGAAAACTGGAAAGAAGCTTTCTGAGAAACTGCTCTGTGTTCTGTTAATTCATCTCACAGAGTTACATCTTTCCCTTCAAGAAGCCTTTCGCTAAGGCTGTTCTTGTGGAATTGGCAAAGGGATATTTGGAAGCCCATAGAGGGCTATGGTGAAAAAGGAAATATCTTCCGTTCAAAATGGGAAAGAAGCTTTCTGAGAAACTGCTCTGTGTTCTGTTAATTTATCTCACAGAGTTACATCTTTCCCTTCCAAAAGCCTTTCGCTAAGGCTGTTCTTGTGGAATTGGCAAAGGGATATTTGGAAGCCATTAGATGGCTATGGTGAAAAAGGAAATATCTTCCGTTCAAAACTGGAAAGAAGCTTTCTGAGAAACTGCTCTGTGTTCTGTAAATTCATCTCACAGAGTTACATCTTTCCCTTCCAGAAGCCTTTCGCTAAGGCTGTTCTTGTGGAATTGGCAAAGGGATATTTGGAACCCGAGGGAGGGCGATGCTGAATAAGGAAATATCTTCCGTTCAAAACTGGAAAGAAGCTTTCTGAGAAACTGCTCTGTGTTCTGTGAATTCATCTCACAGAGTTACAACTTTAACTTCAAGAAGACTTTCGCTAAGGCTTTTCTTGTGGAATAGGCAAAGGGATTTGGAAGCCCATAGACGGCTACGGTGAAAAAGGACATATCTTCCGTTCAAAACGGGAAAGAAGCTTTCTGAGAAACTGCTCTGTGTTCTGTTAATTCATCTCACAGAGTTATATCTTTCCCTTCAAGAAGCCTTTCGCTAAGGCTGTTCTTGTGGAATCGGCAAAGGGATATATGGAAGACCCTAGAGGGCTATGGTGAAAAAGGAAATATCTTCCGTTCAAAACTGGAAAGAAGGTTTCTGAGAAACTGCTCTGTGTTCTATTAATTCATCTCACAGAGTTACATCTTTCCCTTCAAGAAGCCTTTCGCTAAGGCTGTTCTTGTGGAATTGACAAAGGGATACTTGGAAGCCCTTAGAGGGCTATGGTGAAAAAGGAAGTACCTTTCGTTCAAAACTGGAAAGAAGCTTTCTGAGAAACTGCTCTGTGTTCTGTTAATTCATCTCACAGAGTTACATCTTTCCCTTCAAGAAGCCTTTCGCTAAGGCTGTTCTGGTGGATTTGGCAAAGGGATGTTTGGAAGCCCATAGAGGGCTATGGTGAAAAAGGAAATATCTTCCGTTCAAAACTGGAAAGAAGCTTTCTGAGAATCTGCTCTGTGTTCTGTTAACTCATCTCACAGAGTTATATCTTTCCCTTCAAGAAGCCTTTCGCTAAGGCTGTTCTTGTGGAATTGGCAAAGGGATATTTGGAAGTCCATAGAGGGCTATGGTGAAAAAGGAAATATCTTCCGTTCAAAACTGGAAAGAAGCTTTCTGAAAAACTGCACGGTGTTCTGTTAATTCATCTCACAGAGTTACATCTTTCCCTTCAAGAAGCCTTTACCTAAGGCTGTTGTTGTGGAATTGGCAAAGGGATATTTGGAAGCCCATAGAGGGCTATGGTGAAAAACTAAATATCTTCCGTTCAAAACTGGAAAGAAGTTTTCTGAGAAACTGCTCTCTGTTCTGTTAATTCATCACACAGAGTTACATCTTTCCCTTCAAGAAGCCTTTCGCTAAGGCTGTTCTTGTGGAATTGGAAAAGGGATATTTGGAAGCCCATAGAGGGCTATGGTGAAAAAGGAAATATTTTCCGTTCAAAACTGGAAAGAAGCTTTCTGAGAAACTGCTCTGTGTTCTGTGAATTCATCTCACAGAGTTACATCTTTCCCTTCAAGAAGCCTTTCGCTAAGGCTGTTCTTGTGGAATTGGCAAAGGGATATTTGGAAGCCCATAGAGGGCTATGGTGAAAAAGGAAATAACTTCCATTCAGAACTGGAAAGAAGCTTTCTGAGAAACTGCTCTGTGTTCTGTTAATTCATCTCAAAGTGTTACATCTTTCCCTTCAAGAAGCCTTTCGCTAAGGCTGTTCTTATGGAATTGGCAAAGGGATATTTGGAAGCCCATAGAGGGCTATGGTGAAAAAGGAAATATCTTCCGTTCAAAACTGGAAAGAAGCTTTCTGAGAAACTGCTCTGTGTTCTGCTAATTCATCTCACAGAGTTACATGTTTCCCTTCAAGAAGCCTTTCGCTAAGACTGTTCTTGTGGAATTGGCAAAGGGATATTTGGAAACCCTTAGAGGGCTATGGTGAAAAAGGAAATATCTTCCGTTCAAAACTGGAAAGAAGCTTTCTGAGAAACTACTCTCTGTTCTGTTAATTCATCACACAGAGTTACATCTTTCCCTTCAAGAAGCCTTTAGCTAAGGCTGTTCTTGTGGAATTGGCAAAGGGATATTTGGAAGCCCATAGGGGGCTATGGTGAAAAAGGAAATACAATCCGTTCAAAACTGGAAAGAAGCTTTCAGAGAAACTGCTCTGTGTTCTGTTAATTCATCTCAGAGAGTTACATCTTTCCCTTCAAGAAGCCTTTCGCTAAGGCTGTTCTTGTGGAATTGGCAAAGGGATATTTGGAAGCCCATAAAAGGCTATGGTGAAAAAGGAAATATCTTCCGTTCAAAACTGGATAGAAGCTTTCTGAGAAACTGCTCTGTGTCCTGTTAATTCATCTCACAGAGTTACATCTTTCCCTTCAAGAAGCCTTTCTCTAAGAATGTTCTTGTGTAATTGGCAAAGGGATATTTGGAAGCCCATAGATGGCTATGGTAAAAAAGGAAATATCTTCCGTTCAAAACTGGAAAGAAGCTTACCGAGAAACTGCTCTGTGTTCTCTAAATTCATCTCACAGAGTTACATCTTTCCCTTCAAGAAGCCTTTCGCTAAGGCTGTTCTTGTAGAATTGGCAAAGGGATAGTTGGAAGCCCATGGAGGGCTATGGTGAAAAAGGAAATATCTTCCGTTCAAAACTGGAAAGAAGCTTTCTGAGAAACTGCTATGTGTTCTGTGAATTCATCTCACAGAGTTACATCATTCCCTTCAAGAAACCTTTCGCTAAGGCTGTTCTTGTGGAATTGGCAAAGGGATATTTGGAAACCCATAGAGGGCTATGGTGAAAAAGGAAATATCTTCCGTTCAAAACGGGAAAGAAGCTTTCTGAGAAACTGCTCTCTGTTCTGTTAATTCATCACACTGAGTTACATCTTTCCCTTCAAGATGCCTTTCGCTAAGGCTGTTCTTGTGGAATTGGCAAAGGGATATTTGGAAGCCCATAGATGGCTATGGTAAAAAAGGAAATATCTTCCGTTCAAAACTGGAAAGAAGCTTTCTGAGAAACTGCTCTGTGTTCTGTTAATTCATCACACAGAGTTACATCTTTCCCTTCAAGAAGACTTTCGCTAAGGCTGTTCTTGTGGAGTTGGCAAAGGGATATTTGGAAGCCCATAGAGGGCTATGGTGAAAAAAGAAATATCTTCCGTTCAAAACTGGAAAGAAGCTTTCTGAGAAACTGCTCTGTGTTCTGTTAATTCATCTCACGGAGTTACATCTTTCCCTTCAAGAAGCCTTTCGCTAAGGCTGTTCTTGTGGAATTGGAAAAGGGATATTTGGAAGCCCATACAGGGCTATGGTGAAAAAGGAAATATCTTCCGTTCAAAACGGGAAAGAAGCTTTCTAAGAAACTGCTCTGTGTTCTGTTAATTTATCTAAAAGAGTTACATCTTTCCCTTCAAGAAGCCTTTCGCTAAGGCTGTTCTTGTGTAATTGGCAAAGGGATATTTGGAAGCCCATAGAAGGCTATGGTGAAAAAGGAAATATCTTCCGTTCAAAACTGGATAGAAGCTTTCTGAGAAACTGCTCTGTGTTCTGCTAATTCATCTCACAGAGTTACATCTTTTCCTTCAAGAAGCCTTTCACTAAGGCTGTTCTTGTGGAATTGACAAAGGGATATTTGGAAGCCCATAGAGGGCTATGGTGAAAAAGGAAATATCTTCCGTTCAAAACTGGAAAGAAACTTTCTGAGAAACTTCTCTGTGTTCTGTTAATTCATCTCACAGAGTTACATCTTTCCCCTCAAGAAGCCTTTCGCTAAGGCTGTTCTTGTGAAATTGGCAAAGGGATATTTGGAAGCCCATAGAGGGCTATGGTGAAAAAGGAATTATCTTCCATTCAAAACTGGAAAGAAACTTTCTGAGAAACTGCTCTGTGTTGTGTGAATTCATCTCACAGAGTTACATCTTTCCCTTCAAGAAGCCTTTCCCTAAGACTGTTCTTGTGTAATTGGCAAAGGGATATTTGGAAGCCCATAGATGGCTATGGTGAAAAAGGAAATATCTTCAGTTCAAAACTGGAAAGAAGCTTTCCGAGAAACTGCTCTGTGTTCTGTAAATTCATCTCACAGAGTTACATCTTTCCCTTCAAGAAGCCTTTCGCTAAGGCTGTTCTTGTGGAATTGGCAAAGGGAGATTTGGAAGCCCATGGAGGGCTATGGTGATAAAGGAATTATCTTCCGTTCAAAACTGGAAAGAAGCTTTCTGGGAAACTGCTCTGTGTTCTGTTAATTCATCTCACAGAGTTACATCTTTCCCTTCAAGAAGCCTTTCGCTAAGGCTGTTCTTGTGGAATTGGAAAAGGGATATTTGGAAGCCCATAGAGGGTTATGGTGAAAAAGGAAATATCTTCCGTTCAAAACTGGAAAGAAGCTTTCTGAGAAACTGCTCTGTGTTCTGTTAATTCATCTCACAGTGTTACATCTTTCCCTTCAAGAAGCCTTTCGCTAAGGCTGTTCTTATGGAATTGGCAAAGGGATATTTGGAAGCCCATAGATGGCTGTGGTAAAAAAGGAAATATCTTCCGTTCAAAATTGGAAAGAAGCTTTCCGAGAAACTGCTCTATGTTCTCTAAATTCATCTCACAGAGTTACATCTTTCACTTCAACAAGCCTTTCGCTAAGGCTGTTCTTGTGGAATTGGCAAAGGGATATTTGGAAGCCCATGGAGGGCTCTGGTGAAAAAGGAAATATCTTCCGTTCAAAACTGGAAAGAAGCTTTCTGGGAAACTGCTCTGTGTTCTGTTAATTCATCTCACAGAGTTACATCTTTCCCTTCAAGAAGACTTTCGCTAAGGCTGTTCTTGTGGAATTGGGAAAGGGATATTTGGAAGCCAATAGAGGGCTATGGTGAAAAAGGAAATATCTTCCGTTCAAAACTGGAAAGAAGCTTTCTGAGAAACTGCTCTCTGTTCTGTTAATTCATCACACAGAGTTACATCTTTCCCTTCAAGAAGCCTTTCGCTAAGGCTGTTCTTGTGGAATTGGCAAAGGGATATTTGGAAGCCCATAGAGGGCTATGGTGAAAAAGGAAATATCTTCCGTTCAAAACTGGAAAGAAGCTTTCTGAGAAACTGCTCTGTGTTCTGTGAATTCATCGCACAGAGTTACATCTTTCCCTTCAAGAAGCCTTTCGCTAAGGCTGTTCTTGTGGAATTGGCAAAGGGATATTTGGAAGCCCATAGAGGGCTATGGTGAAAAAGGAAATATCTTCCATTCAAAACTGGAAAGAAGCTTTCTGAGAAACTGCTCTGTGTTCTGTGAATTCATCTCACACAGTTACATCTATCCCTTCAAGAAGCCTTTCGCTAAGGCTGTTCTTGTGGAATTGGCAAAGGGATATTTGGAAGCCGAGGGAGGGCGATGCTGAATAAGTAAATATCTTCCGTTCAAAACTGGAAAGAAGCTTTCTGAGAAACTGCTCTGTGTTCTGTTAATTCATCTCACAGAGTTACATCTTTAACTTCAAGAAGACTTTCGCTAAGGCTTTTCTTGTGGAATAGGCAAAGGGATTTGGAAGCCCATAGACGGCTACGGTGAAAAAGGACATATGTTCCGTTCAAAACGGGAAAGAAGATTTCTGAGAAACTGCTCTGTGTTCTGTTAATTCATCTCACAGAGTTACATCTTTCCCTTCAAGAAGCCTTTCGCTAAGGATGTTCTTGTGGAATTGGCAAAGGGATATATGGAAGACCCTAGAGGGCTATGGTGAAAAAGGAAATATCTTCCGTTCAAAACTGGAAAGAAACTTTCTGAGAAACTGCTCTGTGTTCTATTAGTTCATCTCACAGAGTTACATCTTTCCCTTCAAGAAGCCTTTCGCTAAGGCTGTTCTTGTGGAATTGACAAAGGGATACTTGGAAGCCCTTAGAGGGCTATGGTGAAAAAGGAAATATCTTCCGTTCAAAACTGGAAAGAAGCTTTCTGAGAAACTGCTCTGTGTTCTGTTAATTCATCTCACAGAGTTACATCTTTCCCTTCAAGAAGCCTTTCGCTAAGGCTGTTCTTGTGGATTTGGCAAAGGGATGTTTGGAAGCCCATAGTGGGCTACGGTGAAAAAGGAAATATCTTCCGTTCAAAACTGGAAAGAAGCTTTCTGAGAATCTGCTCTGTGTACTGTTAACTCATCTCACAGAGTTACATCTTTCCCTTTAAGAAGCCTTTCGCTAAGGCTGTTCTTGTGGAATTGGCAAAGGGATATTTGGAAGCCCATAGAGGGCTATGGTGAAAAAGGAAATATCTTCCGTTCAAAAGTGGAAAGAAGCTTTCTGAGAAACTGCTCTGTGTTCTGTGAATTCATCTCACAGAGTTACATCTTTCCCTTCAAGAAACCTTTCGCTAAGGCTGTTCTTGTGGAATTGGCAAAGGGATATTTGGAAGACCATAGAGGGCTATGGTGAAAAAGGAAATATCTTCCGTTCAAAACTGGAAAGAAGCTTTCTGAGAAACTGCTCTGTGTTCTGTTAATTCATCTCACAGAGTTACATGTTTCCCTTCAAGAAGCCTTTCGCTAAGGCTGTTCTTGTGGAATTGGCAAAGGGATATTTGGAAGACCATAGAGTTCTATGGTGAAAAAGGAAATATCTTCCATTCAAAACTGGAAAGAAACTTTCTGAGAAACTGCTCTGTGTTCTGTGAATTCATCTCACAGAGTTACATCTTTCCCTTCAAGAAGCCTTTCGCTAAGACTGTTCTTGTGTAATTGGCAAAGGGATATTTGGAAACCCATAGAGGGCTATGGTGAAAAAGGAAATATCTTCCGTTCAAAACTGGAAGGAATCTTTCTGAGAAGCTGCTCGGTGTTCTGTTAATTCATCTCGAAGAGTCACATCTTTCCCTTCAAGAAGCGTTTCGCTAACGCTGTTCTTCTGGAATTGGCAAAGGGATATTTGGAAGCCCCTAGATGGCTATGGTGAAAAAGGAAATACAATGCGTTCAAAACTGGAAAGAAGCTTTCTGAGAAACTGCTCTGTGTTCTGTAAATTCATCTCACAGAGTTACATCTTTCCCTTCAAGAAGCCTTTCGCTAAGGCTGTTCTTGTGGAATTGGCAAAGGGATATTTGGAAACCATAGAGGGCTATGGTGAAAAAGGAAATATCTTCCGTTCAAAACTGGAAAGAAGCTTTCTGAGAAACTGCTCTGTGTTCTGTTAATTCATCACACAGAGTTACATCTTTCCCTTCAAGAAGCCTTTCGCTAAGGCTGTTCTTGTGGAATTGGCAAAGGGATATTTGGAAGCCCATAGATGGCTATGGTGAAAAAGGAATTATCTTCCGTACAAAACTGGAAAGAAGCTTTCTGAGAAACTGCTCTGTGTTCTGTGAATTCATCACACAGAGTTACATCTTTATCTTCAAGAAGCCTTTCGCTAAGGCTGTTCTTGTGGAATTGGCACAGGGATATTTGGAAGCCAATAGAGGGCTATGGTGAAAAAGGAAATATCTTCCGTTCAAAACTGGAAGGAATCTTTCTGACAAACTGCTCGGTGTTCTGTTAATTCATCTCGCAGAGTTACATCTTTCCCTTCAAGAAGCCTTTCGCTAAGGCCGTTCTTGTGGAATTGGCAAAGGGATATTTGGAAGCCAATAGAGGGCTATGGTGGAAAAGGAAATATCTTCCGTTCAAAACTGGAAAGAAGCTTTCTGAGAAACTGCTCTGTGTTCTGTTAATTCATCTCACAGAGTTACATCTTTCCCTTCAAGAAGCCTTTCGCTAAGGCTGTTCTTGTGGAATTGGCAAAGGTATATTTGGAAGCCCATAGAGGGCTATGGTGTAAAAGGAAATATCTTCCATTCAAAACTGGAAAGAAGCTTTCTGAGAAACTGCTCTGTGTTCTGTTAATTCATCTCACAGAGTTACATCTTGCCCTTCAAGAAGCCTTTCTCTAAGGCTGTTCTTGCGGAATTGGCAAAGAAATATTTGGAAGCCCATAGAGGGCTATGGTGAAAAAGGAAATATCTTCCGTTCAAAACTGGAAAGAAGCTTTCTGAGAAACTGCTCTGTGTTCTGTTAATTCATCACACAGAGTTACATCTTTCCCTTCAAGAAGCCTTTCGCTAAGGCTGTTCTTGTGGAATTGGCAAAGGGATATTTGGAAGCCCATAGAGGGCTATGGTGAAAAAAGAAATATCTTCCGTTGAAAACTGGAAAGAAGCTTTCTGAGAAACTGCTCTGTGTTCTGTTAATTCATCTCACAGAGTTACATCTTTCCCTTCAAGAAGCCTTTCGCTAAGGCTGTTCTTGTGGAATTGGCAAAGGGATATTTGGAAGCCCATAGAGGCCTATGGTGAAAAAGGAAATATCTTCCGTTCAAAACGGGAAAGAAGCTTTCTGAGAAACTGCTCTGTGTTCTGTTAATTTATCTCACAGAGTTACATCTTTCCCTTCCAAAAGCCTTTCGCTAAGGCTGTTCTTGTGGAATTGGCAAAGGGATATTTGGAAGCCATTAGATGGCTATGGTGAAAAAGGAAATATCTTCCGTTCAAAACTGGAAAGAAGCTTTCTGAGAAACTGCTCTGTGTTCTGTAAATTCATCTCACAGAGTTACATCTTTCCCTTCAAGAAGCCTTTCGCTAAGGCTGTTCTTGTGGAATTGGCAAAGGGATATTTGGAAGCCCATAGAGGGCTATGGTGAAAAAGGAAATATCTTCCGTTCAAAACTGGAAAGAAGCTTTCTGAGAAACTGCTCTGTGTTCTGTGAATTCATCACACAGAGTTACATCTTTCCCTTCAAGAAGCCTTTCGCTAAGGCTGTTCTTGTGGAATTGGCAAAGGGATATTTGGAAGCCAATAGAGGGCTATGGTGAAAAAGGAAATATCTTCCGTTCAAAACTGGAAGGAATCTCTCTGACAAACTGCTCGGTGTTCTGTTAATTCATCTCGGAGAGTTACATCTTTTCCTTCAAGAAGCCTTTCGCTAAGGCCGTTCTTGTGGAATTGGCAAAGGGATATTTGGCAGCCCATAGAGGGCTATGGTGGAAAAGGAAATATCTTCCGTTCAAAACTGGAAAGAAGCTTTCTGAGAAACTGCTCTGTGTTCTGTTAATTCATCTCACAGAGTTACATCTTTCCCTTCAAGAAGCCTTTCGCTAAGGCTGTTCTTGTGGAATTGGCAAAGAGATATTTGGAAGCCCATAGACGGCTATGGTGAAAAAGGAAATATCTTCCATTCAAAACTGGAAAGAAGCTTTCTGAGAAACTGCTCTGTGTTCTGTGAATTCTTCTCACAGAGTTACATCTTTCCCTTCAAGAAGCCTTTCGCTAAGGCTGTTCTTGTGGAATTGGCAAAGGGATATTTGGAAGCCCATAGAGGGCTATGGTGAAAAAGGAAATATCTTCCTTTCAAAACTGGAAAGAAACTTTCTGAGAAACTGCTCTGTGTTCTGTGAATTCATCTCACATAGTTACATCTTTCCCTTCAAGAAGCCTTTCGCTAAGCCTGTTCTTGTGTAATTGGCAAAGGGATATTTGGAAGCCCATAGAGGGCTATGGTGAAAAAGGAAATATCTTCCGTTCAATACTGGAAAGAAGCTTTCCGAGAAACTGCTCTGTGTTCTGTAAATTCATCTCACAGAGTTACATCTTTCCCTTCAAGAAGCCTTTCGCTAAGGCTGTTCTTGTGGAATTGGCAAAGGGATATTTGGAAGCCCATGGAGGGCTATGGTGAAAAAGGAAATATCTTCCGTTCAAAACTGGAAAGAAGCTTTCTGGGAAACTGCTCTGTGTTCTGTTAATTCAACTCAGAGTGTTACATCTTTCCCTTCAAGAAGCCTTTCGCTAAGGCTGTTCTTGTGGAATTGGCAAAGGGATATTTGGAAGTCCATAGAGGGCTATGGTGAAAAAGGAAATATCTTCCGTTCAAAACTGGAAAGAAGCTTTCTGAGAAACTGCTCTGTGTTCTGTTAATTCATCTCACAGAGTTACATCTTTCCCTTCAAGAAGCCTTTCGCTAAGGCTGTTTTTATGGAATTGGCAAAGGGATATTTGGAAGCCCATAGAGGGCTATGGTGAAAAAGGAAATATCTTCCGTTCAAAACTGGAAAGAAGCTTTCTGAGAAACTGCTCTGTGTTCTGCTAATTCATCTCACAGCGTTACATCTTTCACTTCAAGAAGCCTTTCGCTAAGGCTGTTCTTGTGGAATTGGCAAAGGGATATTTGGAAGCCCCTAGAGGGCTATGGTGAAAAAGGAAATATGTTCCGTTCAAAACTGGAAAGAAGCTTTCTGAGAAACTGCTCTGTGTTCTGTTAATTCATCTCACAGAGTTACATCTTTCCCTTCAAGAAGCCTTTCGCTAAGGCTGTTTTTGTGGAATTGGCAAAGGGATATTTGGTAGCCCATAGAGGGCTATAGTGAAAAAGGAAATATCTTCCGTTCAAAACTGGAAGGAATCTTTCTGAGAAACTGCTCGGTGTTCTTTTAATTCATCTCGCAGTGTTACATCTTTCCCTTCAAGAAGCCTTTCGCTAAGGCTGTTCTTGTGGAATTGGCAAAGGGATATTTGGAAGCCCATAGAGGGCTATGGTGAAAAAGGAAATATCTTCCGTTCAAAACTGGAAAGAAGCTTTCTGAGAAACTGCTCTGTGTTCTGTGAATTCATCTCACAGAGTTACATCTTTCCCTTCAAGAAGCCTTTCGCTAAGCCTGTTCTTGTGTAATTGGCAAAGGGATATTTGGAAGCCCATAGAGGGCTATGGTGAAAAAGGAAATATCTTCCGTTCAATACTGGAAAGAAGCTTTCCGAGAAACTGCTCTGTGTTCTGTAAATTCATCTCACAGAGTTACATCTTTCCCTTCAAGAAGCCTTTCGCTAAGGCTGTTCTTGTGGAATTGGCAAAGGGATATTTGGAAGCCCATGGAGGGCTATGGTGAAAAAGGAAATATCTTCCGTTCAAAACTGGAAAGAAGCTTTCTGGGAAACTGCTCTGTGTTCTGTTAATTCAACTCAGAGTGTTACATCTTTCCCTTCAAGAAGCCTTTCGCTAAGGCTGTTCTTGTGGAATTGGCAAAGGGATATTTGGAAGTCCATAGAGGGCAATGGTGAAAAAGGAAATATCTTCCGTTCAAAACTGGAAAGAAGCTTTCTGAGAAACTGCTCTGTGTTCTGTTAATTCATCTCACAGAGTTACATCTTTCCCTTCAAGAAGCCTTTCGCTAAGGCTGTTCTTGTGGAATTGGCAAAGGGATATTTGGAAGCCCATAGAGGGCTATGGTGAAAAAGGAAATATCTTCCGTTCAAAACTGGAAAGAAGCTTTCTGAGAAACTGCTCTGTGTTCTGCTAATTCATCTCACAGCGTTACATCTTTCACTTCAAGAAGCCTTTCGCTAAGGCTGTTCTTGTGGAATTGGCAAAGGGATATTTGGAAGCCCCTAGAGGGCTATGGTGAAAAAGGAAATATGTTCCGTTCAAAACTGGAAAGAAGCTTTCTGAGAAACTGCTCTGTGTTCTGTTAATTCATCTCACAGAGTTACATCTTTCCCTTCAAGAAGCCTTTCGCTAAGGCTGTTTTTGTGGAATTGGCAAAGGGATATTTGGTAGCCCATAGAGGGCTATAGTGAAAAAGGAAATATCTTCCGTTCAAAACTGGAAGGAATCTTTCTGAGAAACTGCTCGGTGTTCTTTTAATTCATCTCGCAGTGTTACATCTTTCCCTTCAAGAAGCCTTTCGCTAAGGCTGTTCTTGTGGAATTGGCAAAGGGATATTTGGAAGCCCATAGAGGGCTATGGTGAAAAAGGAAATATCTTCCGTTAAAAACTGGAAAGAAGCTTTCTGAGAAACTGCTCTGTGTTCTGTGAATTCATCTCACAGAGTTATATCTTTCCCTTCAAGAAGACTTTCGCTAAGGCTGTTCTTGGGGAATTGGGAAAGGGATATTTGGAAGCCAATAGAGGGCTATGGTGAAAAAGGAAATATCTTCCGTTCAAAACTGGAAAGAAGCTTTCTGAGAAACTGCTCTGTGTTCTGTGAATTCATCGCACAGAGTTACATCTTTCCCTTCAAGAAGCCTTTCGCTAAGGCTGTTCTTGTGGAATTGGCAAAGGGATATTTGGAAGCCCTTAGAGGGCTATGGTGAAAAAGGAAATATCTTCCATTCAAAACTGGAAAGAAGCTTTCTGAGAAACTGCTCTGTGTTCTGTGAATTCATCTCACACAGTTACATCTTTCCCTTCAAGAAGCCTTTCGCTAAGGCTGTTCTTGTGGAATTGGCAAAGGGATATTTGGAAGCCGAGGGAGGGCGATGCTGAATAAGGAAATATCTTCCGTTCAAAACTGGAAAGAAGCTTTCTGTGAAACTGCTCTGTGTTCTGTTAATTCATCTCACAGAGTTACATCTTTAACTTCAAGAAGACTTTCGCTAAGGCTTTTCTTGTGGAATAGGCAAAGGGATTTGGAAGCCCATAGACGGCTACGGTGAAAAAGGACATATCTTCCGTTCAAAACGGGAAAGAAGCTTTCTGAGAAACTGCTCTGTGTTCTGTTAATTCATCTCACAGAGTTACATCTTTCCCTTCAAGAAGCCTTTCGCTAAGGCTGTTCTGGTGGATTTGGCAAAGGGATGTTTGGAAGCCCATAGAGGGCTATGGTGAAAAAGGAAATATCTTCCGTTCAAAACTGGAAAGAAGCTTTCTGAGAAACTGCTCTGTGTTCTGTTAATTCATCTCACAGAGTTATATCTTTCCCTTCAAGAAGCCTTTCGCTAAGGCTGTTCTTGTGGAATTGACAAAGGGATACTTGGAAGCCCTTAGAGGGCTATGGTGAAAAAGGAAGTACCTTTCGTTCAAAACTGGAAAGAAGCTTTCTGAGAAACTGCTCTGTGTTCTGTTAATTCATCTCACAGAGTTACATCTTTCCCTTCAAGAAGCCTTTCGCTAAGGCTGTTCTGGTGGATTTGGCAAAGGGATGTTTGGAAGCCCATAGAGGGCTATGGTGAAAAAGGAAATATCTTCCGTTCAAAACTGGAAAGAAGCTTTCTGAGAATCTGCTCTGTGTTCTGTTAACTTATCTCACAGAGTTATATCTTTCCCTTCAAGAAGCCTTTCGCTAAGGCTGTTCTTGTGGAATTGGCAAAGGGATATTTGGAAGTCCATAGAGGGCTATGGTGAAAAAGGAAATATCTTCCGTTCAAAACTGGAAAGAAGCTTTCTGAAAAACTGCACGGTGTTCTGTTAATTCATCTCACAGAGTTACATCTTTCCCTTCAAGAAGCCTTTACCTAAGGCTGTTGTTGTGGAATTGGCAAAGGGATATTTGGAAGCCCATAGAGGGCTAAGGTGAAAAAGTAAATATCTTCCGTTCAAAACTGGAAAGAAGTTTTCTGAGAAACTGCTCTCTGTTCTGTTAATTCATCACACAGAGTTACATCTTTCCCTTCAAGAAGTCTTTCGCTAAGGCTGTTCTTGTGGAATTGGAAAAGGGATATTTGGAAGCCCATAGAGGGCTATGGTGAAAAAGGAAATATTTTCCGTTCAAAACTGGAAAGAAGCTTTCTGAGAAACTGCTCTGTGTTCTGTGAATTCATCTCACAGAGTTACATCTTTCCCTTCAAGAAGCCTTTCGCTAAGGCTGTTCTTGTGGAATTGGCAAAGGGATATTTGGAAGCCCATAGAGGGCTATGGTGAAAAAGGAAATAACTTCCATTCAGAACTGGAAAGAAGCTTTCTGAGAAACTGCTCTGTGTTCTGTTAATTCATCTCACAGTGTTACATCTTTCCCTTCAAGAAGCCTTTCGCTAAGGCTGTTCTTATGGAATTGGCAAAGGGATATTTGGAAGCCCATAGAGGGCTATGGTGAAAAAGGAAATAACTTCCGTTCAAAACTGGAAAGAATCTTTCTGAGAAACTGCTCTGTGTTCTGCTAATTCATCTCACAGAGTTACATGTTTCCCTTCAAGAAGCCTTTCGCTAAGACTGTTCTTGTGGAATTGGCAAAGGGATATTTGGAAACCCTTAGAGGGCTATGGTGAAAAAGGAAATATCTTCCGTTCAAAACTGGAAAGAAGCTTTCTGAGAAACTACTCTCTGTTCTGTTAATTCATCACACAGAGTTACATCTTTCCCTTCAAGAAGCCTTTAGCTAAGGCTGTTCTTGTGGAATTGGCAAAGGGATATTTGGAAGCCCATAGAGGGCTATGGTGAAAAAGGAAATACAATCCGTTCAAAACTGGAAAGAAGCTTTCAGAGAAACTGCTCTGTGTTCTGTTAATTCATCTCAGAGAGTTACATCTTTCCCTTCAAGAAGCATTTCGCTAAGGCTGTTCTTGTGGAATTGGCAAAGGGATATTTGGAAGCCCATAGAGTGCTATTTTGAAAAAGGAAATATCTTCCGTTCAAAACTGGAAAGAAGCTTTCTGAGAAACTGCTCTGTGTTCTGTGAATTCATCTCACAGAGTTACATCTTTCCCTTCAAGAAGCCTTTCGCTAAGGCTGTTCTTGTGGAATTGGCAAAGGGATATTTGGAAGCCCATATAGGGCAATGGTGAAAAAGGAAATATCTTCCGTTCAAAACGGGAAAGAAGCTTTCTGAGAAACTGCTCTGTGTTCTGTTAATTCATCTCAAAGAGTTACATCTTTCCCTTCAAGAAGCCTTTCGCTAAGGCTGTTCTTGTGTAATTGGCAAAGGGATATTTGGAAGCCCATAAAAGGCTATGGTGAAAAAGGAAATATCTTCCGTTCAAAACTGGATAGAAGCTTTCTGAGAAACTGCTCTGTGTCCTGTTAATTCATCTCACAGAGTTACATCTTTCCCTTCAAGAAGCCTTTCTCTAAGAATGTTCTTGTGTAATTGGCAATGGGATATTTGGAAGCCCATAGATGGCTATGGTGAAAAAGGAAATATCTTCCGTTCAAAACTGGAAAGAAGCTTTCTGAGAAACTGCTATGTGTTCTGTGAATTCATCTCACAGAGTTACATCATTCCCTTCAAGAAACCTTTCGCTAAGGCTGTTCTTGTGGAATTGGCAAAGGGATATTTGGAAACCCATAGAGGGCTATGGTGAAAAAGGAAATATCTTCCGTTCAAAACGGGAAAGAAGCTTTCTGAGAAACTGCTCTCTGTTCTGTTAATTCATCAAACTGAGTTACATCTTTCCCTTCAAGATGCCTTTCGCTAAGGCTGTTCTTGTGGAATTGGCAAAGGGATATTTGGAAGCCCAAAGAGGGCTATGGTGAAAAAGGAAATACAATCCGTTCAAAACTGGAAAGAAGCTTTCAGAGAAACTGCTCTGTGTTCTGTTAATTCATCTCAGAGAGTCACATCTTTCCCTTAAAGAAGCCTTTCGCTAAGGCTGTTCTTGTGGAATTGGCAAAGGGATATTTGGAAGCCCATATAGGGCAATGGTGAAAAAGGAAATATCGTCCGTTCAAAACTGGAAGGAAGCTTTCTGAGAAACTGCTCTGTGTTCTGTGAATTCATCTCACAGAGTTACATCTTTCCCTTCAAGAAGCCTTTCGCTAAGGCTGTCCTGGTGGAATTGGCAAAGGGATATTTGGAAGCCCATAGACGGCTATGGTGTAAAAGGAAATACCTTCCGTTCAAAACTGGAAAGAAGCTTTCTGAGAAACTGCTCTGTGTTCTGTTAATTCATGTCACAGAGTTACATCTTGCCCTACAAGAAGCCTTTCTCTAAGGCTGTTCTTGTGGAATTGGCAAAGAAATATTTGGAAGCCCATAGAGGGCTATGTTGAAAAAGGAAATATCTTCCGTTCAAAACTGGAAAGAAGCTTTCTGAGAAACTGCTCTGTGTTCTGTTAATTCATCACACAGAGTTACATCTTTCCCTTCAAGAAGCCTTTCGCTAAGGCTGTTCTTGTGGAATTGGCAAAGGGATATTTGGAAGCCCATAGAGGGCTATGGTGAAAAAAGAAATATCTTCCGTTCAAAACTAGAAAGAAGCTTTCTGAGAAACTGCTCTGTGTTCTGTTAATTCATCTCACAGAGTTACATCTTTCCCTTCAAGAAGCCTTTCGCTAAGGCTGTTCTTGTGGAATTGGCAAAGGGATATTTGGAAGCCCATACAGGGCTATGGTGAAAAAGGAAATATCTTCCGTTCAAAACGGGAAGGAAGCTTTCTGAGAAACTGCTCTGTGTTCTGTTAATTTATCTAAAAGAGTTACATCTTTCCCTTCAAGAAGCCTTTCGCTAAGGCTGTTCTTGTGTAATTGGCAAAGGGATATTTGGAAGCCCATACAGGGCTATGGTGAAAAAGGAAATATCTTCCGTTCAAAACGGGAAGGAAGCTTTCTGAGAAACTGCTCTGTGTTCTGTTAATTTATCTAAAACAGTTACATCTTTCCCTTCAAGAAGCCTTTCGCTAAGGCTGTTCTTGTGTAATTGGCAAAGGGATATTTGGAAGCCCATAGAAGGCTATGGTGAAAAAGGAAATATCTTCCGTTCAAAACTGGATAGAAGCTTTCTGAGAAACTGCTCTGTGTTCTGCTAATTCATCTCAAAGAGTTACATCTTTTCCTTCAAGAAGCCTTTCACTAAGGCTGTTCTTGTGGAATTGGCAAAGGGATATTTGGAAGCCCATAGAGGGCTATGGTGAAAAAGGAAATATCTTCCGTTCAAAACTGGAAAGAAACTTTCTGAGAAACTTCTCTGTGTTCTGTTAATTCATCTCACAGAGTTACATCTTTCCCCTCAAGAAGCCTTTCGCTAAGGCTGTTCTTGTGAAATTGGCAAAGGGATATTTGGAAGCCCATAGAGGGCTATGGTGAAAAAGGAATTATCTTCCATTCAAAACTGGAAAGAAACTTTCTGAGAAACTGCTCTGTGTTCTGTGAATTCATCTCACAGAGTTACATCTTTCCCTTCAAGAAGCCTTTCCCTAAGACTGTTCTTGTGTAATTGGCAAAGGGATATTTGGAAGCCCATAGATGGCTATGGTGAAAAAGGAAATACCTTCAGTTCAAAACTGGAAAGAAGCTTTCCGAGAAACTGCTCTGTGTTCTGTAAATTCATCTCACAGAGTTACATCTTTCCCTTCAAGAAGCCTTTCGCTAAGGCTGTTCTTGTGGAATTGGCAAAGGGATATTTGGAAGCCCATGGAGGGCTATGGTGATAAAGGAATTATCTTCCGTTCAAAACTGGAAAGAAGCTTTCTGAGAAACTGCTCTGTGTTCTGTTAATTCATCTCACAGAGTTACATCTTTCCCTTCAAGAAGCCTTTCGCTAAGGCTGTTCTTGTGGAATTGGAAAAGGGATATTTGGAAGCCCATAGAGGGTTATGGTGAAAAAGGAAATATCTTCCGTTCAAAACTGGAAAGAAGCTTTCTGAGAAACTGCTCTGTCTTCTGTTAATTCATCTCACAGTGTTACATCTTTCCCTTCAAGAAGCCTTTCGCTAAGGCTGTTCTTATGGAATTGGCAAAGGGATATTTGGAAGCCCATAGATGGCTATGGTAAAAAAGGAAATATCTTCCGTTCAAAATTGGAAAGAAGCTTTCCGAGAAACTGCTCTATGTTCTCTAAATTCATCTCACAGAGTTACATCTTTCCCTTCAAGAAGCCTTTCGCTAAGGCTGTTCTTGTGGAATTGGCAAAGGGATATTTGGAAGCCCATAGAGGGCTCTGGTGAAAAAGGAAATATCTTCCATTCAAAACTGGAAAGAAACTTTCTGAGAAACTGCTCTGTGTTCTGTGAATTCATCTCACAGAGTTACATCTTTCCCTTCAAGAAGCCTTTCCCTAAGACTGTTCTTGTGTAATTGGCAAAGGGATATTTGGAAGCCCATAGATGGCTATGGTGAAAAAGGAAATACCTTCAGTTCAAAACTGGAAAGAAGCTTTCCGAGAAACTGCTCTGTGTTCTGTAAATTCATCTCACAGAGTTACATCTTTCCCTTCAAGAAGCCTTTCGCTAAGGCTGTTCTTGTGGAATTGGCAAAGGGATATTTGGAAGCCCATGGAGGGCTATGGTGATAAAGGAATTATCTTCCGTTCAAAACTGGAAAGAAGCTTTCTGGGAAACTGCTCTGTGTTCTGTTAATTCATCTCACAGAGTTACATCTTTCCCTTCAAGAAGCCTTTCGCTAAGGCTGTTCTTTTGGAATTGGAAAAGGGATATTTGGAAGCCCATAGAGGGTTATGGTGAAAAAGGAAATATCTTCCGTTCAAAACTGGAAAGAAGCTTTCTGAGAAACTGCTCTGTGTTCTGTTAATTCATCTCACAGTGTTACATCTTTCCCTTCAAGAAGCCTTTCGCTAAGGCTGTTCTTATGGAATTGGCAAAGGGATATTTGGAAGCCCATAGATGGCTATGGTAAAAAAGGAAATATCTTCCGTTCAAAATTGGAAAGAAGCTTTCCGAGAAACTGCTCTATGTTCTCTAAATTCATCTCACAGAGTTACATCTTTCCCTTCAAGAAGCCTTTCGCTAAGGCTGTTCTTGTGGAATTGGCAAAGGGATATTTGGAAGCCCATGGAGGGCTCTGGTGAAAAAGGAAATATCTTCCGTTCAAAACTGGAAAGAAGCTTTCTGGGAAACTGCTCTGTGTTCTGTTAATTCATCTCACAGAGTTACATCTTTCCCTTCAAGAAGACTTTCGCTAAGGCTGTTCTTGTGGAATTGGGAAAGGGATATTTGGAAGCCAATAGAGGGCTATGGTGAAAAAGGAAATATCTTCCGTTCAAAACTGGAAAGAAGCTTTCTGAGAAACTGCTCTCTGTTCTGTTAATTCATCACACGGAGTTACATCTTTCCCTTCAAGAAGCCTTTCGCTAAGGCTGTTCTTGTGGAATTGGCAAAGGGATATTTGGAAGCCCATAGAGGGCTATGGTGAAAAAGGAAATATCTTCCGTTCAAAACTGGAAAGAAGCTTTCTGAGAAACTGCTCTGTGTTCTGTGAATTCATCGCACAGAGTTACATCTTTCCCTTCAAGAAGCCTTTCGCTAAGGCTGTTCTTGTGGAATTGGCAAAGGGATATTTGGAAACCCATAGAGGGCTATGGTGAAAAAGGAAATATCTTCCATTCAAAACTGGAAAGAAGCTTTCTGAGAAACTGCTCTGTGTTCTGTGAATTCATCTCACACAGTTACATCTTTCCCTTCAAGAAGCCTTTCGCTAAGGCTGTTCTTGTGGAATTGGCAAAGGGATATTTGGAAGCCGAGGGAGGGCGATGCTGAATAAGTAAATATCTTCCGTTCAAAACTGGAAAGAAGCTTTCTGAGAAACTGCTCTGTGTTCTGTTAATTCATCTCACAGAGTTACATCTTTAACTTCAAGAAGACTTTCGCTAAGGCTTTTCTTGTGGAATAGGCAAAGGGATTTGGAAGCCCATAGACGGCTACGGTGAAAAAGGACATATCTTCCGTTCAAAACGGGAAAGAAGCTTTCTGAGAAACTGCTCTGTGTTCTCTGAATTCATCTCACAGAGTTACATATTTCCCTTCAAGAAGCCTTTCGCTAAGACTGTTCTTGTGGAATTGGGAAAGGGATACTTGGAAGCCCATAGAGGGCTATGGTGAAAAAGGAAGTACCTTTCGTTCAAAACTGGAAAGAAGCTTTCTGAGAAACTGCTCTGTGTTCTGTTAATTCATCTCACAGAGTTACATCTTTCCCTTCAAGAAGCCTTTCGCTAAGGCTGTTCTTGTGGAATTGGCAAAGGGATATTTGGAAGCCCATAGAGGGCCATGGTGAAAAAGGAAATATCTTCCGTTCAAAACTGGAAAGAAGCTTTCTGAGAAACTGCTCTGTGTACTGTTAACTCATCTCACAGAGTTACATCTTTCCCTTTAAGAAGCCTTTCGCTAAGGCTGTTCTTGTGGAATTGGCAAAGGGATATTTGGAAGCCCATAGAGGGCTATGGTGAAAAAGGAAATATCTTCCGTTCAAAACTGGAAAGAAGCTTTCTGAAAAACTGCACGGTGTTCTGTTAATTCATCTCACAGAGTTACATGTTTCCCTTCAAGAAGCCTTTCCCTAAGGCTGTTCTTGTGGAATTGGCAAAGGGATATTTGGAAGCCCATAGAGGGCTATGGTGAAAAAGGAAATATCTTCCATTCAAAACTGGAAAGAAACTTTATGAGAAACTGCTCTGTGTTCTGTTAATTCATCTCACAGAGTTACATCTTTCCCTTCAAAAAGCCTTTCCCTAAGGCTGTTCTTGTGGAATTGGCAAAGGGATATTTGGAAGCCCATAGAGGGCTATGGTGAAAAAGGAAATATCTTCCGTTCAAAAGTGGAAAGAAGCTTTCTGAGAAACTGCTCTGTGTTCTGTGAATTCATCTCACAGAGTTACATCTTTCCCTTCAAGAAGCCTTTCGCTAAGGCTGTTCTTGTGGAATTGGCAAAGGGATATTTGGAAGCCCATAGAGGGCTATGGTGAAAAAGGAAATATCTTACGTTCAAAACTGGAAAGAAGCTTTCTGAGAAACTGCTCTGTGTTCTGTTAATTCATCTCACAGAGTTACATGTTTCCCTTCAAGAAGCCTTTCGCTAAGGCTGTTCTTGTGGAATTGGCAAAGGGATATTTGGAAGACCATAGAGGGCTATGGTGAAAAAGGAAATATCTTCCATTCAAAACTGGAAAGAAACTTTCTGAGAAACTGCTCTGTGTTCTCTGAATTCATCTCACAGAGTTACATCTTTCCCTTCAAGAAGCCTTTCGCTAAGACTGTTCTTGTGTAATTGGCAAAGGGATATTTGGAAACCCATAGAGGGCTATGGTGAAAAAGGAAATATCTTCCGTTCAAAACTGGAAGGAATCTTTCTGAGAAGCTGCTCGGTGTTCTGTTAATTCATCTCGAAGAGTTACATCTTTCCCTTCAAGAAGCCTTTCGCTAAGGCTGTTCTTGTGGAATAGGCAAAGGGATATTTGGAAGCCCACAGAGGGCTATGGTGAAAAAGGAAATATCTTCCGTTCAAAACTGGAAAGAAGCTTTCTGAGAAACTGCTCTGTGTTCTGTGAATTCATCTCACAGAGTTACATCTTTCCCTTCAAGAAGCCTTTCGGTAAGGCTGTTCTTATGGAATAGGCAAAGGGATATTTGGAAGCCCATGGAGGGCTGTGGTGATAAAGGAAATATCTTCCGTTCAAAACTGGAAAGAAGCTTTCTGGGAAACTGCTCTGTGTTCTGTTAATTCATCTCACAGAGTTACATCTTTCCCTTCAAGAAGCCTTTCGCTAAGGCTGTTCTTGTGGAATTGGAAAAGGGATATTTGGAAGCCCATAGAGGGTTATGGTGAAAAAGGAAATATCTTCCGTTCAAAACTGAAAAGAAGCTTTCTGAGAAACTGCTCTGTGTTCTGTTAATTCATCTCACAGAGTTACATCTTTCCCTTCAATAAGCCTTTCGCTAAGGCTGTTCTTGTGGAATTGGCAAAGGGATATTTGGAAGCCCCTAGATGGCTATGGTGAAAAAGGAATTATCTTCCGTTCAAAACTGGAAAGAAGCTTTCTGAGAAACTGCTCTGTGTTCTGTGAATTCATCTCACAGAGTTACATCTTTCCCTTCAAGAAGCCTTTCGCTAAGGCTGTTCTTGTGGAATTGGCAAAGGGATATTTGGAAGCCCATAGAGGGCTATGGTGAAAAAGGAAATATCTTCCATTCAAAACTGGAAAGAAGCTTTCTGAGAAACTGCTCTGTGTTCTGTGAATTCATCTCACAGAGTTACATCTTTCCCTTCAAGAAGCCTTTCGCTAAGGCTGTTCTTGTGGAATTGGCAAAGGGATATTTGGAAGCCGAGGGAGGGCTATGCTGAATAAGGAAATATCTTCCGTTCAAAACTGGAAAGAAGCTTTCTGAGAAACTGCTCTGTGTTCTGTTAATTCATCTCACAGAGTTACATCTTTAACTTCAAGAAGACTTTCGCTAAGTCTTTTCTTGTGGAATAGGCAAAGGGATTTGGAAGCCCATAGACGGCTACGGTGAAAAAGGACATATCTTCCGTTCAAAACGGGAAAGAAGCTTTCTGAAAAACTGCTCTGTGTTCTGTTAATTCATCTCACAGAGTTACATCTTTCCCTTCAAGAAGCCTTTCGCTAAGGCGGTTCTTGTGGAATTGGCAAAGGGATATTTGGAAGACCCTAGAGGGCTATGGTGAAAAAGGAAATATCTTCCCTTCAAAACTGGAAAAAAGCTTTCTGAGAAACTGCTCTGTGTTCTATTAATTCATCTCACAGAGTTACATCTTTCCCTTCAAGAAACCTTTCGCTAAGTCTGTTCTTGTGGAATTGGGAAAGGGATACTTGGAAGCCCTAAGAGGGCTATGGTGAAAAAGGAAGTACCTTTCGTTCAAAACTGGAAAGAAGCTTTCTGAGAAACTGCTCTGTGTTCTGTTAATACATCTCACAGAGTTACATCTTTCCCTTCAAGAAGCCTTTCGCTAAGGCTGTTCTTGTGGAATTGGAAAAGGGATATTTGGAAGCCCATAGAGGGCTATGGTGAAAAAGGAAATATCTTCCGTTCAAACTGGAAAGAAGCTTTCTGAGAAACTGCTCTGTGTTCTGTTAACTCATTTCACAGAGTTACATCTTTCCCTTCAAGAAGCCTTTCGCTAAGGCTGTTCTTGTGGAATTGGCAAGGGGATATTTGGAAGTCCATAGAGGGCTATGGTGAAAAAGGAAATATCTTCCGTTCAAAACTGGAAAGAAGCTTTCTGAAAAACTGCACGGTGTTCTGTTAATTCATCTCACAGAGTTACATCTTTCCCTTCAAGAAGCCTTTACCTAAGGCTGTTGTTGTGGAATTGGCAAAGGGATATTTGGAAGCCCATAGAGGGCTATGGTGAAAAAGGAAATATCTTCCGTTCAAAACTGGAAGGAATCTTTCTGAGAAGCTGCTCGGTGTTCTGTTAATTCATCTCGAAGAGTTACATCTTTCCCCTCAAGAAGCCTTTCGCTAAGGCTGTTCTTGTGGAATAGGCAAAGGGATATTTGGAAGCCCATACAGGGCTATGGTGAAAAAGGAAATATCTTCCGTTCAAAACTGGAAAGAAGCTTTCTGAGAAACTGCTCTGTGTTCTGTGAATTCATCTCACAGAGTTACATCTTTCACTTCTGGAAGCCTTTCGCTAAGGCTGTTCTTTTGGAATTGGCAAAGGGATATTTGGAAGCCCATAGAAGGCTATGGTGAAAAAGGAAATATCTTCCGTTCAAAACTGGATAGAAGCTTTCTGAGAAACTGCTCTGTGTTCTGTTAATTCATCTCACAGAGTTACATGTTTCCCTTCAAGAAGCCTTTCTCTAAGGATGTTCTTGTGGAATTGGCAAAGGGATATTTGGAAGCCCATAGAGGGCTATGGTGAGAAAGGAAATATCTTCCGTTCAAAACTGGAAAGAAGCTTTCTGAGAAACTGCTCTGTGTTCTGTTAATTCATCTCACAGAGTTACATCTGTTCCTTCAAGAAGCCTTTCACTAAGGCTGTTCTTGTGGAATTGGCAAAGGGATATTTGGAAGCCCATAGAGGGCTATGGTGAAAAAGGAAATATTTTCCGTTCAAAACTGGAAAGAAGCTTTCTGAGAAACTGCTCTGTGTTCTGTGAATTCATCTCACAGAGTTACATATTTCCCTTCAAGATGCCTTTCGCTAAGGCTGTTCTTGTAGAATTGGCAAAGGGATATTTGGAAGCCCATAGACGGCTATGCTGAAAAAGGAAATAACTTCCATTCAAAACTGGAAAGAAGCTTTCTGAGAAACTGCTCTGTGTTCTGTGAATTCATCTCACAGAGTTACATATTTCCCTTCAAGAAGCCTTTCGCTAAGGCTGTTTTGTGGAATTGGCAAAGGGATATTTGGAAGCCCATAGACGGCTATGGTGAAAAAGGAAATAACTTCCATTCAAAACTGGAAAGAAGCTTTCTGAGAAACTGCTCTGTGTTCTGTTAATTCATCTCACAGAGTTACATCTTTCGCTTCAAGAAGTCTTTCGCTAAGGCTGTTCTTGTGGAATTGGCAAAGGGATATTTGGAAGACCATAGAGGGCTATATTGCAAAAGGAAATATCTTCCATTCAAAACTGGAAAGAAACTTTCTGAGAAACTGCTCTGTGTTCTGTGAATTCATCTCACTGAGATACATATTTCCCTTCAAGAAGCCTTTCGCTAAGACTGTTCTTGTGGAATTGGGAAAGGGATACTTGGAAGCCCATAGAGGGCTATGGTGAAAAAGGAAGTACCTTTCGTTCAAAACTGGAAAGAAGCTTTCTGAGAAACTGCTCTGTGTTCTGTGAATTCATCTCACAGAGTTACATCTTTCCCTTCAAGAAGCCTTTCGCTAAGGCTGTTCTTGTGGAATTGGCAAAGGGATATTTGGAAGCCCACAGATGGCTATGGTGAAAAAGGAAATATCTTCCGTTCAAAACTGGAAACAAGCTTTCCGAGAAACTGCTCTGTGTTCTGTAAATTCATCTCACAGAGTTACATCTTTCCCTTCAAGAAGCCTTTCGCTAAGTCTGTTCTTGTGGAATTGGCAAAGGGATATTTGGAAGCCCATAGAGGGCTATGGTGAAAAAGGAAATATCTTCCGTTCAAAACTGGAAGTAATCTTTCTGAGAAACTGCTCTGTGTTCTGTTAATTCATCTCACAGAGTTACATCTGTTCCTTCAAGAAGCCTTTCGCTAAGGCTGTTCTTGTGGAATTGGCAAAGGGATACTTGGAAGCCCTAAGAGGGCTATGGTGAAAAAGGAAGTACCTTTCGTTCAAAACTGGAAAGAAGCTTTCTGAGAAACTGCTCTGTGTTCTGTTAATTCATCTCACAGAGTTACATCTTTCCCTTCAAGAAGTCTTTCGCTAAGGCTGTTCTTGTGGAATTGGCAAAGGGATATTTGGAAGACCATAGAGGGCTATGGTGAACAAGGAAATATCTTCCGTTCAAAACTGGAAAGAAGCTTTCTGAGAAACTGCTCTGTGTTCTGTTAATTCATCTCACAGAGTTACATCTTTCCCTTCAAGAAGCCTTTCGATAAGGCTGTTCTTGTGGAATTGGCAAAGGGATATTTGGAAGACCATAGAGGGCTATGGTGAAAAAGGAAATATCTTCCATTCAAAACTGGAAAGAAACTTTCTGAGAAACTGCTCTGTGTTCTGTGAATTCATCTCACAGAGTTACATCTTTCCCTTCAAGAAGAATTTCGCTAAGACTGTTCTTGTGTAATTGGCAAAGGGATGTTTGGAAGCCCATAGATGGCTATGGTGAAAAAGGAAATATCTTCCGTTCAAAACTGGAAAGAAGCTTTCTGAGAAACTGCTCTGTGTTCTGTGAATTCATCTCACAGAGTTACATCCTTCCCTTCAAGAAGCCTTTCTGTAAGGCTGTTCTTATGGAATAGGCAAAGGGATATTTGGAAGCCCATGGAGGGCTGTGGTGATAAAGGAAATATCTTCCGTTCAAAACTGGAAAGAAGCTTTCTGGGAAACTGCTCTGTGTTCTGTTAATTCATCTCACAGAGTTACATCTTTCCCTTCAAGAAGCCTTTCGCTAAGGCTGTTCTTGTGGAATTGGAAAAGGGATATTTGGAAGCCCATAGAGGGTTATGGTGAAAAAGGAAATATCTTCCGTTCAAAACTGAAAAGAAGCTTTCTGAGAAACTGCTCTGTGTTCTCTTAATTCATCTCACAGAGTTACATCTTTCCCTTCAAGAAGCCTTTCGCTAACGCTGTTCTTCTGGAATTGGCAAAGGGATATTTGGAAGCCCCTAGATGGCTATGGTGAAAAAGGAAATACCTTCCGTTCTAAACTGGAAACTAGCTTTCTGAGAAACTGCTCTGTGTTCTGTAAATTCATCTCACAGAGTTACATCTTTCCCTTCAAGAAGCCTTTCGCTAAGGCTGTTCTTGTGGAATTGGCAAAGGGATATTTGGAAACCATAGAGGGCTATGGTGAAAAAGGAAATATCTTCCGTTCAAAACTGGAAAGAAGCTTTCTGAGAAACTGCTCTGTGTTCTGTTAATTCATCACACAGAGTTACATCTTTCCCTTCAAGAAGCCTTTCGCTAAGGCTGTTCTTGTGGAATTGGCAAAGGGATATTTGGAAGCCCATAGATGGCTTTGGTGAAAAAGGAATTATCTTCCGTTCAAAACTGGAAAGAAGCTTTCTGAGAAACTGCTCTGTGTTCTGTGAATTCATCTCACAGAGTTACATCTTTCCCTTCAAGAAGCCTTTCGCTAAGGCTGTTCTTGTGGAATTGGCAAAGGGATATTTGGAAGCCCATAGAGGGCTATGGTGAAAAAGGAAATATCTTCCATTCAAAACTGGAAAGAATCTTTCTGAGAAACTGCTCTGTGTTCTGTGAATTCATCTCACAGAGTTACATATTTCCCTTCAAGAAGCCTTTCGCTAAGGCTGTTCTTGTGGAATTGGCAAAGGGATATTTGGAAGACCCTAGAGGGCTATGGTGAAAAAGGAAATATCTTCCCTTCAAAACTGGAAAAAAGCTTTCTGAGAAACTGCTCTGTGTTCTGTGAATTCATCTCACAGAGTTACATCTTTCCCTTCAAGAAGCCTTTCGCTATGACTGTTCTTGTGGAATTGGGAAAGGGATACTTGGAAGCCCATAGAGGGCTATGGTGAAAAAGGAAGTACCTTTCGTTCAAAACTGGAAAGAAGCTTTCTGAGAAACTGCTCTGTGTTCTGTTAATTCATCTCACAGAGTTACATCTTTCCCTTCAAGAAGCCTTTCGCTAAGGCTGTTCTTGTGGAATTGGCAAAGGGATATTTGGAAGCCCATAGAGGGCCATGGTGAAAAAGGAAATATCTTCCGTTCAAAACTGGAAAGAAGCTTTCTGAGAAACTGCTCTGTGTACTGTTAACTCATCTCACAGAGTTACATCTTTCCCTTTAAGAAGCCTTTCGCTAAGGCTGTTCTTGTGGAATTGGCAAAGGGATATTTGGAAGTCCATAGAGGGCTATGGTGAAAAAGGAAATATCTTCCGTTCAAAACTGGAAAGAAGCTTTCTGAAAAACTGCTCTGTGTTCTGTTAATTCATCTCACAGAGTTACATCTTTCCCTTCAAAAAGCCTTTACCTAAGGCTGTTGTTGTGGAATTCGCAAAGGGATATTTGGAAGCCCATAGAGGGCTATGGTGAAAAAGGAAATATCTTCCGTTCAAAACTGGAAGGAATCTTTCTGAGAAGCTGCTCGGTGTTCTGTTAATTCATCTCGAAGAGTTACATCTTTCCCTTCAAGAAGCCTTTCGCTAAGGCTGTTCTTGTGGAATTGGCAAAGGGATATTTGGAAGCCCATAGAGGGCCATGGTGAAAAAGGAAATATTTTCCGTTCAAAACTGCAAAGAAGCTTTCTGAGAAACTGCTCTGTGTTCTGTGAATTCATCTCACAGAGTTACATATTTCCCTTCAAGAAGCCTTTCGCTAAGGCTGTTTTGTGGAATTGGTAAAGGGATATTTGAAAGCCCATAGACGGCTATGGTGAAAAAGGAAATAACTTCCATTCAAAACTGGAAAGAAGCTTTCTGAGAAACTGCTCTGTGTTCTGTTAATTCATCTCAAAGAGTTACATCTTTCGCTTCAAGAAGCCTTTCGCTAAGGCTGTTCTTGTGGAATTGGCAAAGGGATATTTGGAAGACCATAGATGGCTATGGTGAAAAAGGAAATATCTTCCATTCAAAACTGGAAAGAAACTTTCTGAGAAACTGCTCTGTGTTCTGTGAATTCATCTCACAGAGATACATCTTTCCCTTCAAGAAGCCTTTCGCTAAGACTGTTCTTGTGGAATTGGGAAAGGGATACTTGGAAGCCCATAGAGGGCTATGGTGAAAAAGGAAGTACCTTTCGTTCAAAACTGGAAAGAAGCTTTCTGAGAAACTGCTCTGTGTTCTGTGAATTCATCTCACAGAGTTACATCTTTCCCTTCAAGAAGCCTTTCGCTAAGGCTGTTCTTGTGGAATTGGCAAAGGGATATTTGGAAGCCCACAGACGGCTATGGTGGAAAAGGAAATATCTTCCGTTCAAAACTGGAAACAAGCTTTCCGAGAAACTGCTCTGTGTTCTGTAAATTCATCTCACAGAGTTACATCTTTCCCTTCAAGAAGCCTTTCGCTAAGTCTGTTCTTGTGGAATTGGCAAAGGGATATTTGGAAGCCCATAGAGGGCTATGGTGAAAAAGGAAATATCCTCCGTTCAAAACTGGAAGTAATCTTTCTGAGAAACTGCTCTGTGTTCTGTTAATTCATCTCACAGAGTTACATCTGTTCCTTCAAGAAACCTTTCGCTAAGGCTGTTCTTGTGGAATTGGCAAAGGGATACTTGGAAGCCCTAAGAGGGCTATGGTGAAAAAGGAAGTACCTTTCGTTCAAAACTGGAAAGAAGCTTTCTGAGAAACTGCTCTGTGTTCTGTTAATTCATCTCACAGAGTTACATCTTTCCCTTCAAGAAGCCTTTCGCTAAGGCTGTTCTTGTGGAATTGGCAAAGGGATATTTGGAAGCCCATAGAGGGCTATGGTGAAAAAGGAAATATCTTCCGTTCAAAACTGGAAAGAAGCTTTCTGAGAAACTGCTCTGTGTTCTGTTAACTCATTTCACAGAGTTACATCTTTCCCTTCAAGAAGCCTTTCGCTAAGGCTGTTCTTGTGGAATTGGGAAAGGGATATTTGGAAGCCCATAGAGGGCTATGGTGAAAAAGGAAATATCTTCCGTTCAAAACTGGAAAGAAGCTTTCTGAAAAACTGCACGGTGTTCTGTGAATTCATCTCACAGAGTTACATATTTCCCTTCAAGAAGCCTTTCGCTAAGGCTGTTTTGTGGAATTGGCAAAGGGATATTTGGAAGCCCATAGACGGCTATGGTGAAAAAGGAAATAACTTCCATTCAAAACTGGAAAGAAGCTTTCTGAAAAACTGCACGGTGTTCTGTTAATTCATCTCGAAGAGTTACATCTTTCACTTCTAGAAGCCTTTCGCTAAGGCTGTTCTTTTGGAATTGGCAAAGGGATATTTGGAAGCCCATAGAAGGCTATGGTGAAAAAGGAAATATCTTCCGTTCAAAACTGGATAGAAGCTTTCTGAGAAACTGCTCTGTGTTCTGTTAATTCATCTCACAGAGTTACATGTTTCCCTTCAAGAAGACTTTCTCTAAGGATGTTCTTGTGGAATTGGCAAAGGGATATTTGGAAGCCCATAGAGGGCTATGGTGAGAAAGGAAATATCTTCCGTTCAAAACTGGAAAGAAGCTTTCTGAGAAACTGCTCTGTGTTCTGTTAATTCATCTCACAGAGTTACATCTGTTCCTTCAAGAAGCCTTTCACTAAGGCTGTTCTTGTGGAATTGGCAAAGGGATATTTGGAAGCCCATAGAGGGCTATGGTGAAAAAGGAAATATTTTCCGTTCAAAACTGGAAAGAAGCTTTCTGAGAAACTGCTCTGTGTTCTGTGAATTCATCTCACAGAGTTACATATTTCCCTTCAAGAAGCCTTTCGCTAAGGCTGTTCTTGTAGAATTGGCAAAGGGATATTTGGAAGCCCATAGACGGCTATGGTGAAAAAGGAAATAACTTCCATTCAAAACTGGAAAGAAGCTTTCTGAGAAACTGCTCTGTGTTCTGTTAATTCATCTCACAGAGTTACATCTTTCGTTTCAAGAAGCCTTTCGCTAAGGCTGTTCTTGTGGAATTGGCAAAGGGATATTTGGAAGACCATAGAGGGCTATGGTGAAAAAGGAAATATCTTCCATTCAAAACTGGAAACATTCTGAGAAACTGCTCTGTGTTCTGTGAATTCATCTCACAGAGTTACATCTGTCCCTTCAAGAAGCCTTTCGCTAAGACTGTTCTTGTGGAATTGGGAAAGGGATACTTGGAAGCCCATAGAGGGCTATGGTGAAAAAGGAAGTACCTTTCGTTCAAAACTGGAAAGAAGCTTTCTGAGAAACTGCTCTGTGTTCTGTTAATTCATCTCACAGAGTTACATCTTTCCCTTCAAGAAGCCTTTCGCTAAGGCTGTTCTTGTGGAATTGGCAAAGGGATATTTGGAAGCCCATAGAGGGCCATGGTGAAAAAGGAAATATCTTCCGTTCAAAACTGGAAAGAAGCTTTCTGAGAAACTGCTCTGTGTACTGTTAACTCATCTCACAGAGTTACATCTTTCCCTTTAAGAAGCCTTTCGCTAAGGCTGTTCTTGTGGAATTGGCAAAGGGATATTTGGAAGTCCATAGAGGGCTATGGTGAAAAAGGAAATATCTTCCGTTCAAAACTGGAAAGAAGCTTTCTGAAAAACTGCACGGTGTTCTGTTAATTCATCTCACAGAGTTACATCTTTCCCTTCAAGAAGCCTTTACCTAAGGCTGTTATTGTGGAATTCGCAAAGGGATATTTGGAAGCCCATAGAGGGCTATGGTGAAAAAGGAAATATCTTCCGTTCAAAACTGGAAGGAATCTTTCTGAGAAGCTGCTCGGTGTTCTGTTAATTCATCTCGAAGAGTTACATCTTTCCCTTCAAGAAGCCTTTCGCTAAGGCTGTTCTTGTGGAATAGCCAAAGGGATATTTGGAAGCCCATAGAGGGCTATGGTGAAAAAGGAAATATCTTCCGTTCAAAACTGGAAAGAAGCTTTCTGAGAAACTGCTCTGTGTCCTGTGAATTCATCTCACAGAGTTACATCTTTCCCTTCAAGAAGCCTTTCTCTAAGGCTGTTCTTTTGGAATTTGCAAAGGGATATTTGGAAGCCCATAGAAGGCTATGCTGAAAAAGGAAATATCTTCCGTTCAAAACTGGATAGAAGCTTTCTGAGAAACTGCTCTGTGTTCTGGTAATTCATCTCACAGAGTTACATCTTTCCCTTCAAGAAGCCTTTCTCTAAGGATGTTCTTGTGGAATTGGCAAAGGGATATTTGGAAGCCCATAGAGGGCTATTGTGAGAAAGGAAATATCTTCCGTTCAAAACTGGAAAGAAACTTTCTGAGAAACTGCTCTGTGTTCTGTTAATTCATCTCACAGAGTTACATCTGTTCCTTCAAGAAGCCTTTCACTAAGGCTCTTCTTGTGGAATTGGCAAAGGGATATTTGGAAGCCCATAGAGGGCTATGGTGAAAAAGGAAATATTTTCCGTTCAAAACTGCAAAGAAGCTTTCTGAGAAACTGCTCTGTGTTCTGTGAATTCATCTCACAGAGTTACATATTTCCCTTCAAGAAGCCTTTCGCTAAGGCTGTTTTGTGGAATTGGCAAAGGGATATTTGGAAGCCCATAGACGGCTATGGTGAAAAAGGAAATAACTTCCATTCAAAACTGGAAAGAAGCTTTCTGAGAAACTGCTCTGTGTTCTGTTAATTCATCTCACAGAGTTACATCTTTCGCTTCAAGAAGCCTTTCGCTAAGGCTGTTCTTGTGGAATTGGCAAAGGGATATTTGGAAGACCATAGAGGGCTATGGTGACAAAGAAAATATCTTCCATTCAAAACTGGAAAGAAACTTTCTGAGAAACTGCTCTGTGTTCTGTGAATTCATCTCACAGAGTTACATCTGTTCCTTCAAGAAACCTTTCGCTAAGGCTGTTCTTGTGGAATTGGCAAAGGGATACTTGGAAGCCCTAAGAGGGCTATGGTGAAAAAGGAAGTACCTTTCGTTCAAAACTGGAAAGAAGCTTTCTGAGAAACTGCTCTGTGTTCTGTTAATTCATCTCACAGAGTTACATCTTTCCCTTCAAGAAGCCTTTCGCTAAGGCTGTTCTTGTGGAATTGGCAAAGGGATATTTGGAAGCCCATAGAGGGCTATGGTGAAAAAGGAAATATCTTCCGTTCAAAACTGGAAAGAAGCTTTCTGAGAAACTGCTCTGTGTTCTGTTAACTCATTTCACAGAGTTACATCTTTCCCTTCAAGAAGCCTTTCGCTAAGGCTGTTCTTGTGGAATTGGCAAAGGGATATTTGGAAGCCCATAGAGGGCTGTGGTGAAAAAGGAAATATCTTCCGTTCAAAACTGGAAAGAAGCTTTCTGAAAAACTGCACGGTGTTCTGTGAATTCATCTCACAGAGTTACATATTTCCCTTCAAGAAGCCTTTCGCTAAGGCTGTTTTGTGGAATTGGCAAAGGGATATTTGGAAGCCCATAGACGGCTATGGTGAAAAAGGAAATAACTTCCATTCAAAACTGGAAAGAAGCTTTCTGAGAAACTGCTCTGTGTTCTGTTAATTCATCTCACAGAGTTACATCTTTCGCTTCAAGAAGCCTTTCGCTAAGGCTGTTCTTGTGGAATTGGCAAAGGGATATTTGTAAGACCATAGAGGGCTATGGTGAAAAAGGAAATATCTTCCATTCAAAACTGGAAAGAAACTTTCTGAGAAAATGCTCTGTGTTCTGTGAATTCATCTCACAGAGATACATCTTTCCCTTCAAGAAGCCTTTCGCTAAGACTGTTCTGGTGGAATTGGGAAAGGGATACTTGTAAGCCCAGAGAGGGCTATGGTGAAAAAGGAAGTACCTTTCGTTCAAAACTGGAAAGAAGCTTTCTGAGAAACTGCTCTGTGTTCTGTGAATTCATCTCACAGAGTTACATCTTTCCCTTCAAGAAGCCTTTCGCTAAGGCTGTTCTTGTGGAATTGGCAAAGGGATATTTGGAAGCCCACAGATGGCTATGGTGAAAAAGGAAATATCTTCCGTTCAAAACTGGAAACAAGCTTTCCGAGAAACTGCTCTGTGTTCTGTAAATTCATCTCATAGAGTTACATCTTTCCCTTCAAGAAGCCTTTCGCTAAGTCTGTTCTTGTGGAATTGGCAAAGGGATATTTGGAAGCCCATAGAGGGCTATGGTGAAAAAGGAAATATCTTCCGTTCAAAACTGGAAGTAATCTTTCTGAGAAACTGCTCTGTGTTCTGTTAATTCATCTCACAGAGTTACATCTGTTCCTTCAAGAAGCCTTTCGCTAAGGCTGTTCTTGTGGAATTGGCAAAGGGATACTTGGAAGCCCTAAGAGGGCTATGGTGAAAAAGGAAGTACCTTTCGTTCAAAACTGGAAAGAAGCTTTCTGAGAAACTGCTCTGTGTTCTGTTAACTCATTTCACAGAGTTACATCTTTCCCTTCAAGAAGCCTTTCGCTAAGGCTGTTCTTGTGGAATTGGCAAAGGGATATTTGGAAGTCCATAGAGGGCTATGGTGAAAAAGGAAATATCTTCCGTTCAAAACTGGAAAGAAGCTTTCTGAAAAACTGCACGGTGTTCTGTTAATTCATCTCACAGAGTTACATCTTTCCCTTCAAGAAGCCTTTACCTAAGGCTGTTGTTGTGGAATTGGCAAAGGGATATTTGGAAGCCCATAGAGGGCTATGGTGAAAAAGGAAATATCTTCCGTTCAAAACTGGAAGGAATCTTTCTGAGAAGCTGCTCGGTGTTCTGTTAATTCATCTCGAAGATTTACATCTTTCCCTTCAAGAAGCCTTTCGCTAAGGCTGTTCTTGTGGAATAGGCAAAGGGATATTTGGAAGCCCATACAGGGCTATGGTGAAAAAGGAAATATCTTCCGTTCAAAACTGGAAAGAAGCTTTCTGAGAAACTGCTCTGTGTTCTGTGAATTCATCTCACAGAGTTACATCTTTCACTTCTAGAAGCCTTTCGCTAAGGCTGTTCTTTTGGAATTGGCAAAGGGATATTTGGAAGCCCATAGAAGGCTATGGTGAAAAAGGAAATATCTTCCGTTCAAAACTGGATAGAAGCTTTCTGAGAAACTGCTCTGTGTTCTGTTAATTCATCTCACAGAGTTACATGTTTCCCTTCAAGAAGCCTTTCTCTAAGGATGTTCTTGTGGAATTGGCAAAGGGATATTTGGAAGCCCATAGAGGGCTATGGTGAGAAAGGAAATATCTTCCGTTCAAAACTGGAAAGAAGCTTTCTGAGAAACTGCTCTGTGTTCTGTTAATTCATCTCACAGAGTTACATCTGTTCCTTCAAGAAGCCTTTCACTAAGGCTGTTCTTGTGGAATTGGCAAAGGGATATTTGGAAGCCCATAGAGGGCTATGGTGAAAAAGGAAATATTTTCCGTTCAAAACTGGAAAGAAGCTTTCTGAGAAACTGCTCTGTGTTCTGTGAATTCATCTCACAGAGTTACATATTTCCATTCAAGAAGCCTTTCGCTAAGGCTGTTCTTGTAGAATTGGCAAAGGGATATTTGGAAGCCCATAGACGGCTATGGTGAAAAAGGAAATAACTTCCATTCAAAACTGGAAAGAAGCTTTCTGAGAAACTGCTCTGTGTTCTGTTAATTCATCTCACAGAGTTACATCTTTCGCTTCAAGAAGCCTTTCGCTAAGGCTGTTCTTGTGGAATTGGCAAAGGGATATTTGGAAGACCATAGAGGGCTATGGTGAAAAAGGAAATATCTTCCATTCAAAACTGGAAACATTCTGAGAAACTGCTCTGTGTTCTGTGAATTCATCTCACAGAGTTACATCTTTCCCTTCAAGAAGCTTTTCGCTAAGACTGTTCTTGTGGAATTGGGAAAGGGATACTTGGAAGCCCGTAGAGGGCTATGGTGAAAAAGGAAGTACCTTTCTTTCAAAACTGGAAAGAAGCTTTCTGAGAAACTGCTCTGTGTTCTGTTAATTCATCTCACAGAGTTACATCTTTCCCTTCAAGAAGCCTTTCGCTGCGGCTGTTCTTGTGGAATTGGCAAAGGGATATTTGGAAGCCCATAGAGGGCCATGGTGAAAAAGGAAATATTTTGCGTTCAAAACTGCAAAGAAGCTTTCTGAGAAACTGCTCTGTGTTCTGTGAATTCATCTCACAGAGTTACATATTTCCCTTCAAGAAGCCTTTCGCTAAGGCTGTTTTGTGGAATTGGCAAAGGGATATTTGGAAGTCCATAGACGGCTATGGTGAAAAAGGAAATAACTTCCATTCAAAACTGGAAAGAAGCTTTCTGAGAAACTGCTCTGTGTTCTGTTAATTCATCTCACAGAGTTACATCTTTCGCTTCAAGAAGCCTTTCGCTAAGGCTGTTCTTGTGGAATTGGCAAAGGGATATTTGGAAGACCATAGAGGGCTATGGTGAAAAAGGAAATATCTTCCATTCAAAACTGGAAAGAAACTTTCTGAGAAACTGCTCTGTGTTCTGTGAATTCATCTCACAGAGATACATCTTTCCCTTCAAGAAGCCTTTCGCTAAGACTGTTCTTGTGGAATTGGGAAAGGGATACTTGGAAGCCCATAGAGGGCTATGGTGAAAAAGGAAGTACCTTTCGTTCAAAACTGGAAAGAATCTTTCTGAGAAACTGCTCTGTGTTCTGTGTATTCATCTCACAGAGTTACATCTTTCCCTTCAAGAAGCCTTTCGCTAAGGCTGTTCTTGTGGAATTGGCAAAGGGATATTTGGAAGCCCACAGATGGCTATGGTGAAAAAGGAAATATCTTCCGTTCAAAACTGGAAACAAGCTTTCCGAGAAACTGCTCTGTGTTCTGTAAATTCATCTCACAGAGTTACATCTTTCCCTTCAAGAAGCCTTTCGCTAAGTCTGTTCTTGTGGAATTGGCAAAGGGATATTTGGAAGCCCATAGAGGGCTATGGTGAAAAAGGAAATATCTTCCGTTCAAAACTGGAAGTAATCTTTCTGAGAAACTGCTCTGTGTTCTGTTAATTCATCTCACAGAGTTACATCTGTTCCTTCAAGAAACCTTTCGCTAAGGCTGTTCTTGTGGAATTGGCAAAGGGATACTTGGAAGCCCTAAGAGGGCTATGGTGAAAAAGGAAGTACCTTTCGTTCAAAACTGGAAAGAAGCTTTCTGAGAAACTGCTCTGTGTTCTGTTAATTCATCTCACAGAGTTACATCTTTCCCTTCAAGAAGCCTTTCGCTAAGGCTGTTCTTGTGGAATTGGCAAAGGGATATTTGGAAGCCCATAGAGGGCTATGGTGAAAAAGGAAATATCTTCCGTTCAAAACTGGAAAGAAGCTTTCTGAGAAACTGCTCTGTGTTCTGTTAACTCATTTCACAGAGTTACATCTTTCCCTTCAAGAAGCCTTTCGCTAAGGCTGTTCTTGTGGAATTGGCAAAGGAATATTTGGAAGCCCATAGAGGGCTATGGTGAAAAAGGAAATATCTTCCGTTCAAAACTGGAAAGAAGCTTTCTGAAAAACTGCACGGTGTTCTGTGAATTCATCTCACAGAGTTACATATTTCCCTTCAAGAAGCCTTTCCCTAAGGCTGTTTTGTGGAATTGGCAAAGGGATATTTGGAAGCCCATAGACGGCTATGGTGAAAAAGGAAATAACTTCCATTCAAAACTGGAAAGAAGCTTTCTGAGAAACTGCTCTGTGTTCTGTTAATTCATCTCACAGAGTTACATCTTTCGCTTCAAGAAGCCTTTCGCTAAGGCTGTTCTTGTGGAATTGGCAAAGGGATATTTGGAAGACCATAGAGGGCTATGGTGAAAAAGGAAATATCTTCCATTCAAAACTGGAAAGAAACTTTCTGAGAAACTGCTCTGTGTTCTGTGAATTCATCTCACAGAGATACATCTTTCCCTTCAAGAAGCCTTTCGCTAAGACTGTTCTTGTGGAATTGGGAAAGGGATACTTGGAAGCCCATAGAGGGCTATGGTGAAAAAGGAAGTACCTTTCGTTCAAAACTGGAAAGAAGCTTTCTGAGAAATTGCTCTGTGTTCTGTGAATTCATCTCACAGAGTTACATCTTTCCCTTCAAGAAGCCTTTCGCTAAGGCTGTTCTTGTGGAATTGGCAAAGGGATATTTGGAAGCCCACAGATGGCTATGGTGAAAAAGGAAATATCTTCCGTTCAAAACTGGAAACAAGCTTTCCGAGAAACTGCTCTGTGTTCTGTAATTTCATCTCACAGAGTTACATCTTTCCCTTCAAGAAGCCTTTCACTAAGTCTGTTCTTGTGGAATTGGCAAAGGGATATTTGGAAGCCCATAGAGGGCTATGGTGAAAAAGGAAATATCTTCCGTTCAAAACTGGAAGTAATCTTTCTGAGAAACTGCTCTGTGTTCTGTTAATTCATCTCACAGAGTTACATCTGTTCCTTCAAGAAGCCTTTCGCTAAGGCTGTTCTTGTGGAATTGGCAAAGGGATACTTGGGAGCCCTAAGAGGGCTATGGTGAAAAAGGAAGTACCTTTCGTTCAAAACTGGAAAGAAGCTTTCTGAGAAACTGCTCTGTGTTCTGTTAATTCATCTCACAGAGTTACATCTTTCCCTTCAAGAAGCCTTTCGCTAAGGCTGTTCTTGTGGAATTGGCAAAGGGATATTTGGAAGCCCATAGAGGGCTATGATGAAAAAGGAAATATCTTCCGTTCAAAACTGGAAAGAAGCTTTCTGAGAAACTGCTCTGTGTTCTGTTAACTCATTTCACAGAGTTACATCTTTCCCTTCAAGAAGCCTTTCGCTAAGGCTGTTCTTGTGGAATTGGCAAAGGGATATTTGGAAGTCCATAGAGGGCTATGGTGAAAAAGGAAATATCTTCCGTTCAAAACTGGAAAGAAGCTTTCTGAAAAACTGCACGGTGTTCTGTTAATTCATCTCACAGAGTTACATCTTTCCCTTCAAGAAGCCTTTACCTAAGGCTGTTGTTGTGGAATTGGCAAAGGGATATTTGGAAGCCCATAGAGGGCTATGGTGAAAAAGGAAATATCTTCCGTTCAAAACTGGAAGGAATCTTTCTGAGAAGCTGCTCGGTGTTCTGTTAATTCATCTCGAAGAGTTACATCTTTCCCTTCAAGAAGCCTTT
This sequence comes from Chlorocebus sabaeus, assembly GCF_047675955.1. Taxonomy (NCBI): domain Eukaryota; kingdom Metazoa; phylum Chordata; class Mammalia; order Primates; family Cercopithecidae; genus Chlorocebus; species Chlorocebus sabaeus. The sequence goes on along the minus strand of NW_027328147.1, from coordinate 854,720 downwards.
CGCTAAGGCTGTTCTTGTGGAATAGGCAAAGGGATATTTGGAAGCCCATACAGGGCTATGGTGAAAAAGGAAATATCTTCCGTTCAAAACTGGAAAGAAGCTTTCTGAGAAACTGCTCTGTGTTCTGTGAATTCATCTCACAGAGTTACATCTTTCACTTCTAGAAGCCTTTCGCTAAGGCTGTTCTTTTGGAATTGGCAAAGGGATATTTGGAAGCCCATAGAAGGCTATGGTGAAAAAGGAAATATCTTCCGTTCAAAACTGGATAGAAGCTTTCTGAGAAACTGCTCTGTGTTCTGTTAATTCATCTCACAGAGTTACATGTTTCCCTTCAAGAAGCCTTTCTCTAAGGATGTTCTTGTGGAATTGGCAAAGGGATATTTGGAAGCCCATAGAGGGCTATGGTGAGAAAGGAAATATCTTCCGTTCAAAACTGGAAAGAAGCTTTCTGAGAAACTGCTCTGTGATCTGTTAATTCATCTCACAGAGTTACATCTGTTCCTTCAAGAAGCCTTTCACTAAGGCTGTTCTTGTGGAATTGGCAAAGTGATATTTGGAAGCCCATAGAGGGCTATGGTGAAAAAGGAAATATTTTCCGTTCAAAACTGGAAAGAAGCTTTCTGAGAGACTGCTCTGTGTTCTGTGAATTCATCTCACAGAGTTACATATTTCCCTTCAAGAAGCCTTTCGCTAAGGCCGTTCTTGTGGAATTGGCAAAGGGATATTTGGAAGCCCATAGACGGCTATGGTGAAAAAGGAAATAACTTCCATTCAAAACTGGAAAGAAGCTTTCTGAGAAACTGCTCTGTGTTCTGTTAATTCATCTCACAGAGTTACATCTTTCGCTTCAAGAAGCCTTTCGCTAAGGCTGTTCTTGTGGAATTGGCAAAGGGATATTTGGAAGACCATAGAGGGCTATGGTGAAAAAGGAAATATCTTCCATTCAAAACTGGAAACATTCTGAGAAACTGCTCTGTGTTCTGTGAATTCATCTCACAGAGTTACATCTTTCCCTTCAAGAAGCCTTTCGCTAAGACTGTTCTTGTGGAATTGGGAAAGGGATACTTGGAAGCCCATAGAGGGCTATGGTGAAAAAGGAAGTACCTTTCGTTCAAAACTGGAAAGAAGCTTTCTGAGAAACTGCTCTGGGTTCTGTTAATTCATCTCACAGAGTTACATCTTTCCCTTCAAGAAGCCTTTCGCTAAGGCTGTTCTTGTGGAATTGGCAAAGGGATATTTGGAAGCCCATAGAGGGCCATGGTGAAAAAGGAAATATCTTCCGTTCAAAACTGGAAAGAAGCTTTCTGAGAAACTGCTCTGTGTACTGTTAACTCATCTCACAGAGTTACATCTTTCCCTTTAAGAAGCCTTTCGCTAAGGCTGTTCTTGTGGAATTGGCAAAGGGATATTTGGAAGTCCATAGAGGGCTATGGTGAAAAAGGAAATATCTTCCGTTCAAAACTGGAAAGAAGCTTTCTGAAAAACTGCACGGTGTTCTGTTAATTCATCTCACAGAGTTACATCTTTCCCTTCAAGAAGCCTTTACCTAAGGCTGTTGTTGTGGAATTCGCAAAGGGATATTTGGAAGCCCATAGAGGGCTATGGTGAAAAAGGAAATATCTTCCGTTCAAAACTGGAAGGAATCTTTCTGAGAAGCTGCTCGGTGTTCTGTTAATTCATCTCGAAGAGTTACATCTTTCCCTTCAAGAAGCCTTTCGCTAAGGCTGTTCTTGTGGAATAGGCAAAGGGATATTTGGAAGCCCATAGAGGGCTATGGTGAAAAAGGAAATATCTTCCGTTCAAAACAGGAAAGAAGCTTTCTGAGAAACTGCTCTGTGTCCTGTGAATTCATCTCGCAGAGTTACATCTTTCCCTTCAAGAAGCCTTTCTCTAAGGCTGTTCTTTTGGAATTGGCAAAGGGATATTTGGAAGCCCATAGAAGGCTATGCTGAAAAAGGAAATATCTTCCGTTCAAAACTGGATAGAAGCTTTCTGAGAAACTGCTCTGTGTTCTGGTAATTCATCTCACAGAGATACATCTTTCCCTTCAAGAAGCCTTTCGCTAAGACTGTTCTTGTGGAATTGGGAAAGGGATACTTGGAAGCCCATAGAGGGCTATGGTGAAAAAGGAAGTACCTTTCGTTCAAAACTGGAAAGAAGCTTTCTGAGAAACTGCTCTGTGTTCTGTGAATTCATCTCACAGAATTACATCTTTCCCTTCAAGAAGCCTTTCGCTAAGGCTGTTCTTGTGGAATTGGCAAAGGGATATTTGGAAGCCCACAGATGGCTATGGTGAAAAAGGAAATATCTTCCGTTCAAAACTGGAAACAAGCTTTCCGAGAAACTGCTCTGTGTTCTGTAAATTCATCTCACAGAGTTACATCTTTCGCTTCAAGAAGCCTTTCGCTAAGTCTGTTCTTGTGGAATTGGCAAAGGGATATTTGGAAGCCCATAGAGGGCTATGGTGAAAAAGGAAATATCTTCCGTTCAAAACGGGAAGGAATCTTTCTGAGAAACTGCTCGGTGTTCTGTTAATTCATCTCGCAGAGTTACATCTTTCCCTTCAAGAAGCCTTTCGCTAAGGCTGTTCTTGTGGAATTTGCAAAGGGATATTTGGAAGCCCATAGAGGGCTATGGTGGAAAAGGAAATATCTTCCGTTCAAAACTGGAAAGAAGCTTTCTGAGAAACTGCTCTTTGTTCTGTTAATTCATCTCACAGAGTTACACCTTTTCCTTCAAGAAGCCTTTCGCTAAGGCTGTTGTTGTGGAATTGGCAAAGGGATATTTGGAAGCCCATAGAGGGCTATGGTGAAAAAGGAAATATTTTCCGTTCAAAACTGGAAGGAATCTTTCTGAGAAACTGCTCGGTGTTCTGTTAATTCATCTCGAAGAGTTACATCTTTCCCTTCAAGAAGCCTTTCGCTAAGGCTGTTCTTGTGGAATAGGCAAAGGGATATTTGGAAGCCCATAGAGGGCTACGGTGAAAAAGGAAATATCTTCCGTTCAAAACTGGAAAGAAGCTTTCTGAGAAACTGCTCTGTGTCCTGTGAATTCATCTTGAAGAGTTACATCTTTCCCTTCAAGAAGCCTTTCGCTAAGGCTGTTCTTGTGGAATTGGCAAAGGGATATTTGGAAGCCCATAGAAAGCTATGGTGAAAAAGGAAATATCTTCCTTTCAAAACTGGACAGAAGCTTTCTGAGAAACTGCTCTGTGTTCTGTTAATTCATCTCACAGAGTTATATCTTTCCCTTCAAGAAGCCTTTCTCTAAGGATGTTCTTGTGGAATTGGCAAAGGGATATTTGGAAGCCGCTAGAGGGCTATGGTGAAAAAGGAAATATCTTCCGTTCAAAACTGGAAAGAAACTTTCTGAGAAACTGCTCTGCGTTCTGTTAATTCATCTCACAGAGTTACATCTGTTCCTTCAAGAAGCCTTTCACTAAGGCTGTTCTTGTGGAATTGGCAAAGGGATATTTGGAAGCCCATAGAGGGCCATGGTGAAAAAGGAAATATCTTCCGTTCAAAACTGGAAAGAAGCTTTCTGAGAAACTGCTCTGTGTACTGTTAACTCATCTCACAGAGTTACATCTTTCCCTTCAAGAAGCCTTTCGCTAAGGCTGTTCTTGTGGAATTGGCAAAGGGATATTTGGAAGCCAATAGAGGGCTATGGTGAAAAAGGAAATATCTTCCATTCAAAACTGGAAAGAAACTTTCTGAGAAACTGCTCTGTGTTCTGTGAATTCATCTCACAGAGATACATCTTTCCCTTCAAGAAGCCTTTCGCGAAGACTGTTCTTGTGGAATTGGGAAAGGGATACTTGGAAGCCCATAGAGGGCTATGGTGAAAAACGAAGTACCTTTCGTTCAAAACTGGAAAGAAGCTTTCTGAGAAACTGCTCTGTGTTCTGTGAACTCATCTCACAGAGTTACATCTTTCCCTTCAAGAAGCCTTTCGCTAAGGCTGTTCTTGTGGAATTGGCAAAGGGATATTTGGAAGCCCACAGATGGCTATGGTGAAAAAGGAAATATCTTCCGTTCAAAAATGGAAACAAGCTTTCCTAGAAACTGCTCTGTGTTCTGTAAATTCATCTCACAGAGTTACATCTTTCCCTTCAAGAAGCCTTTCGCTAAGGCTGTTCTTGTGGAATTGGCAAAGGGATATTTGGAAGCCCATGGAGGGCTATGGTGAAAAAGGAAATATCTTCCGTTCAAAACTGGAAAGAAGCTTTCTGGGAAACTGCTCTGTGTTCTGTTAATTCCTCTCACAGAGTTACATCTTTCCCTTCAAGAAGCCTTTCGCTAAGTCTGTTCTTGTGGAATTGGCAAAGGGATATTTGGAAGCCCATAGAGGGCTATGGTGAAAAAGGAAATATCTTCCGTTCAAAACTGGAAAGAAACTTTCTGAGAAACTGCTCTGTGTTCTGTGAATTCATCTCACAGAGTTACACCTTTTCCTTCAAGAAGCCTTTCGCTAAGGCTGTTCTTGTGGAATTGGCAAAGGGATATTTGGAAGCCCATAGAGGGCTATGGTGAAAAAGGAAATATTTTCCGTTCAAAACTGGAAAGAAGCTTTCTGGGAAACTGCTCTGTGTTCTGTGAATTCATCTCACAGAGTTACATATTTACCTTCAAGAAGCCTTTCGCTAAGGCTGTTGTTGTGGAATTGGCAAAGGAATCTTTGGAAGCCCATAGACGGCTATGGTGAAAAAGGAAATAACTTCCATTCAAAACTGGAAAGAAGCTTTCTGAGCAACTGCTCTGTGTTCTGTTAATTCATCTCACAGAGTTACATCTTTCGCTTCAAGAAGCCTTTCGCTAAGGCTGTTCTTGTGGAATTGGCAAAGGGATATTTGGAAGACCATAGAGGGCTATGGTGAAAAAGGAAATATCTTCCATTCAAAACTGGAAAGAAGGTTTCTGAGAAACTGCTCTGTGTTCCGTGAATTCATCTCACAGAGTTACATCTTTCCCTTCAAGAAGCCTTTCGCTAAGACTGTTCTTGTGGAATTGGGAAAGGGATACTTGGAAGCCCATAGAGGGCTATGGTGAAAAAGGAAGTACCTTTCGTTCAAAACTGGAAAGAAGCTTTCTGAGAAACTGCTCTGTGTTCTGCGAATTCATCTCACAGAGTTACATCTTTCCCTTCAAGAAGCCTTTCGCTAAGGCTGTTCTTGTGGAATTGGCAAAGGGATATTTGGAAGCCGAGGGAGGGCGATGCTGAATAAGTAAATATCTTCCGTTCAAAACTGGAAAGAAGCTTTCTGAGAAACTGCTCTGTGTTCTGTTAATTCATCTCACAGAGTTACATCTTTAACTTCAAGAAGACTTTCGCTAAGGCTTTTCTTGTGGAATAGGCAAAGGGATTTGGAAGCCCATAGACGGCTACGGTGAAAAAGGACATATCTTCCGTTCAAAACGGGAAAGAAGCTTTCTGAGAAACTGCTCTGTGTTCTGTTAATTCATCTCACAGAGTTACATCTTTCCCTTCAAGAAGCCTTTCGCTAAGGATGTTCTTGTTGAATTGGCAAAGGGATATATGGAAGACCCTAGAGGGCTATGGTGAAAAAGGAAATATCTTCCGTTCAAAACTGGAAAGAAGCTTTCTGAGAAACTGCTCTGTGTTCTATTAATTCATCTCACAGAGTTACATCTTTCCCTTCAAGAAGCCTTTCGCTAAGGCTGTTCTTGTGGAATTGACAAAGGGATACTTGGAAGCCCTTAGAGGGCTATGGTGAAAAAGGAAGTACCTTTCGTTCAAAACTGGAAAGAAGCTTTCTGAGAAACTGCTCTGTGTTCTGTTAATTCATCTCACAGAGTTACATCTTTCCCTTCAAGAAGCCTTTCGCTAAGGCTGTTCTTGTGGATTTGGCAAAGGGATGTTTGGAAGCCCATAGTGGGCTATGGTGAAAAAGGAAATATCTTCCGTTCAAAACTGGAAAGAAGCTTTCTGAGAATCTGCTCTGTGTTCTGTTAACTCATCTCACAGAGTTATATCTTTCCCTTCAAGAAGGCTTTCGCTAAGGCTGTTCTTGTGGAATTGGCAAAGGGATATTTGGAAGTCCATAGAGGGCTATGGTGAAAAAGGAAATATCTTCCGTTCAAAACTGGAAAGAAGCTTTCTGAAAAACTGCACGGTGTTCTGTTAATTCATCTCACAGAGTTACATCTTTCCCTTCAAGATGCCTTTCGCTAAGGCTGTTCTTGTGGAATTGGCAAAGGGATATTTGGAAGACCATAGAGGGCTATGGTGAAAAAGGAAATATCTTCCATTCAAAACTGGAAAGAAACTTTCTGAGAAACTGCTCTGTGTTCTGTGAATTCATCTCACAGAGTTACATCTTTCCCTTCAAGAAGCCTTTCGCTAAGACTGTTCTTGTGTAATTGGCAAAGGGATGTTTGGAAGCCCATAGATGGCTATGGTGAAAAAGGAAATATATTCCGTTCAAAACTGGAAAGAAGCTTTCTGAGAAACTGCTCTGTGTTCTGTAAATTCATCTCACAGAGTTACATCTTTCCCTTCAAGAAGCCTTTCGGTAAGGCTGTTCTTATGGAATAGGCAAAGGGATATTTGGAAGCCCATGGAGGGCTGTGGTGATAAAGGAAATATCTTCCGTTCAAAACTGGAAAGAAGCTTTCTGGGAAACTGCTCTGTGTTCTGTTAATTCATCTCACAGAGTTACATCTTTCCCTTCAAGAAGCCTTTCGCTAAGGCTGTTCTTGTGGAATTGGAAAAGGGATATTTGGAAGCCCATAGAGGGTTATGGTGAAAAAGGAAATATCTTCCGTTCAAAACTGGAAAGAAGCTTTCTGAGAAACTGCTCTGTGTTCTGTTAATTCATCTCACAGAGTTACATCTTTCCCTTCAAGAAGCCTTTCGCTAACGCTGTTCTTCTGGAATTGGCAAAGGGATATTTGGAAGCCCCTAGATGGCTATGGTGAAAAAGGAAATACAATGCGTTCAAAACTGGAAAGAAGCTTTCTGAGAAACTGCTCTGTGTTCTGTAAATTCATCTCACAGAGTTACATCTTTCCCTTCAAGAAGCCTTTCGCTAAGGCTGTTCTTGTGGAATTGGCAAAGGGATATTTGGAAACCATAGAGGGCTATGGTGAAAAAGGAAATATCTTCCGTTCAAAACTGGAAAGAAGCTTTCTGAGAAACTGCTCTGTGTTCTGTTAATTCATCACACAGAGTTACATCTTTCCCTTCAAGAAGCCTTTCGCTAAGGCTGTTCTTGTGGAATTGGCAAAGGGATATTTGGAAGCCCATAGACGGCTATGGTGAAAAAGGAAATAACTTCCATTCAAAACTGGAAAGAAGCTTTCTGAGAAACTGCTCTGTGTTCTGTTAATTCATCTCACAGAGTTACATCTTTCGCTTCAAGAAGCCTTTCGCTAAGGCTGTTCTTGTGGAATTGGCAAAGGGATATTTGGAAGACCATAGAGGGCTATGGTGAAAAAGGAAATATCTTCCATTCAAAACTGGAAAGAAGGTTTCTGAGAAACTGCTCTGTGTTCCGTGAATTCATCTCACAGAGTTACATCTTTCCCTTCAAGAAGCCTTTCGCTAAGACTGTTCTTGTGGAATTGGGAAAGGGATACTTGGAAGCCCATAGAGGGCTACGGTGAAAAAGGAAGTACCTTTCGTTCAAAACTGGAAAGAAGCTTTCTGAGAAACTGCTCTGTGTTCTGTGAATTCATCTCACAGAGTTACATCTTTCCCTTCAAGAAGCCTTTCGCTAAGGCTGTTCTTGTGGAATTGGCAAAGGGATATTTGGAAGCCCCTAGATGGCTATGGTGAAAAAGGAAATATCTTCCGTTCAAAACTGGAAACAAGCTTTCCGAGAAACTGCTCTGTGTTCTGTAAATTCATCTCACAGAGTTACATCTTTCCCTTCAAGAAGCCTTTCGCTAAGGCTGTTCTTGTGGAATTGGCAAAGGGATATTTTGAAGCCCATGGAGGGCTATGGTGAAAAAGGAAATATCTTCCGTTCAAATCTGGAAAGAAGCTTTCTGGGAAACTGCTCTGTGTTCTGTTAATTCCTCTCACAGAGTTACATCTTTCACTTCAAGAAGCCTTTCGCTAAGTCTGTTCTTGTGGAATTGGCAAAGGGATATTTGGAAGCCCATAGAGGGCTATGGTGAAAAATTAAATATCTTCCGTTCAAAACGGGAAGGAATCTTTCTGAGAAACTGCTCGGTGTTCTGTTAATTCATCTCGCAGAGTTACATCTTTCCCTTCAAGAAGCCTTTCGCTAAGGCTGTTCTTGTGGAATAGGCAAAGGGATATTTGGAAGCCCATAGAGGGCTATGGTGAAAAAGGAAATATCTTCCTTTCAAAACTCGAAAGAAGCTTTCTGAGAAACTGCTCTGTGTTCTGTTAATTCATCTCACAGAGTTACAACTTTTCCTTCAAGAAGCCTTTCGCTAAGGCTGTTCTTGTGGAATTGGCAAAGGGATATTTGGAAGCCCATAGAGGGCTATGGTGAAAAAGGAAATATCTTCCGTTCAAAACAGGAAAGAAGCTTTCTGAGAAACTGCTCTGTGTTCTGTTAATTCATCTCACAGAGTTACATCTTTTCCTTCAAGAAGCCTTTCGCTAAGGCTTTTCTTGTGGAATTGGCAAAGGGATATTTGGAAGCCCATAGAGGGCTATGTTGAAAATGGAAATATCTTCCGTTCAAAACTGGAAAGAAGCTTTCTGAGAAACTGCTCTGTGTTCTGCTAATTCATCTCACAGAGTTACATCTTTCACTTCAAGAAGCCTTTCGCTAAGGCTGTTCTTGTGGAATTTGCAAAGGGATATTTGGAAGCCCATAGAGGGCTATGGTGAAAAAGGAAATATCTTCCGTTCAAAACTGGAAAGAAGCTTTCTGAGAAACTGCTCTGTGTTCTGTTAATTCATCTCACAGAGTTACACCTTTTCCTTCAAGAAGCCTTTCGCTAAGGCTGTTCTTGTGGAATTGGCAAAGGGATATTTGGAAGCCCATAGAGGGCTATGGTTTAAAAGGAAATATCTTCCGTTCAAAACTGGAAAGAAGCTTTCTGAGAAACTGCTCTGTGTTCTGTTAATTCATCTCACAGATTTACATCTTTTCCTTCAAGAAGCCTTTCGCTAAGGCTGTTCTTGTGGAATTGGCAAAGGGATATTTGGAAGCCCATAGAGGGCTATGGTGAAAATGGAAATATCTTCCGTTCAAAACTGGAAAGAAGCTTTATGAGAAACTGCTCTGTGTTCTGTGAATTCATCTCACAGAGTTACATCTTTCCCTTCAAGAAGCCTTTCGCTAAGACTGTTCTTGTGGAATTGGCAAAGGGATATTTGGAAGCCCATAGAGGGCTATGGTGGAAAAGGAAATATCTTCCGTTCAAAACTGGAAAGAAGCTTTCTGAGAAACTGTTCTGTGTTCTGTTAATTCATCTCACAGAGTTAAATCTTTCCCTTCAAGAAGCCTTTCGCTAAGGCTGTTCTTGTGGAATTGGCAAAGGGATATTTGGAAGCCCATAGAGGGCTATGGTGAAAAAGGAAATATCTTCCATTCAAAACTGGAAAGAAGCTTTCTGAGAAACTGCTCTGTGTTCTGTTAATTCATCTCACAGAGTTACATCTTTCCCTTCAAGAAGCCTTTCGCTAAGGCTGTTCTTGTGGAATTGGCAAAGGGATATTTGGAAGCCCATAGAGGGCTATGGTGAAAAAGGAAATATCTTCCATTCAAAACTGGAAAGAAACTTTCTGAGAAACTGCTCTGTGTTCTGTGAATTCATCTCACAGAGTTACATCTTTCCCTTCAAGAAGCCTTTCCCTAAGACTGTTCTTGTGTAATTGGCAAAGGGATATTTGGAAGCCCATAGATGGCTATGGTGAAAAAGGAAATATATTCAGTTCAAAACTGGAAAGAAGCTTTCCGAGAAACTGCTCTGTGTTCTGTAAATTCATCTCACAGAGTTACATCTTTCCCTTCAAGAAGCCTTTCGCTAAGACTGTTCTTGTGGAATTGGCAAAGGGATATTTGCAAGCCATTAGATGGCTATGGTGAAAAAGGAAATATCTTCCGTTCAAAACTGGAAAGAAGCTTTCTGAGAAACTGCTCTGTGTTCTGTAAATTCATCTCACAGAGTTATATCTTTCCCTTCAAGAAGCCTTTCGCTAAGGCTGTTCTTGTGGAATTGGCAAAGGGATATTTGGAAGCCCATAGAGGGCTATGGTGAAAAAGGAAATATCTTCCGTTCAACACTGGAAAGAAGCTTTCTGAGAAACTGCTCTTTGTTCTGTTAATTCATCTCACAGAGTTACATCTTTCCCTTCAAGAAGCCTTTCGCTAAGGCTGTTTTTATGGAATTGGCAAAGGGATATTTGGAAGCCCATAGAGGGCTATGGTGAAAAAGGAAATATCTTCCGTTCAAAACTGGAAAGAAGCTTTCTGAGAAACTGCTCTGTGTTCTGCTAATTCATCTCACAGAGTTACATCTTTCACTTCAAGAAGCCTTTCGCTAAGGCTGTTCTTGTGGAATTGGCAAAGGGATATTTGGAAGCCGAGGGAGGGCGATGCTGAATAAGTAAATATCTTCCGTTCAAAACTGGAAAGAAGCTTTCTGAGAAACTGCTCTGTATTCTGTTAATTCATCTCACAGAGTTACATCTTTAACTTCAAGAACACTTTCGCTAAGGCTTTTCTTGTGGAATAGGCAAAGGGATTTGGAAGCCCATAGACGGCTACGGTGAAAAAGGACATATCTTCCGTTCAAAACGGGAAAGAAGCTTTCTGACAAACTGCTCTGTGTTCTGTTAATTCATCTCACAGAGTTACATCTTTCCCTTCAAGAAGCCTTTCGCTAAGGATGTTCTTGTTGAATTGGCAAAGGGATATATGGAAGACCCTAGAGGGCTATGGTGAAAAAGGAAATATCTTCCGTTCAAAACTGGAAAGAAGCTTTCTGAGAAACTGCTCTGTGTTCTATTAATTCATCTCACAGAGTTACATCTTTCCCTTCAAGAAGCCTTTCGCTAAGGCTGTTCTTGTGGAATTGACAAAGGGATACTTGGAAGCCCTTAGAGGGCTATGGTGAAAAAGGAAGTACCTTTCGTTCAAAACTGGAAAGAAGCTTTCTGAGAAACTGCTCTGTGTTCTGTTAATTCATCTCACAGAGTTACATCTTTCCCTTCAAGAAGCCTTTCGCTAAGGCTGTTCTTGTGGAATTGGCAAAGGGATATTTGGAAGCCCATAGAGGGCTATGGTGAAAAAGGAAATATCTTCCGTTCAAAACTGGAAGTAAGCTTTCTGAGAAACTGCTCTGTGTTCTGTTAATTCATCTCACAGAGTTACATCTTTCCCTTTTAGAAGCCTTTCGCTAAGGCTGTTCTTGTGGAATTGGCAAAGGGATATTTGGAAGCCCATAGAGGGCTATGGTGAAAAAGGAAATATCTTCCGTTGAAAACTGGAAAGAAGCCTTCTGAGAAACTGCTCTGTGTTCTGTGAATTCATCTCACAGAGTTACATCTTTCCCTTCAAGAAGCCTTTCGCTAAGACTGTTCTTGTGTAATTGGCAAAGGGATATTTGGAAGCCCATAGATGGCTATGGTAAAAAAGGAAATATCTTCCGTTCAAAACTGGAAAGAAGCTTTCCGAGAAACTGCTCTGTGTTCTCTAAATTCATCTCACAGACTTACACCTTTCCCTTCAAGAAGCCTTTCGCTAAGGCTGTTCTTGTGGAATTGGCAAAGGGATATTTGGAAGCCCATGGAGGACTATGGTGAAAAAGGAAATATCTTCCGTTCAAAACTGGAAAGAAGCTTTCTGGGAAACTGCTCTGTGTTCTGTTAATTCATCTCACAGAGTTACATCTTTCCCTTCAAGAAGCCTTTCGCTAAGGCTGTTCTTGTGGAATTGGCAAAGGGATATTTGGAAGCCCATAGAGGGCTATGGTGAAAAAGGAAATATCTTCGGTTCAAAACTGGAAAGAAGCTTTCTGAGAAACTGCTCTCTGTTCTGTTAATTCATTACACAGAGTTACATCTTTCCCTTCAAGAAGCCTTTCGCTAAGGCTGTTCTTGTGGAATTGGCAAAGGGATATTTGGAAGCCCATAGAGGGCTATGGTGAAAAAGGAAATACAATGCGTTCAAAACTGGAAAGAAGCTTTCAGAGAAACTGCTCTGTGTTCTGTTAATTCATCTCAGAGAGTTACATCTTTCCATTCAAGAAGCCTTTCGGTAAGGCTGTTCTTTTGGAATAGGCAAAGGGATATTTGGAAGCCCATAGAGGGCTATGAGAAAAAGGAAATATCTTCCGTTCAAAACTGGAAAGAAGCTTACTGAGAAACTGCACTGTGTTCTGTGAATTCATCTCACAGAGTTACATCTTTCCCTTCAAGAAGCCTTTCGCTAAGGCTGTTCTTGTGGAATTGGCAAAGGGATATTTGGAAGCCCATAGAGGGCTATGGTGAAAAAGGAAATATCTTCCATTCAAAACTGGAAAAAAGCTTTCTGAGAAACTGCTCTGAGTTCTGTTAATTCATCTCACAGAGTTACATCTTGCCCTTCAAGAGGCCTTTCGCTAAGGCTGTTCTTGTGGAAATGGCAAAGGGATATTTGGAAGCCCATAGAGGGCTATGTGAAAAAGGAAATATCTTCCGTTCAAAACTGGAAAGAAGCTTTTTGAGAAACTGCTCTGTGTTCTGTTAATTCATCACACAGAGTTACATCTTTCCCTTCAAGAAGCCTTTCGCTAAGGCTGTTCTTGTGGAATTGGCAAAGGGATATTTGGAAGCCCATAGAGGGCTATGGTGAAAAAGGAAATATCTTCCGTTCAAAACTGGAAAGAAGCTTTATGAGAAACTGCTCTGTGTTCTGTTAATTCATCTCACAGAGTTACATCTTTCCCTTCAAGAAGCCTTTCGCTAAGGCTGTTCTTGTGGAATTGGCAAAGGGATATTTGGAAGCCCATAGAGGGCTATGGTGAGAAAGGAAATATCTTCCGTTCAAAACTGGAAAGAAGCTTTCTGAGAAACTGCTCTGTGTTCTGTTAATTCATCTCACAGAGTTACATCTGTTCCTTCAAGAAGCCTTTCACTAAGGCTGTTCTTGTGGAATTGGCAAAGGGATATTTGGAAGCCCATAGAGGGCTATGGTGAAAAAGGAAATATTTTCCGTTCAAAACTGGAAAGAAGCTTTCTGAGAAACTGCTCTGTGTTCTGTGAATTCATCTCACAGAGTTACATATTTCCATTCAAGAAGCCTTTCGCTAAGGCTGTTCTTGTAGAATTGGCAAAGGGATATTTGGAAGCCCATAGACGGCTATGGTGAAAAAGGAAATATCTTCCATTCAAAACTGGAAACATTCTGAGAAACTGCTCTGTGTTCTGTGAATTCATCTCACAGAGTTACATCTTTCCCTTCAAGAAGCTTTTCGCTAAGACTGTTCTTGTGGAATTAGGAAAGGGATACTTGGAAGCCCGTAGAGGGCTATGGTGAAAAAGGAAGTACCTTTCTTTCAAAACTGGAAAGAAGCTTTCTGAGAAACTGCTCTGTGTTCTGTTAATTCATCTCACAGAGTTACATCTTTCCCTTCAAGAAGCCTTTCGCTGCGGCTGTTCTTGTGGAATTGGCAAAGGGATATTTGGAAGCCCATAGAGGGCCATGGTGAAAAAGGAAATATTTTGCGTTCAAAACTGCAAAGAAGCTTTCTGAGAAACTGCTCTGTGTTCTGTGAATTCATCTCACAGAGTTACATATTTCCCTTCAAGAAGCCTTTCGCTAAGGCTGTTTTGTGGAATTGGCAAAGGGATATTTGGAAGTCCATAGACGGCTATGGTGAAAAAGGAAATAACTTCCATTCAAAACTGGAAAGAAGCTTTCTGAGAAACTGCTCTGTGTTCTGTTAATTCATCTCACAGAGTTACATCTTTCGCTTCAAGAAGCCTTTCGCTAAGGCTGTTCTTGTGGAATTGGCAAAGGGATATTTGGAAGACCATAGAGGGCTATGGTGAAAAAGGAAATATCTTCCATTCAAAACTGGAAAGAAACTTTCTGAGAAACTGCTCTGTGTTCTGTGAATTCATCTCACAGAGATACATCTTTCCCTTCAAGAAGCCTTTCGCTAAGACTGTTCTTGTGGAATTGGGAAAGGGATACTTGGAAGCCCATAGAGGGCTATGGTGAAAAAGGAAGTACCTTTCGTTCAAAACTGGAAAGAATCTTTCTGAGAAACTGCTCTGTGTTCTGTGTATTCATCTCACAGAGTTACATCTTTCCCTTCAAGAAGCCTTTCGCTAAGGCTGTTCTTGTGGAATTGGCAAAGGGATATTTGGAAGCCCACAGATGGCTATGGTGAAAAAGGAAATATCTTCCGTTCAAAACTGGAAACAAGCTTTCCGAGAAACTGCTCTGTGTTCTGTAAATTCATCTCACAGAGTTACATCTTTCCCTTCAAGAAGCCTTTCGCTAAGTCTGTTCTTGTGGAATTGGCAAAGGGATATTTGGAAGCCCATAGAGGGCTATGGTGAAAAAGGAAATATCTTCCGTTCAAAACTGGAAGTAATCTTTCTGAGAAACTGCTCTGTGTTCTGTTAATTCATCTCACAGAGTTACATCTGTTCCTTCAAGAAACCTTTCGCTAAGGCTGTTCTTGTGGAATTGGCAAAGGGATACTTGGAAGCCCTAAGAGGGCTATGGTGAAAAAGGAAGTACCTTTCGTTCAAAACTGGAAAGAAGCTTTCTGAGAAACTGCTCTGTGTTCTGTTAATTCATCTCACAGAGTTACATCTTTCCCTTCAAGAAGCCTTTCGCTAAGGCTGTTCTTGTGGAATTGGCAAAGGGATATTTGGAAGCCCATAGAGGGCTATGGTGAAAAAGGAAATATCTTCCGTTCAAAACTGGAAAGAAGCTTTCTGAGAAACTGCTCTGTGTTCTGTTAACTCATTTCACAGAGTTACATCTTTCCCTTCAAGAAGCCTTTCGCTAAGGCTGTTCTTGTGGAATTGGCAAAGGGATATTTGGAAGACCATAGAGGGCTATGGTGAAAAAGGAAATATCTTCCGTTCAAAACTGGAAAGAAGCTTTCTGAAAAACTGCACGGTGTTCTGTGAATTCATCTCACAGAGTTACATATTTCCCTTCAAGAAGCCTTTCCCTAAGGCTGTTTTGTGGAATTGGCAAAGGGATATTTGGAAGCCCATAGACGGCTATGGTGAAAAAGGAAATAACTTCCATTCAAAACTGGAAAGAAGCTTTCTGAGAAACTGCTCTGTGTTCTGTTAATTCATCTCACAGAGTTACATCTTTCGCTTCAAGAAGCCTTTCGCTAAGGCTGTTCTTGTGGAATTGGCAAAGGGATATTTGGAAGACCATAGAGGGCTATGGTGAAAAAGGAAATATCTTCCATTCAAAACTGGAAAGAAACTTTCTGAGAAACTGCTCTGTGTTCTGTGAATTCATCTCACAGAGATACATCTTTCCCTTCAAGAAGCCTTTCGCTAAGACTGTTCTTGTGGAATTGGGAAAGGGATACTTGGAAGCCCATAGAGGGCTATGGTGAAAAAGGAAGTACCTTTCGTTCAAAACTGGAAAGAAGCTTTCTGAGAAATTGCTCTGTGTTCTGTGAATTCATCTCACAGAGTTACATCTTTCCCTTCAAGAAGCCTTTCGCTAAGGCTGTTCTTGTGGAATTGGCAAAGGGATATTTGGAAGCCCACAGATGGCTATGGTGAAAAAGGAAATATCTTCCGTTCAAAACTGGAAACAAGCTTTCCGAGAAACTGCTCTGTGTTCTGTAAATTCATCTCACAGAGTTACATCTTTCCCTTCAAGAAGCCTTTCGCTAAGTCTGTTCTTGTGGAATTGGCAAAGGGATATTTGGAAGCCCATAGAGGGCTATGGTGAAAAAGGAAATATCTTCCGTTCAAAACTGGAAGTAATCTTTCTGAGAAACTGCTCTGTGTTCTGTTAATTCATCTCACAGAGTTACATCTGTTCCTTCAAGAAGCCTTTCGCTAAGGCTGTTCTTGTGGAATTGGCAAAGGGATACTTGGGAGCCCTAAGAGGGCTATGGTGAAAAAGGAAGTACCTTTCGTTCAAAACTGGAAAGAAGCTTTCTGAGAAACTGCTCTGTGTTCTGTTAATTCATCTCACAGAGTTACATCTTTCCCTTCAAGAAGCCTTTCGCTAAGGCTGTTCTTGTGGAATTGGCAAAGGGATATTTGGAAGCCCATAGAGGGCTATGATGAAAAAGGAAATATCTTCCGTTCAAAACTGGAAAGAAGCTTTCTGAGAAACTGCTCTGTGTTCTGTTAACTCATTTCACAGAGTTACATCTTTCCCTTCAAGAAGCCTTTCGCTAAGGCTGTTCTTGTGGAATTGGCAAAGGGATATTTGGAAGTCCATAGAGGGCTATGGTGAAAAAGGAAATATCTTCCGTTCAAAACTGGAAAGAAGCTTTCTGAAAAACTGCACGGTGTTCTGTTAATTCATCTCACAGAGTTACATCTTTCCCTTCAAGAAGCCTTTACCTAAGGCTGTTGTTGTGGAATTGGCAAAGGGATATTTGGAAGCCCATAGAGGGCTATGGTGAAAAAGGAAATATCTTCCGTTCAAAACTGGAAGGAATCTTTCTGAGAAGCTGCTCGGTGTTCTGTTAATTCATCTCGAAGAGTTACATCTTTCCCTTCAAGAAGCCTTTCGCTAAGGCTGTTCTTGTGGAATAGGCAAAGGGATATTTGGAAGCCCATACAGGGCTATGGTGAAAAAGGAAATATCTTCCGTTCAAAACTGGAAAGAAGCTTTCTGAGAAACTGCTCTGTGTTCTGTGAATTCATCTCACAGAGTTACATCTTTCACTTCTAGAAGCCTTTCGCTAAGGCTGTTCTTTTGGAATTGGCAAAGGGATATTTGGAAGCCCATAGAAGGCTATGGTGAAAAAGGAAATATCTTCCGTTCAAAACTGGATAGAAGCTTTCTGAGAAACTGCTCTGTGTTCTGTTAATTCATCTCACAGAGTTACATGTTTCCCTTCAAGAAGCCTTTCTCTAAGGATGTTCTTGTGGAATTGGCAAAGGGATATTTGGAAGCCCATAGAGGGCTATGGTGAGAAAGGAAATATCTTCCGTTCAAAACTGGAAAGAAGCTTTCTGAGAAACTGCTCTGTGTTCTGTTAATTCATCTCACAGAGTTACATCTGTTCCTTCAAGAAGCCTTTCACTAAGGCTGTTCTTGTGGAATTGGCAAAGTGATATTTGGAAGCCCATAGAGGGCTATGGTGAAAAAGGAAATATTTTCCGTTCAAAACTGGAAAGAAGCTTTCTGAGAGACTGCTCTGTGTTCTGTGAATTCATCTCACAGAGTTACATATTTCCCTTCAAGAAGCCTTTCGCTAAGGCCGTTCTTGTGGAATTGGCAAAGGGATATTTGGAAGCCCATAGACGGCTATGGTGAAAAAGGAAATAACTTCCATTCAAAACTGGAAAGAAGCTTTCTGAGAAACTGCTCTGTGTTCTGTTAATTCATCTCACAGAGTTACATCTTTCGCTTCAAGAAGCCTTTCGCTAAGGCTGTTCTTGTGGAATTGGCAAAGGGATATTTGGAAGACCATAGAGGGCTATGGTGAAAAAGGAAATATCTTCCATTCAAAACTGGAAACATTCTGAGAAACTGCTCTGTGTTCTGTGAATTCATCTCACAGAGTTACATCTTTCCCTTCAAGAAGCCTTTCGCTAAGACTGTTCTTGTGGAATTGGGAAAGGGATACTTGGAAGCCCATAGAGGGCTATGGTGAAAAAGGAAGTACCTTTCGTTCAAAACTGGAAAGAAGCTTTCTGAGAAACTGCTCTGGGTTCTGTTAATTCATCTCACAGAGTTACATCCTTCCCTTCAAGAAGCCTTTCGCTAAGGCTGTTCTTGTGGAATTGGCAAAGGGATATTTGGAAGCCCATAGAGGGCCATGGTGAAAAAGGAAATATCTTCCGTTCAAAACTGGAAAGAAGCTTTCTGAGAAACTGCTCTGTGTACTGTTAACTCATCTCACAGAGTTACATCTTTCCCTTTAAGAAGCCTTTCGCTAAGGCTGTTCTTGTGGAATTGGCAAAGGGATATTTGGAAGTCCATAGAGGGCTATGGTGAAAAAGGAAATATCTTCCGTTCAAAACTGGAAAGAAGCTTTCTGAAAAACTGCACGGTGTTCTGTTAATTCATCTCACAGAGTTACATCTTTCCCTTCAAGAAGCCTTTACCTAAGGCTGTTGTTGTGGAATTCGCAAAGGGATATTTGGAAGCCCATAGAGGGCTATGGTGAAAAAGGAAATATCTTCCGTTCAAAACTGGAAGGAATCTTTCTGAGAAGCTGCTCGGTGTTCTGTTAATTCATCTCGAAGAGTTACATCTTTCCCTTCAAGAAGCCTTTCGCTAAGGCTGTTCTTGTGGAATAGGCAAAGGGATATTTGGAAGCCCATAGAGGGCTATGGTGAAAAAGGAAATATCTTCCGTTCAAAACAGGAAAGAAGCTTTCTGAGAAACTGCTCTGTGTCCTGTGAATTCATCTCGCAGAGTTACATCTTTCCCTTCAAGAAGCCTTTCTCTAAGGCTGTTCTTTTGGAATTGGCAAAGGGATATTTGGAAGCCCATAGAAGGCTATGCTGAAAAAGGAAATATCTTCCGTTCAAAACTGGATAGAAGCTTTCTGAGAAACTGCTCTGTGTTCTGGTAATTCATCTCACAGAGATACATCTTTCCCTTCAAGAAGCCTTTCGCTAAGACTGTTCTTGTGGAATTGGGAAAGGGATACTTGGAAGCCCATAGAGGGCTATGGTGAAAAAGGAAGTACCTTTCGTTCAAAACTGGAAAGAAGCTTTCTGAGAAACTGCTCTGTGTTCTGTGAATTCATCTCACAGAGTTACATCTTTCCCTTCAAGAAGCCTTTCGCTAAGGCTGTTCTTGTGGAATTGGCAAAGGGATATTTGGAAGCCCACAGATGGCTATGGTGAAAAAGGAAATATCTTCCGTTCAAAACTGGAAACAAGCTTTCCGAGAAACTGCTCGGTGTTCTGTTAATTCATCTCGAAGAGTTACATCTTTCCCTTCAAGAAGCCTTTCGCTAAGGCTGTTCTTGTGGAATAGGCAAAGGGATATTTGGAAGCCCATAGAGGGCTACGGTGAAAAAGGAAATATCTTCCGTTCAAAACTGGAAAGAAGCTTTCTGAGAAACTGCTCTGTGTCCTGTGAATTCATCTTGAAGAGTTACATCTTTCCCTTCAAGAAGCCTTTCGCTAAGGCTGTTCTTGTGGAATTGGCAAAGGGATATTTGGAAGCCCATAGAAAGCTATGGTGAAAAAGGAAATATCTTCCTTTCAAAACTGGACAGAAGCTTTCTGAGAAACTGCTCTGTGTTCTGTTAATTCATCTCACAGAGTTATATCTTTCCCTTCAAGAAGCCTTTCTCTAAGGATGTTCTTGTGGAATTGGCAAAGGGATATTTGGAAGCCGCTAGAGGGCTATGGTGAAAAAGGAAATATCTTCCGTTCAAAACTGGAAAGAAACTTTCTGAGAAACTGCTCTGCGTTCTGTTAATTCATCTCACAGAGTTACATCTGTTCCTTCAAGAAGCCTTTCACTAAGGCTGTTCTTGTGGAATTGGCAAAGGGATATTTGGAAGCCCATAGAGGGCCATGGTGAAAAAGGAAATATCTTCCGTTCAAAACTGGAAAGAAGCTTTCTGAGAAACTGCTCTGTGTACTGTTAACTCATCTCACAGAGTTACATCTTTCCCTTCAAGAAGCCTTTCGCTAAGGCTGTTCTTGTGGAATTGGCAAAGGGATATTTGGAAGCCAATAGAGGGCTATGGTGAAAAAGGAAATATCTTCCATTCAAAACTGGAAAGAAACTTTCTGAGAAACTGCTCTGTGTTCTGTGAATTCATCTCACAGTGATACATCTTTCCCTTCAAGAAGCCTTTCGCGAAGACTGTTCTTGTGGAATTGGGAAAGGGATACTTGGAAGCCCATAGAGGGCTATGGTGAAAAACGAAGTACCTTTCGTTCAAAACTGGAAAGAAGCTTTCTGAGAAACTGCTCTGTGTTCTGTGAACTCATCTCACAGAGTTACATCTTTCCCTTCAAGAAGCCTTTCGCTAAGGCTGTTCTTGTGGAATTGGCAAAGGGATATTTGGAAGCCCACAGATGGCTATGGTGAAAAAGGAAATATCTTCCGTTCAAAAATGGAAACAAGCTTTCCTAGAAACTGCTCTGTGTTCTGTAAATTCATCTCACAGAGTTACATCTTTCCCTTCAAGAAGCCTTTCGCTAAGGCTGTTCTTGTGGAATTGGCAAAGGGATATTTGGAAGCCCATGGAGGGCTATGGTGAAAAAGGAAATATCTTCCGTTCAAAACTGGAAAGAAGCTTTCTGGGAAACTGCTCTGTGTTCTGTTAATTCATCTCACAGAGTTACATCTTTCCCTTCAAGAAGCCTTTCGCTAAGTCTGTTCTTGTGGAATTGGCAAAGGGATATTTGGAAGCCCATAGAGGGCTATGGTGAAAAAGGAAATATCTTCCGTTCAAAACGGGAAGGAATCTTTCTGAGAAATTGCTCGGTGTTCCGTTAATTCATCTCGCAGAGTTACATCTTTCCCTTCAAGAAGCCTTTTGCTAAGGCTGTTCTTGTGGAATTGGCAAAGGGATATTTGGAAGCCCATAGAGGGCTATGGTGAAAAAGGAAATATCTTCCGTTCAAAACTGGAAAGAAGCTTTCTGAGAAACTGCTCTGTGTTCTGTGAATTCATCTCACAGAGTTACACCTTTTCCTTCAAGAAGCCTTTCGCTAAGGCTGTTCTTGTGGAATTGGCAAAGGGATATTTGGAAGCCCATAGAGGGCTATGGTGAAAAAGGAAATATTTTCCGTTCAAAACTGGAAAGAAGCTTTCTGGGAAACTGCTCTGTGTTCTGTGAATTCATCTCACAGAGTTACATATTTACCTTCAAGAAGCCTTTCGCTAAGGCTGTTGTTGTGGAATTGGCAAAGGAATCTTTGGAAGCCCATAGACGGCTATGGTGAAAAAGGAAATAACTTCCATTCAAAACTGGAAAGAAGCTTTCTGAGCAACTGCTCTGTGTTCTGTTAATTCATCTCACAGAGTTACATCTTTCGCTTCAAGAAGCCTTTCGCTAAGGCTGTTCTTGTGGAATTGGCAAAGGGATATTTGGAAGACCATAGAGGGCTATGGTGAAAAAGGAAATATCTTCCATTCAAAACTGGAAAGAAGGTTTCTGAGAAACTGCTCTGTGTTCCGTGAATTCATCTCACAGAGTTACATCTTTCCCTTCAAGAAGCCTTTCGCTAAGGCTGTTCTTGTGGAATTGACAAAGGGATACTTGGAAGCCCTTAGAGGGCTATGGTGAAAAAGGAAGTACCTTTCGTTCAAAACTGGAAAGAAGCTTTCTGAGAAACTGCTCTGTGTTCTGTTAATTCATCTCACAGAGTTACATCTTTCCCTTCAAGAAGCCTTTCGCTAAGGCTGTTCTTGTGGATTTGGCAAAGGGATGTTTGGAAGCCCATAGTGGGCTATGGTGAAAAAGGAAATATCTTCCGTTCAAAACTGGAAAGAAGCTTTCTGAGAATCTGCTCTGTGTTCTGTTAACTCATCTCACAGAGTTATATCTTTCGCTTCAAGAAGGCTTTCGCTAAGGCTGTTCTTGTGGAATTGGCAAAGGGATATTTGGAAGTCCATAGAGGGCTATGGTGAAAAAGGAAATATCTTCCGTTCAAAACTGGAAAGAAGCTTTCTGAAAAACTGCACGGTGTTCTGTTAATTCATCTCACAGAGTTACATCTTTCCCTTCAAGATGCCTTTCGCTAAGGCTGTTCTTGTGGAATTGGCAAAGGGATATTTGGAAGACCATAGAGGGCTATGGTGAAAAAGGAAATATCTTCCATTCAAAACTGGAAAGAAACTTTCTGAGAAACTGCTCTGTGTTCTGTGAATTCATCTCACAGAGTTACATCTTTCCCTTCAAGAAGCCTTTCGCTAAGACTGTTCTTGTGTAATTGGCAAAGGGATGTTTGGAAGCCCATAGATGGCTATGGTGAAAAAGGAAATATATTCCGTTCAAAACTGGAAAGAAGCTTTCTGAGAAACTGCTCTGTGTTCTGGTAATTCATCTCACAGAGTTACATCTTTCCCTTCAAGAAGCCTTTCGGTAAGGCTGTTCTTATGGAATAGGCAAAGGGATATTTGGAAGCCCATGGAGGGCTGTGGTGATAAAGGAAATATCTTCCGTTCAAAACTGGAAAGAAGCTTTCTGGGAAACTGCTCTGTGTTCTGTTAATTCATCTCACAGAGTTACATCTTTCCCTTCAAGAAGCCTTTCGCTAAGGCTGTTCTTGTGGAATTGGAAAAGGGATATTTGGAAGCCCATAGAGGGTTATGGTGAAAAAGGAAATATCTTCCGTTCAAAACTGGAAAGAAGCTTTCTGAGAAACTGCTCTGTGTTCTGTTAATTCATCTCACAGAGTTACATCTTTCCCTTCAAGAAGCCTTTCGCTAACGCTGTTCTTCTGGAATTGGCAAAGGGATATTTGGAAGCCCCTAGATGGCTATGGTGAAAAAGGAAATACAATGCGTTCAAAACTGGAAAGAAGCTTTCTGAGAAACTGCTCTGTGTTCTGTAAATTCATCTCACAGAGTTACATCTTTCCCTTCAAGAAGCCTTTCGCTAAGGCTGTTCTTGTGGAATTGGCAAAGGGATATTTGGAAACCATAGAGGGCTATGGTGAAAAAGGAAATATCTTCCGTTCAAAACTGGAAAGAAGCTTTCTGAGAAACTGCTCTGTGTTCTGTTAATTCATCACACAGAGTTACATCTTTCCCTTCAAGAAGCCTTTCGCTAAGGCTGTTCTTGTGGAATTGGCAAAGGGATATTTGGAAGCCCATAGACGGCTATGGTGAAAAAGGAAATAACTTCCATTCAAAACTGGAAAGAAGCTTTCTGAGAAACTGCTCTGTGTTCTGTTAATTCATCTCACAGAGTTACATCTTTCGCTTCAAGAAGCCTTTCGCTAAGGCTGTTCTTGTGGAATTGGCAAAGGGATATTTGGAAGACCATAGAGGGCTATGGTGAAAAAGGAAATATCTTCCATTCAAAACTGGAAAGAAGGTTTCTGAGAAACTGCTCTGTGTTCCGTGAATTCATCTCACAGAGTTACATCTTTCCCTTCAAGAAGCCTTTCGCTAAGACTGTTCTTGTGGAATTGGGAAAGGGATACTT
Source organism: Chlorocebus sabaeus (assembly GCF_047675955.1). NCBI lineage: Eukaryota > Metazoa > Chordata > Mammalia > Primates > Cercopithecidae > Chlorocebus > Chlorocebus sabaeus. Next base: position 831,483 of record NW_027328147.1, on the reverse strand, counting down.
GGAAGCCCATAGAGGGCTACGGTGAAAAAGGAAGTACCTTTCGTTCAAAACTGGAAAGAAGCTTTCTGAGAAACTGCTCTGTGTTCTGTGAATTCATCTCACAGAGTTACATCTTTCCCTTCAAGAAGCCTTTCGCTAAGGCTGTTCTTGTGGAATTGGCAAAGGGATATTTGGAAGCCCATAGATGGCTATGGTGAAAAAGGAAATATCTTCCGTTCAAAACTGGAAACAAGCTTTCCGAGAAACTGCTCTGTGTTCTGTAAATTCATCTCACAGAGTTACATCTTTCCCTTCAAGAAGCCTTTCGCTAAGGCTGTTCTTGTGGAATTGGCAAAGGGATATTTTGAAGCCCATGGAGGGCTATGGTGAAAAAGGAAATATCTTCCGTTCAAAACTGGAAAGAAGCTTTCTGGGAAACTGCTCTGTGTTCTGTTAATTCCTCTCACAGAGTTACATCTTTCACTTCAAGAAGCCTTTCGCTAAGTCTGTTCTTGTGGAATTGGCAAAGGGATATTTGGAAGCCCATAGAGGGCTATGGTGAAAAATTAAATATCTTCCGTTCAAAACGGGAAGGAATCTTTCTGAGAAACTGCTCGGTGTTCTGTTAATTCATCTCGCAGAGTTACATCTTTCCCTTCAAGAAGCCTTTCGCTAAGGCTGTTCTTGTGGAATAGGCAAAGGGATATTTGGAAGCCCATAGAGGGCTATGGTGAAAAAGGAAATATCTTCCTTTCAAAACTCGAAAGAAGCTTTCTGAGAAACTGCTCTGTGTTCTGTTAATTCATCTCACAGAGTTACAACTTTTCCTTCAAGAAGCCTTTCGCTAAGGCTGTTCTTGTGGAATTGGCAAAGGGATATTTGGAAGCCCATAGAGGGCTATGGTGAAAAAGGAAATATCTTCCGTTCAAAACAGGAAAGAAGCTTTCTGAGAAACTGCTCTGTGTTCTGTTAATTCATCTCACAGAGTTACATCTTTTCCTTCAAGAAGCCTTTCGCTAAGGCTTTTCTTGTGGAATTGGCAAAGGGATATTTGGAAGCCCATAGAGGGCTATGTTGAAAATGGAAATATCTTCCGTTCAAAACTGGAAAGAAGCTTTCTGAGAAACTGCTCTGTGTTCTGCTAATTCATCTCACAGAGTTACATCTTTCACTTCAAGAAGCCTTTCGCTAAGGCTGTTCTTGTGGAATTTGCAAAGGGATATTTGGAAGCCCATAGAGGGCTATGGTGAAAAAGGAAATATCTTCCGTTCAAAACTGGAAAGAAGCTTTCTGAGAAACTGCTCTGTGTTCTGTTAATTCATCTCACAGAGTTACACCTTTTCCTTCAAGAAGCCTTTCGCTAAGGCTGTTCTTGTGGAATTGGCAAAGGGATATTTGGAAGCCCATAGAGGGCTATGGTTAAAAAGGAAATATCTTCCGTTCAAAACTGGAAAGAAGCTTTCTGAGAAACTGCTCTGTGTTCTGTTAATTCATCTCACAGATTTACATCTTTTCCTTCAAGAAGCCTTTCGCTAAGGCTGTTCTTGTGGAATTGGCAAAGGGATATTTGGAAGCCCATAGAGGGCTATGGTGAAAATGGAAATATCTTCCGTTCAAAACTGGAAAGAAGCTTTATGAGAAACTGCTCTGTGTTCTGTGAATTCATCTCACAGAGTTACATCTTTCCCTTCAAGAAGCCTTTCGCTAATACTGTTCTTGTGGAATTGGCAAAGGGATATTTGGAAGCCCATAGAGGGCTATGGTGGAAAAGGAAATATCTTCCGTTCAAAACTGGAAAGAAGCTTTCTGAGAAACTGTTCTGTGTTCTGTTAATTCATCTCACAGAGTTAAATCTTTCCCTTCAAGAAGCCTTTCGCTAAGGCTGTTCTTGTGGAATTGGCAAAGGGATATTTGGAAGCCCATAGAGGGCTATGGTGAAAAAGGAAATATCTTCCATTCAAAACTGGAAAGAAGCTTTCTGAGAAACTGCTCTGTGTTCTGTTAATTCATCTCACAGAGTTACATCTTTCCCTTCAAGAAGCCTTTCGCTAAGGCTGTTATTGTGGAATTGGCAAAGGGATATTTGGAAGCCCATAGAGGGCTATGGTGAAAAAGGAAATATCTTCCATTCAAAACTGGAAAGAAACTTTCTGAGAAACTGCTCTGTGTTCTGTGAATTCATCTCACAGAGTTACATCTTTCCCTTCAAGAAGCCTTTCCCTAAGACTGTTCTTGTGTAATTGGCAAAGGGATATTTGGAAGCCCATAGATGGCTATGGTGAAAAAGGAAATATATTCAGTTCAAAACTGGAAAGAAGCTTTCCGAGAAACTGCTCTGTGTTCTGTAAATTCATCTCACAGAGTTACATCTTTCCCTTCAAGAAGCCTTTCGCTAAGACTGTTCTTGTGGAATTGGCAAATGGATATTTGCAAGCCATTAGATGGCTATGGTGAAAAAGGAAATATCTTCCGTTCAAAACTGGAAAGAAGCTTTCTGAGAAACTGCTCTGTGTTCTGTAAATTCATCTCACAGAGTTATATCTTTCCCTTCAAGAAGCCTTTCGCTAAGGCTGTTCTTGTGGAATTGGCAAAGGGATATTTGGAAGCCCATAGAGGGCTATGGTGAAAAAGGAAATATCTTCCGTTCAACACTGGAAAGAAGCTTTCTGAGAAACTGCTCTTTGTTCTGTTAATTCATCTCACAGAGTTACATCTTTCCCTTCAAGAAGCCTTTCGCTAAGGCTGTTTTTATGGAATTGGCAAAGGGATATTTGGAAGCCCATAGAGGGCTATGGTGAAAAAGGAAATATCTTCCGTTCAAAACTGGAAAGAAGCTTTCTGAGAAACTGCTCTGTGTTCTGCTAATTCATCTCACAGAGTTACATCTTTCACTTCAAGAAGCCTTTCGCTAAGGCTGTTCTTGTGGAATTGGCAAAGGGATATTTGGAAGCCGAGGGAGGGCGATGCTGAATAAGTAAATATCTTCCGTTCAAAACTGGAAAGAAGCTTTCTGAGAAACTGCTCTGTATTCTGTTAATTCATCTCACAGAGTTACATCTTTAACTTCAAGAACACTTTCGCTAAGGCTTTTCTTGTGGAATAGGCAAAGGGATTTGGAAGCCCATAGACGGCTACGGTGAAAAAGGACATATCTTCCGTTCAAAACGGGAAAGAAGCTTTCTGACAAACTGCTCTGTGTTCTGTTAATTCATCTCACAGAGTTACATCTTTCCCTTCAAGAAGCCTTTCGCTAAGGATGTTCTTGTTGAATTGGCAAAGGGATATATGGAAGACCCTAGAGGGCTATGGTGAAAAAGGAAATATCTTCCGTTCAAAACTGGAAAGAAGCTTTCTGAGAAACTGCTCTGTGTTCTATTAATTCATCTCACAGAGTTACATCTTTCCCTTCAAGAAGCCTTTCGCTAAGGCTGTTCTTGTGGAATTGACAAAGGGATACTTGGAAGCCCTTAGAGGGCTATGGTGAAAAAGGAAGTACCTTTCGTTCAAAACTGGAAAGAAGCTTTCTGAGAAACTGCTCTGTGTTCTGTTAATTCATCTCACAGAGTTACATCTTTCCCTTCAAGAAGCCTTTCGCTAAGGCTGTTCTTGTGGATTTGGCAAAGGGATGTTTGGAAGCCCATAGTGGGCTATGGTGAAAAAGGAAATATCTTCCGTTCAAAACTGGAAAGAAGCTTTCTGAGAATCTGCTCTGTGTTCTGTTAACTCATCTCACAGAGTTATATCTTTCCCTTCAAGAAGGCTTTCGCTAAGGCTGTTCTTGTGGAATTGGCAAAGGGATATTTGGAAGTCCATAGAGGGCTATGGTGAAAAAGGAAATATCTTCCGTTCAAAACTGGAAAGAAGCTTTCTGAAAAACTGCACGGTGTTCTGTTAATTCATCTCACAGAGTTACATCTTTCCCTTCAAGATGCCTTTCGCTAAGGCTGTTCTTGTGGAATTGGCAAAGGGATATTTGGAAGACCATAGAGGGCTATGGTGAAAAAGGAAATATCTTCCATTCAAAACTGGAAAGAAACTTTGTGAGAAACTGCTCTGTGTTCTGTGAATTCATCTCACAGAGTTACATCTTTCCCTTCAAGAAGCCTTTCGCTAAGACTGTTCTTGTGTAATTGGCAAAGGGATGTTTGGAAGCCCATAGATGGCTATGGTGAAAAAGGAAATATATTCCGTTCAAAACTGGAAAGAAGCTTTCTGAGAAACTGCTCTGTGTTCTGTAAATTCATCTCACAGAGTTACATCTTTCCCTTCAAGAAGCCTTTCGGTAAGGCTGTTCTTATGGAATAGGCAAAGGGATATTTGGAAGCCCATGGAGGGCTGTGGTGATAAAGGAAATATCTTCCGTTCAAAACTGGAAAGAAGCTTTCTGGGAAACTGCTCTGTGTTCTGTTAATTCATCTCACAGAGTTACATCTTTCCCTTCAAGAAGCCTTTCGCTAAGGCTGTTCTTGTGGAATTGGAAAAGGGATATTTGGAAGCCCATAGAGGGTTATGGTGAAAAAGGAAATATCTTCCGTTCAAAACTGGAAAGAAGCTTTCTGAGAAACTGCTCTGTGTTCTGTTAATTCATCTCACAGAGTTACATCTTTCCCTTCAAGAAGCCTTTCGCTAAGGCTGTTCTTGTGGAATTGGCAAAGGGATATTTGGAAGCCCATAGAGGGCTATGGTGAAAAAGGAAATATCTTCCATTCAAAACTGGAAAGAAGCTTTCTGAGAAACTGCTCTGTGTTCTGTGAATTCATCTCACAGAGTTACATCTTTCCCTTCAAGAAGCCTTTCCCTAAGACTGTTCTTGTGTAATTGGCAAAGGGATATTTGGAAGCCCATAGATGGCTATGGTGAAAAAGGAAATATATTCAGTTCAAAACTGGAAAGAAGCTTTCCGAGAAACTGCTCTGTGTTCTGTAAATTCATCTCACAGAGTTACATCTTTCCCTTCAAGAAGCCTTTCGCTAAGACTGTTCTTGTGGAATTGGCAAAGGGATATTTGCAAGCCATTAGTTGGCTATGGTGAAAAAGGAAATATCTTCCGTTCAAAACTGGAAAGAAGCTTTCTGAGAAACTGCTCTGTGTTCTGTAAATTCATCTCACAGAGTTATATCTTTCCCTTCAAGAAGCCTTTCGCTAAGGCTGTTCTTGTGGAATTGGCAAAGGGATATTTGGAAGCCCATAGAGGGCTATGGTGAAAAAGGAAATATCTTCCGTTCAACACTGGAAAGAAGCTTTCTGAGAAACTGCTCTTTGTTCTGTTAATTCATCTCACAGAGTTACATCTTTCCCTTCAAGAAGCCTTTCGCTAAGGCTGTTTTTATGGAATTGGCAAAGGGATATTTGGAAGCCCATAGAGGGCTATGGTGAAAAAGGAAATATCTTCCGTTCAAAACTGGAAAGAAGCTTTCTGAGAAACTGCTCTGTGTTCTGCTAATTCATCTCACAGAGTTACATCTTTCCCTTCAAGAAGCCTTTCGCTAAGGCTGTTCTTGTGGAATTGGCAAAGGGATATTTGGAAGCCGAGGGAGGGCGATGCTGAATAAGTAAATATCTTCCGTTCAAAACTGGAAAGAAGCTTTCTGAGAAACTGCTCTGTGTTCTGTTAATTCATCTCACAGAGTTACATCTTTAACTTCAAGAAGACTTTCGCTAAGGCTTTTCTTGTGGAATAGGCAAAGGGATTTGGAAGCCCATAGACGGCTACGGTGAAAAAGGACATATCTTCCGTTCAAAACGGGAAAGAAGCTTTCTGAGAAACTGCTCTGTGTTATGTTAATTCATCTCACAGAGTTACATCTTTCCCTTCAAGATGCCTTTCGCTAAGGCTGTTCTTGTGGAATTGGCAAAGGGATATTTGGAAGACCATAGAGGGCTATGGTGAAAAAGGAAATATCTTCCATTCAAAACTGGAAAGAAACTTTCTGAGAAACTGCTCTGTGTTCTGTGAATTCATCTCACAGAGTTACATCTTTCCCTTCAAGAAGCCTTTCGCTAAGACTGTTCTTGTGAAATTGGCAAAGGGATGTTTGGAAGCCCATAGATGGCTATGGTGAAAAAGGAAATATATTCCGTTCAAAACTGGAAAGAAGCTTTCTGAGAAACTGCTCTGTGTTCTGTAAATTCATCTCACAGAGTTACATCTTTCCCTTCAAGAAGCCTTTCGGTAAGGCTGTTCTTATGGAATAGGCAAAGGGATATTTGGAAGCCCATGGAGGGCTGTGGTGATAAAGGAAATATCTTCCGTTCAAAACTGGAAAGAAGCTTTCTGGGAAACTGCTCTGTGTTCTGTTAATTCATCTCACAGAGTTACATCTTTCCCTTCAAGAAGCCTTTCGCTAAGGCTGTTCTTGTGGAATTGGAAAAGGGATATTTGGAAGCCCATAGAGGGTTATGGTGAAAAAGGAAATATCTTCCGTTCAAAACTGGAAAGAAGCTTTCTGAGAAACTGCTCTGTGTTCTGTTAATTCATCTCACAGAGTTACATCTTTCCCTTCAAGAAGCCTTTCGCTAACGCTGTTCTTCTGGAATTGGCAAAGGGATATTTGGAAGCCCCTAGATGGCTATGGTGAAAAAGGAAATACAATGCGTTCAAAACTGGAAAGAAGCTTTCTGAGAAACTGCTCTGTGTTCTGTAAATTCATCTCACAGAGTTACATCTTTCCCTTCAAGAAGCCTTTCGCTAAGGCTGTTCTTGTGGAATTGGCAAAGGGATATTTGGAAACCATAGAGGGCTATGGTGAAAAAGGAAATATCTTCCGTTCAAAACTGGAAAGAAGCTTTCTGAGAAACTGCTCTGTGTTCTGTTAATGCATCACACAGAGTTACATCTTTCCCTTCAAGAAGCCTTTCGCTAAGGCTGTTCTTGTGGAATTGGCAAAGGGATATTTGGAAGCCCATAGATGGCTATGGTGAAAAAGGAATTATCTTCCGTACAAAACTGGAAAGAAGCTTTCTGAGAAACTGCTCTGTGTTCTGTGAATTCATCTCACAGAGTTACATCTTTCCCTTCAAGAAGCCTTTCGCTAAGGCTGTTCTTGTGGAATTGGCAAAGGGATATTTGGAAGCCCATAGAGGGCTATGGTGAAAAAGGAAATATCTTCCATTCAAAACTGGATAGAAGCTTTCTGAGAAACTGCTCTGTGTTCTGTTAATTCATCTCACAGTGTTACATCTTTCCCTTCACGAAGCCTTTCGCTAAGGCTGTTCTTGTGGAATTGGCAAAGGGATATTTGGAAGCCCATAGAGGGCTATGGTGAAAAAGGAAATATCTTCCGTTCAAAACTGGAAAGAAGCTTTCTGAGAAACTGCTCTGTGTTCTGTTAATTCATCTCACAGAGTTACATCTTTCCCTTCCAAAAGCCTTTCGCTAAAGCTGTTCTTGTGGAATTGGCAAAGGGATATTTGGAAGCCATTAGATGGCTATGGTGAAAAAGGAAATATCTTCCGTTCAAAACTGGAAAGAAGCTTTCTGAAAAACTGCACGGTGTTCTGTGAATTCATCTCACAGAGTTACATATTTCCCTTCAAGAAGCCTTTCGCTAAGGCTGTTTTGTGGAATTGGCAAAGGGATATTTGGAAGCCCATAGACGGCTATGGTGAAAAAGGAAATAACTTCCATTCAAAACTGGAAAGAAGCTTTCTGAGAAACTGCTCTGTGTTCTGTTAATTCATCTCACAGAGTTACATCTTTCGCTTCAAGAAGCCTTTCGCTAAGGCTGTTCTTGTGGAATTGGCAATGGGATATTTGGAAGACCATAGAGGGCTATGGTGAAAAAGGAAATATCTTCCATTCAAAACTGGAAAGAAACTTTCTGAGAAACTGCTCTGTGTTCTGTGAATTCATCTCACAGAGATACATCTTTCCCTTCAAGAAGCCTTTCGCTAAGACTGTTCTTGTGGAATTGGGAAAGGGATACTTGGAAGCCCATAGAGGGCTATGGTGAAAAAGGAAGTACCTTTCGTTCAAAACTGGAAAGAAGCTTTCTGAGAAATTGCTCTGTGTTCTGTGAATTCATCTCACAGAGTTACATCTTTCCCTTCAAGAAGCCTTTCGCTAAGGCTGTTCTTGTGGAATTGGCAAAGGGATATTTGGAAGCCCACAGATGGCTATGGTGAAAAAGGAAATATCTTCCGTTCAAAACTGGAAACAAGCTTTCCGAGAAACTGCTCTGTGTTCTGTAAATTCATCTCACAGAGTTACATCTTTCCCTTCAAGAAGCCTTTCGCTAAGTCTGTTCTTGTGGAATTGGCAAAGGGATATTTGGAAGCCCATAGAGGGCTATGGTGAAAAAGGAAATATCTTCCGTTCAAAACTGGAAGTAATCTTTCTGAGAAACTGCTCTGTGTTCTGTTAATTCATCTCACAGAGTTACATCTGTTCCTTCAAGAAGCCTTTCGCTAAGGCTGTTCTTGTGGAATTGGCAAAGGGATACTTGGGAGCCCTAAGAGGGCTATGGTGAAAAAGGAAGTACCTTTCGTTCAAAACTGGAAAGAAGCTTTCTGAGAAACTGCTCTGTGTTCTGTTAATTCATCTCACAGAGTTACATCTTTCCCTTCAAGAAGCCTTTCGCTAAGGCTGTTCTTGTGGAATTGGCAAAGGGATATTTGGAAGCCCATAGAGGGCTATGATGAAAAAGGAAATATCTTCCGTTCAAAACTGGAAAGAAGCTTTCTGAGAAACTGCTCTGTGTTCTGTTAACTCATTTCACAGAGTTACATCTTTCCCTTCAAGAAGCCTTTCGCTAAGGCTGTTCTTGTGGAATTGGCAAAGGGATATTTGGAAGTCCATAGAGGGCTATGGTGAAAAAGGAAATATCTTCCGTTCAAAACTGGAAAGAAGCTTTCTGAAAAACTGCACGGTGTTCTGTTAATTCATCTCACAGAGTTACATCTTTCCCTTCAAGAAGCCTTTACCTAAGGCTGTTGTTGTGGAATTGGCAAAGGGATATTTGGAAGCCCATAGAGGGCTATGGTGAAAAAGGAAATATCTTCCGTTCAAAACTGGAGGGAATCTTTCTGAGAAGCTGCTCGGTGTTCTGTTAATTCATCTCGAAGAGTTACATCTTTCCCTTCAAGAAGCCTTTCGCTAAGGCTGTTCTTGTGGAATAGGCAAAGGGATATTTGGAAGCCCATACAGGGCTATGGTGAAAAAGGAAATATCTTCCGTTCAAAACTGGAAAGAAGCTTTCTGAGAAACTGCTCTGTGTTCTGTGAATTCATCTCACAGAGTTACATCTTTCACTTCTAGAAGCCTTTCGCTAAGGCTGTTCTTTTGGAATTGGCAAAGGGATATTTGGAAGCCCATAGAAGGCTATGGAGAAAAAGGAAATATCTTCCGTTCAAAACTGGATAGAAGCTTTCTGAGAAACTGCTCTGTGTTCTGTTAATTCATCTCACAGAGTTACATGTTTCCCTTCAAGAAGCCTTTCTCTAAGGATGTTCTTGTGGAATTGGCAAAGGGATATTTGGAAGCAAATAGAGGGCTATGGTGAGAAAGGAAATATCTTCCGTTCAAAACTGGAAAGAAGCTTTCTGAGAAACTGCTCTGTGTTCTGTTAATTCATCTCACAGAGTTACATCTGTTCCTTCAAGAACCCTTTCACTAAGGCTGTTCTTGTGGAATTGGCAAAGTGATATTTGGAAGCCCATAGAGGGCTATGGTGAAAAAGGAAATATTTTCCGTTCAAAACTGGAAAGAAGCTTTCTGAGAGACTGCTCTGTGTTCTGTGAATTCATCTCACAGAGTTACATATTTCCCTTCAAGAAGCCATTCGCTAAGGCCGTTCTTGTGGAATTGGCAAAGGGATATTTGGAAGCCCATAGACGGCTATGGTGAAAAAGGAAATAACTTCCATTCAAAACTGGAAAGAAGCTTTCTGAGAAACTGCTCTGTGTTCTGTTAATTCATCTCACAGAGTTACATCTTTCGCTTCAAGAAGCCTTTCGCTAAGGCTGTTCTTGTGGAATTGGCAAAGGGATATTTGGAAGACCATAGAGGGCTATGGTGAAAAAGGAAATATCTTCCATTCAAAACTGGAAACATTCTGAGAAACTGCTCTGTGTTCTGTGAATTCATCTCACAGAGTTACATCTTTCCCTTCAAGAAGCCTTTCGCTAAGACTGTTCTTGTGGAATTGGGAAAGGGATACTTGGAAGCCCATAGAGGGCTATGGTGAAAAAGGAAGTACCTTTCGTTCAAAACTGGAAAGAAGCTTTCTGAGAAACTGCTCTGGGTTCTGTTAATTCATCTCACAGAGTTACATCTTTCCCTTCAAGAAGCCTTTCGCTAAGGCTGTTCTTGTGGAATTGGCAAAGGGATATTTGGAAGCCCATAGAGGGCCATGGTGAAAAAGGAAATATCTTCCGTTCAAAACTGGAAAGAAGCTTTCTGAGAAACTGCTCTGTGTACTGTTAACTCATCTCACAGAGTTACATCTTTCCCTTTAAGAAGCCTTTCGCTAAGGCTGTTCTTGTGGAATTGGCAAAGGGATATTTGGAAGTCCATAGAGGGCTATGGTGAAAAAGGAAATATCTTCCGTTCAAAACTGGAAAGAAGCTTTCTGAAAAACTGCACGGTGTTCTGTTAATTCATCTCACAGAGTTACATCTTTCCCTTCAAGAAGCCTTTACCTAAGGCTGTTGTTGTGGAATTCGCAAAGGGATATTTGGAAGCCCATAGAGGGCTATGGTGAAAAAGGAAATATCTTCCGTTCAAAACTGGAAGGAATCTTTCTGAGAAGCTGCTCGGTGTTCTGTTAATTCATCTCGAAGAGTTACATCTTTCCCTTCAAGAAGCCTTTCGCTAAGGCTGTTCTTGTGGTATAGGCAAAGGGATATTTGGAAGCCCATAGAGGGCTATGGTGAAAAAGGAAATATCTTCCGTTCAAAACTGGAAAGAAGCTTTCTGAGAAACTGCTCTGTGTCCTGTGAATTCATCTCACAGAGTTACATCTTTCCCTTCAAGAAGCCTTTCTCTAAGGCTGTTCTTTTGGAATTGGCAAAGGGATATTTGGAAGCCCATAGAAGGCTATGCTGAAAAAGGAAATATCTTCCGTTCAAAACTGGATAGAAGCTTTCTGAGAAACTGCTCTGTGTTCTGGTAATTCATCTCACAGAGATACATCTTTCCCTTCAAGAAGCCTTTCGCTAAGACTGTTCTTGTGGAATTGGGAAAGGGATACTTGGAAGCCCATAGAGGGCTATGGTGAAAAAGGAAGTACCTTTCGTTCAAAACTGGAAAGAAGCTTTCTGAGAAACTGCTCTGTGTTCTGTGAATTCATCTCACAGAGTTACATCTTTCCCTTCAAGAAGCCTTTCGCTAAGGCTGTTCTTGTGGAATTGGCAAAGGGATATTTGGAAGCCCACAGATGGCTATGGTGAAAAAGGAAATATCTTCCGTTCAAAACTGGAAACAAGCTTTCCGAGAAACTGCTCTGTGTTCTGTAAATTCATCTCACAGAGTTACATCTTTCGCTTCAAGAAGCCTTTCGCTAAGTCTGTTCTTGTGGAATTGGCAAAGGGATATTTGGAAGCCCATAGAGGGCTATGGTGAAAAAGGAAATATCTTCCGTTCAAAACGGGAAGGAATCTTTCTGAGAAACTGCTCGGTGTTCTGTTAATTCATCTCGCAGAGTTACATCTTTCCCTTCAAGAAGCCTTTCGCTAAGGCTGTTCTTGTGGAATTTGCAAAGGGATATTTGGAAGCCCATAGAGGGCTATGGTGGAAAAGGAAATATCTTCCGTTCAAAACTGGAAAGAAGCTTTCTGAGAAACTGCTCTTTGTTCTGTTAATTCATCTCACAGAGTTACACCTTTTCCTTCAAGAAGCCTTTCGCTAAGGCTGTTCTTGTGGAATTGGCAAAGGGATATTTGGAAGCCCATAGAGGGCTATGGTGAAAAAGGAAATATTTTCCGTTCAAAACTGGAAGGAATCTTTCTGAGAAACTGCTCGGTGTTCTGTTAATTCATCTCGAAGAGTTACATCTTTCCCTTCAAGAAGCCTTTCGCTAAGGCTGTTCTTGTGGAATAGGCAAAGGGATATTTGGAAGCCCATAGAGGGCTACGGTGAAAAAGGAAATATCTTCCGTTCAAAACTGGAAAGAAGCTTTCTGAGAAACTGCTCTGTGTCCTGTGAATTCATCTTGAAGAGTTACATCTTTCCCTTCAAGAAGCCTTTCGCTAAGGCTGTTCTTGTGGAATTGGCAAAGGGATATTTGGAAGCCCATAGAAAGCTATGGTGAAAAAGGAAATATCTTCCTTTCAAAAGTGGAAAGAAGCTTTCTGAGAAACTGCTCTGTGTTCTGTTAATTCATCTCACAGAGTTATATCTTTCCCTTCAAGAAGCCTTTCTCTAAGGATGTTCTTGTGGAATTGGCAAAGGGATATTTGGAAGCCGCTAGAGGGCTATGGTGAAAAAGGAAATATCTTCCGTTCAAAACTGGAAAGAAACTTTCTGAGAAACTGCTCTGCGTTCTGTTAATTCATCTCACAGAGTTACATCTGTTCCTTCAAGAAGGCTTTCACTAAGGCTGTTGTTGTGGAATTGGCAAAGGGATATTTGGAAGCCCATAGAGGGCTATGGTGAAAAAGGAAATATTTTCCGTTCAAAACTGCAAAGAAGCTTTCTGAGATACTGCTCTGTGTTCTGTGAATTCATCTCACAGGGTTACATATTTCCCTTCAAGAAGCCTTTCGCTAAGGCTGTTCTTGTGGAATTGGCAAAGGGATATTTGGAAGCCCATAGACGGCTATGGTGAAAAAGGAAATAACTTCCATTCAAAACTGGAAAGAAGCTTTCTGAGAAACTGCTCTGTGTTCTGTTAATTCATCTCACAGAGTTACATCTTTTGCTTTAAGAAGCCTTTCGCTAAGGCTGTTCTTGTGGAATTGGCAAAGGGATATTTGGAAGACCATAGAGGGCTATGGTGAAAAAGGAAATATCTTCCATTCAAAACTGGAAAGAAACATTCTGAGAAACTGCTCTGTGTTCTGTGAATTCATCTAACAGAGTTACATCTTTCCCTTCAAGAAGCCTTTCGCTAAGACGGTTCTTGTGGAACTGGGAAAGGGATACTTGGAAGCCCATAGAGGGCTATGGTGAAAAAGGAAGTACCTTTCGTTCAAAACTGGAAAGAAGCTTTCTGAGAAACTGCTCTGTGTTCTGTTATTCATCTCACAGAGTTATATCTTTCCCTTCAAGAAGCCTTTCGCTAAGGCTGTTCTTGTGGAATTGGCAAAGGGATATTTGGAAGCCCATAGAGGGCCATGGTGAAAAAGGAAATATCTTCCGTTCAAAACTGGAAAGAAGCTTTCTGAGAAACTGCTCTGTGTACTGTTAATTCATCTCACAGAGTTACATCTTTCCCTTCAAGAAGCCTTTCGCTAAGGCTGTTCTTGTGGAATTGGCAAAGGGATATTTGGAAGCCAATAGAGGGCTATGGTGAAAAAGGAAATATCTTCCATTCAAAACTGGAAAGAAACTTTCTGAGAAACTGCTCTGTGTTCTGTGAATTCATCTCACAGAGATACATCTTTCCCTTCAAGAAGCCTTTCGCGAAGACTGTTCTTGTGGAATTGGGAAAGGGATACTTGGAAGCCCATAGAGGGCTATGGTGAAAAACGAAGTACCTTTCGTTCAAAACTGGAAAGAAGCTTTCTGAGAAACTGCTCTGTGTTCTGTGAACTCATCTCACAGAGTTACATCTTTCCCTTCAAGAAGCCTTTCGCTAAGGCTGTTCTTGTGGAATTGGCAAAGGGATATTTGGAAGCCCACAGATGGCTATGGTGAAAAAGGAAATATCTTCCGTTCAAAAATGGAAACAAGCTTTCCGAGAAACTGCTCTGTGTTCTGTAAATTCATCTCACAGAGTTACATCTTTCCCTTCAAGAAGCCTTTCGCTAAGGCTGTTCTTGTGGAATTGGCAAAGGGATATTTGGAAGCCCATGGAGGGCTATGGTGAAAAAGGAAATATCTTCCGTTCAAAACTGGAAAGAAGCTTTCTGGGAAACTGCTCTGTGTTCTGTTAATTCCTCTCACAGAGTTACATCTTTCCCTTCAAGAAGCCTTTCGCTAAGTCTGTTCTTGTGGAATTGGCAAAGGGATATTTGGAAGCCCATAGAGGGCTATGGTGAAAAAGGAAATATCTTCCGTTCAAAACGGGAAGGAATCTTTCTGAGAAACTGCTCGGTGTTCCGTTAATTCATCTCGCAGAGTTACATCTTTCCCTTCAAGAAGCCTTTCGCTAAGGCTGTTCTTGTGGAATTGGCAAAGGGATATTTGGAAGCCCATAGAGGGCTATGGTGAAAAAGGAAATATCTTCCGTTCAAAACTGGAAAGAAGCTTTATGAGAAACTGCTCTGTGTTCTGTGAATTCATCTCACAGAGTTACACCTTTTCCTTCAAGAAGCCTTTCGCTAAGGCTGTTCTTGTGGAATTGGCAAAGGGATATTTGGAAGCCCATAGAGGGCTATGGTGAAAAAGGAAATATTTTCCGTTCAAAACTGGAAAGAAGCTTTCTGGGAAACTGCTCTGTGTTCTGTGAATTCATCTCACAGAGTTACATATTTACCTTCAAGAAGACTTTCGCTAAGGCTGTTGTTGTGGAATTGGCAAAGGAATCTTTGGAAGCCCATAGACGGCTATGGTGAAAAAGGAAATAACTTCCATTCAAAACTGGAAAGAAGCTTTCTGAGCAACTGCTCTGTGTTCTGTTAATTCATCTCACAGAGTTACATCTTTCGCTTCAAGAAGCCTTTCGCTAAGGCTGTTCTTGTGGAATTGGCAAAGGGATATTTGGAAGACCATAGAGGGCTATGGTGAAAAAGGAAATATCTTCCATTCAAAACTGGAAAGAAGGTTTCTGAGAAACTGCTCTGTGTTCCGTGAATTCATCTCACAGAGTTACATCTTTCCCTTCAAGAAGCCTTTCGCTAAGACTGTTCTTGTGGAATTGGGAAAGGGATACTTGGAAGCCCATAGAGGGCTATGGTGAAAAAGGAAGTACCTTTCGTTCAAAACTGGAAAGAAGCTTTCTGAGAAACTGCTCTGTGTTCTGTGAATTCATCTCACAGAGTTACATCTTTCCCTTCAAGAAGCCTTTCGCTAAGGCTGTTCTTGTGGAATTGGCAAAGGGATATTTGGAAGCCGAGGGAGGGCGATGCTGAATAAGTAAATATCTTCCGTTCAAAACTGGAAAGAAGCTTTCTGAGAAACTGCTCTGTGTTCTGTTAATTCATCTCACAGAGTTACATCTTTAACTTCAAGAAGACTTTCGCTAAGGCTTTTCTTGTGGAATAGGCAAAGGGATTTGGAAGCCCATAGACGGCTACGGTGAAAAAGGACATATCTTCCGTTCAAAACGGGAAAGAAGCTTTCTGAGAAACTGCTCTGTGTTCTGTTAATTCATCTCACAGAGTTACATCTTTCCCTTCAAGAAGCCTTTCGCTAAGGATGTTCTTGTTGAATTGGCAAAGGGATATATGGAAGACCCTAGAGGGCTATGGTGAAAAAGGAAATATCTTCCGTTCAAAACTGGAAAGAAGCTTTCTGAGAAACTGCTCTGTGTTCTATTAATTCATCTCACAGAGTTACATCTTTCCCTTCAAGAAGCCTTTCGCTAAGGCTGTTCTTGTGGAATTGACAAAGGGATACTTTGAAGCCCTTAGAGGGCTATGGTGAAAAAGGAAGTACCTTTCGTTCAAAACTGGAAAGAAGCTTTCTGAGAAACTGCTCTGTGTTCTGTTAATTCATCTCACAGAGTTACATCTTTCCCTTCAAGAAGCCTTTCGCTAAGGCTGTTCTTGTGGATTTGGCAAAGGGATGTTTGGAAGCCCATAGTGGGCTATGGTGAAAAAGGAAATATCTTCCGTTCAAAACTGGAAAGAAGCTTTCTGAGAATCTGCTCTGTGTTCTGTTAACTCATCTCACAGAGTTATATCTTTCCCTTCAAGAAGGCTTTCGCTAAGGCTGTTCTTGTGGAATTGGCAAAGGGATATTTGGAAGTCCATAGAGGGCTATGGTGAAAAAGGAAATATCTTCCGTTCAAAACTGGAAAGAAGCTTTCTGAAAAACTGCACGGTGTTCTGTTAATTCATCTCACAGAGTTACATCTTTCCCTTCAAGATGCCTTTCGCTAAGGCTGTTCTTGTGGAATTGGCAAAGGGATATTTGGAAGACCATAGAGGGCTATGGTGAAAAAGGAAATATCTTCCATTCAAAACTGGAAAGAAACTTTCTGAGAAACTGCTCTGTGTTCTGTGAATTCATCTCACAGAGTTACATCTTTCCCTTCAAGAAGCCTTTCGCTAAGACTGTTCTTGTGTAATTGGCAAAGGGATGTTTGGAAGCCCATAGATGGCTATGGTGAAAAAGGAAATATATTCCGTTCAAAACTGGAAAGAAGCTTTCTGAGAAACTGCTCTGTGTTCTGTAAATTCATCTCACAGAGTTACATCTTTCCCTTCAAGAAGCCTTTCGGTAAGGCTGTTCTTATGGAATAGGCAAAGGGATATTTGGAAGCCCATGGAGGGCTGTGGTGATAAAGGAAATATCTTCCGTTCAAAACTGGAAAGAAGCTTTCTGGGAAACTGCTCTGTGTTCTGTTAATTCATCTCACAGAGTTACATCTTTCCCTTCAAGAAGCCTTTCGCTAAGGCTGTTCTTGTGGAATTGGAAAAGGGATATTTGGAAGCCCATAGAGGGTTATGGTGAAAAAGGAAATATCTTCCGTTCAAAACTGGAAAGAAGCTTTCTGAGAAACTGCTCTGTGTTCTGTTAATTCATCTCACAGAGTTACATCTTTCCCTTCAAGAAGCCTTTCGCTAACGCTGTTCTTCTGGAATTGGCAAAGGGATATTTGGAAGCCCCTAGATGGCTATGGTGAAAAAGGAAATACAATGCGTTCAAAACTGGAAAGAAGCTTTCTGAGAAACTGCTCTGTGTTCTGTAAATTCATCTCACAGAGTTACATCTTTCCCTTCAAGAAGCCTTTCGCTAAGGCTGTTCTTGTGGAATTGGCAAAGGGATATTTGGAAACCATAGAGGGCTATGGTGAAAAAGGAAATATCTTCCGTTCAAAACTGGAAAGAAGCTTTCTGAGAAACTGCTCTGTGTTCTGTTAATTCATCACACAGAGTTACATCTTTCCCTTCAAGAAGCCTTTCGCTAAGGCTGTTCTTGTGGAATTGGCAAAGGGATATTTGGAAGCCCATAGACGGCTATGGTGAAAAAGGAAATAACTTCCATTCAAAACTGGAAAGAAGCTTTCTGAGAAACTGCTCTGTGTTCTGTTAATTCATCTCACAGAGTTACATCTTTCGCTTCAAGAAGCCTTTCGCTAAGGCTGTTCTTGTGGAATTGGCAAAGGGATATTTGGAAGACCATAGAGGGCTATGGTGAAAAAGGAAATATCTTCCATTCAAAACTGGAAAGAAGGTTTCTGAGAAACTGCTCTGTGTTCCGTGAATTCATCTCACAGAGTTACATCTTTCCCTTCAAGAAGCCTTTCGCTAAGACTGTTCTTGTGGAATTGGGAAAGGGATACTTGGAAGCCCATAGAGGGCTATGGTGAAAAAGGAAGTACCTTTCGTTCAAAACTGGAAAGAAGCTTTCTGAGAAACTGCTCTGTGTTCTGTGAATTCATCTCACAGAGTTACATCTTTCCCTTCAAGAAGCCTTTCGCTAAGGCTGTTCTTGTGGAATTGGCAAAGGGATATTTGGAAGCCCATAGATGGCTATGGTGAAAAAGGAAATATCTTCCGTTCAAAACTGGAAACAAGCTTTCCGAGAAACTGCTCTGTGTTCTGTAAATTCATCTCACAGAGTTACATCTTTCCCTTCAAGAAGCCTTTCGCTAAGGCTGTTCTTGTGGAATTGGCAAAGGGATATTTTGAAGCCCATGGAGGGCTATGTTGAAAAAGGAAATATCTTCCGTTCAAAACAGGAAAGAAGCTTTCTGGGAAACTGCTCTGTGTTCTGTTAATTCCTCTCACAGAGTTACATCTTTCACTTCAAGAAGCCTTTCGCTAAGTCTGTTCTTGTGGAATTGGCAAAGGGATATTTGGAAGCCCATAGAGGGCTATGGTGAAAAATTAAATATCTTCCGTTCAAAACGGGAAGGAATCTTTCTGAGAAACTGCTCGGTGTTCTGTTAATTCATCTCGCAGAGTTACATCTTTCCCTTCAAGAAGCCTTTCGCTAAGGCTGTTCTTGTGGAATAGGCAAAGGGATATTTGGAAGCCCATAGAGGGCTACGGTGAAAAAGGAAATATCTTCCTTTCAAAACTCGAAAGAAGCTTTCTGAGAAACTGCTCTGTGTTCTGTTAATTCATCTCACAGAGTTACAACTTTTCCTTCAAGAAGCCTTTCGCTAAGGCTGTTCTTGTGGAATTGGCAAAGGGATATTTGGAAGCCCATAGAGGGCTACGGTGAAAAAGGAAATATCTTCCGTTCAAAACAGGAAAGAAGCTTTCTGAGAAACTGCTCTGTGTTCTGTTAATTCATCTCACAGAGTTACATCTTTTCCTTCAAGAAGCCTTTCGCTAAGGCTTTTCTTGTGGAATTGGCAAAGGGATATTTGGAAGCCCATAGAGGGCTATGTTGAAAATGGAAATATCTTCCGTTCAAAACTGGAAAGAAGCTTTCTGAGAAACTGCTCTGTGTTCTGCTAATTCATCTCACAGAGTTACATCTTTCACTTCAAGAAGCCTTTCGCTAAGGCTGTTCTTGTGGAATTTGCAAAGGGATATTTGGAAGCCCATAGAGGGCTATGGTGAAAAAGGAAATATCTTCCGTTCAAAACTGGAAAGAAGCTTTCTGAGAAACTGCTCTGTGTTCTGTTAATTCATCTCACAGAGTTACACCTTTTCCTTCAAGAAGCCTTTCGCTAAGGCTGTTCTTGTGGAATTGGCAAAGGGATATTTGGAAGCCCATAGAGGGCTATGGTGAAAAAGGAAATATCTTCCGTTCAAAACTGGAAAGAAGCTTTCTGAGAAACTGCTCTGTGTTCTGTTAATTCATCTCACAGAGTTACACCTTTTCCTTCAAGAAGCCTTTCGCTAAGGCTGTTCTTGTGGAATTGGCAAAGGGATATTTGGAAGCCCATAGAGGGCTATGGTTAAAAAGGAAATATCTTCCGTTCAAAACTGGAAAGAAGCTTTCTGAGAAACTGCTCTGTGTTCTGTTAATTCATCTCACAGATTTACATCTTTTCCTTCAAGAAGCCTTTCGCTAAGGCTGTTCTTGTGGAATTGGCAAAGGGATATTTGGAAGCCCATAGAGGGCTATGGTGAAAATGGAAATATCTTCCGTTCAAAACTGGAAAGAAGCTTTATGAGAAACTGCTCTGTGTTCTGTGAATTCATCTCACAGAGTTACATCTTTCCCTTCAAGAAGCCTTTCGCTAAGACTGTTCTTGTGGAATTGGCAAAGGGATATTTGGAAGCCCATAGAGGGCTATGGTGGAAAAGGAAATATCTTCCGTTCAAAACTGGAAAGAAGCTTTCTGAGAAACTGTTCTGTGTTCTGTTAATTCATCTCACAGAGTTAAATCTTTCCCTTCAAGAAGCCTTTCGCTAAGGCTGTTCTTGTGGAATTGGCAAAGGGATATTTGGAAGCCCATAGAGGGCTATGGTGAAAAAGGAAATATCTTCCATTCAAAACTGGAAAGAAGCTTTCTGAGAAACTGCTCTGTGTTCTGTTAATTCATCTCACAGAGTTACATCTTTCCCTTCAAGAAGCCTTTCGCTAAGGCTGTTCTTGTGGAATTGGCAAAGGGATATTTGGAAGCCCATAGAGGGCTATGGTGAAAAAGGAAATATCTTCCATTCAAAACTGGAAAGAAACTTTCTGAGAAACTGCTCTGTGTTCTGTGAATTCATCTCACAGAGTTACATCTTTCCCTTCAAGAAGCCTTTCCCTAAGACTGTTCTTGTGTAATTGGCAAAGGGATATTTGGAAGCCCCTAGATGGCTATGGTGAAAAAGGAAATATATTCAGTTCAAAACTGGAAAGAAGCTTTCCGAGAAACTGCTCTGTGTTCTGTAAATTCATCTCACAGAGTTACATCTTTCCCTTCAAGAAGCCTTTCGCTAAGACTGTTCTTGTGGAATTGGCAAAGGGATATTTGCAAGCCATTAGATGGCTATGGTGAAAAAGGAAATATCTTCCGTTCAAAACTGGAAAGAAGCTTTCTGAGAAACTGCTCTGTGTTCTGTAAATTCATCTCACAGAGTTATATCTTTCCCTTCAAGAAGCCTTTCGCTAAGGCTGTTCTTGTGGAATTGGCAAAGGGATATTTGGAAGCCCATAGAGGGCTATGGTGAAAAAGGAAATATCTTCCGTTCAACACTGGAAAGAAGCTTTCTGAGAAACTGCTCTTTGTTCTGTTAATTCATCTCACAGAGTTACATCTTTCCCTTCAAGAAGCCTTTCGCTAAGGCTGTTTTTATGGAATTGGCAAAGGGATATTTGGAAGCCCATAGAGGGCTATGGTGAAAAAGGAAATATCTTCCGTTCAAAACTGGAAAGAAGCTTTCTGAGAAACTGCTCTGTGTTCTGCTAATTCATCTCACAGAGTTACATCTTTCACTTCAAGAAGCCTTTCGCTAAGGCTGTTCTTGTGGAATTGGCAAAGGGATATTTGGAAGCCGAGGGAGGGCGATGCTGAATAAGTAAATATCTTCCGTTCAAAACTGGAAAGAAGCTTTCTGAGAAACTGCTCTGTGTTCTGTAAATTCATCTCACAGAGTTACATCTTTAACTTCAAGAACACTTTCGCTAAGGCTTTTCTTGTGGAATAGGCAAAGGGATTTGGAAGCCCATAGACGGCTACGGTGAAAAAGGACATATCTTCCATTCAAAACGGGAAAGAAGCTTTCTGACAAACTGCTCTGTGTTCCGTTAATTCATCTCACAGAGTTACATCTTTCCCTTCAAGAAGCCTTTCGCTAAGGATGTTCTTGTTGAATTGGCAAAGGGATATATGGAAGACCCTAGAGGGCTATGGTGAAAAAGGAAATATCTTCCGTTCAAAACTGGAAAGAATCTTTCTGAGAAACTGCTCTGTGTTCTATTAATTCATCTCACAGAGTTACATCTTTCCCTTCAAGAAGCCTTTCGCTAAGGCTGTTCTTGTGGAATTGACAAAGGGATACTTGGAAGCCCTTAGAGGGCTATGGTGAAAAAGGAAGTACCTTTCGTTCAAAACTGGAAAGAAGCTTTCTGAGAAACTGCTCTGTGTTCTGTTAATTCATCTCACAGAGTTACATCTTTCCCTTCAAGAAGCCTTTCGCTAAGGCTGTTCTTGTGGATTTGGCAAAGGGATGTTTGGAAGCCCATAGTGGGCTATGGTGAAAAAGGAAATATCTTCCGTTCAAAACTGGAAAGAAGCTTTCTGAGAATCTGCTCTGTGTTCTGTTAACTCATCTCACAGAGTTATATCTTTCCCTTCAAGAAGGCTTTCGCTAAGGCTGTTCTTGTGGAATTGGCAAAGGGATATTTGGAAGTCCATAGAGGGCTATGGTGAAAAAGGAAATATCTTCCGTTCAAAACTGGAAAGAAGCTTTCTGAAAAACTGCACGGTGTTCTGTTAATTCATCTCACAGAGTTACATCTTTCCCTTCAAGATGCCTTTCGCTAAGGCTGTTCTTGTGGAATTGGCAAAGGGATATTTGGAAGACCATAGAGGGCTATGGTGAAAAAGGAAATATCTTCCATTCAAAACTGGAAAGAAACTTTCTGAGAAACTGCTCTGTGTTCTGTGAATTCATCTCACAGAGTTACATCTTTCCCTTCAAGAAGCCTTTCGCTAAGACTGTTCTTGTGTAATTGGCAAAGGGATGTTTGGAAGCCCATAGATGGCTATGGTGAAAAAGGAAATATATTCCGTTCAAAACTGGAAAGAAGCTTTCTGAGAAACTGCTCTGTGTTCTGTAAATTCATCTCACAGAGTTACATCTTTCCCTTCAAGAAGCCTTTCGGTAAGGCTGTTCTTATGGAATAGGCAAAGGGATATTTGGAAGCCCATGGAGGGCTGTGGTGATAAAGGAAATATCTTCCGTTCAAAACTGGAAAGAAGCTTTCTGGGAAACTGCTCTGTGTTCTGTTAATTCATCTCACAGAGTTACATCTTTCCCTTCAAGAAGCCTTTCGCTAAGGCTGTTCTTGTGGAATTGGAAAAGGGATATTTGGAAGCCCATAGAGGGTTATGGTGAAAAAGGAAATATCTTCCGTTCAAAACTGGAAAGAAGCTTTCTGAGAAACTGCTCTGTGTTCTGTTAATTCATCTCACAGAGTTACATCTTTCCCTTCAAGAAGCCTTTCGCTAAGGCTGTTCTTGTGGAATTGGCAAAGGGATATTTGGAAGCCCATAGAGGGCTATGGTGAAAAAGGAAATATCTTCCATTCAAAACTGGAAAGAAGCTTTCTGAGAAACTGCTCTGTGTTCTGTGAATTCATCTCACAGAGTTACATCTTTCCCTTCAAGAAGCCTTTCCCTAAGACTGTTCTTGTGTAATTGGCAAAGGGATATTTGGAAGCCCATAGATGGCTATGGTGAAAAAGGAAATATATTCAGTTCAAAACTGGAAAGAAGCTTTCCGAGAAACTGCTCTGTGTTCTGTAAATTCATCTCACAGAGTTACATCTTTCCCTTCAAGAAGCCTTTCGCTAAGACTGTTCTTGTGGAATTGGCAAAGGGATATTTGCAAGCCATTAGTTGGCTATGGTGAAAAAGGAAATATCTTCCGTTCAAAACTGGAAAGAAGCTTTCTGAGAAACTGCTCTGTGTTCTGTAAATTCATCTCACAGAGTTATATCTTTCCCTTCAAGAAGCCTTTCGCTAAGGCTGTTCTTGTGGAATTGGCAAAGGGATATTTGGAAGCCCATAGAGGGCTATGGTGAAAAAGGAAATATCTTCCGTTCAACACTGGAAAGAAGCTTTCTGAGAAACTGCTCTTTGTTCTGTGAATTCATCTCACAGAGTTACATCTTTCCCTTCAAGAAGCCTTTCGCTAAGGCTGTTTTTATGGAATTGGCAAAGGGATATTTGGAAGCCCATAGAGGGCTATGGTGAAAAAGGAAATATCTTCCGTTCAAAACTGGAAAGAAGCTTTCTGAGAAACTGCTCTGTGTTCTGCTAATTCACCTCACAGAGTTACATCTTTCCCTTCAAGAAGCCTTTCGCTAAGGCTGTTCTTGTGGAATTGGCAAAGGGATATTTGGAAGCCGAGGGAGGGCGATGCTGAATAAGTAAATATCTTCCGTTCAAAACTGGAAAGAAGCTTTCTGAGAAACTGCTCTGTGTTCTGTTAATTCATCTCACAGAGTTACATCTTTAACTTCAAGAAGACTTTCGCTAAGGCTTTTCTTGTGGAATAGGCAAAGGGATTTGGAAGCCCATAGACGGCTACGGTGAAAAAGGACATATCTTCCGTTCAAAACGGGAAAGAAGCTTTCTGAGAAACTGCTCTGTGTTCTGTTAATTCATCTCACAGAGTTACATCTTTCCCTTCAAGAAGCCTTTCGCTAAGGATGTTCTTGTTGAATTGGCAAAGGGATATATGGAAGACCCTAGAGGGCTATGGTGAAAAAGGAAATATCTTCCGTTCAAAACTGGAAAGAAGCTTTCTGGGAAACTGCTCTGTGTTCTACTAATTCATCTCACAGAGTTACATCTTTCCCTTCAAGAAGCCTTTCGCTAAGGCTGTTCTTGTGGAATTGACAAAGGGATACTTGGAAGCCCTTAGAGGGCTATGGTGAAAAAGGAAGTACCTTTCGTTCAAAACTGGAAAGAAGCTTTCTGAGAAACTACTCTGTGTTCTGTTAATTCATCTCACAGAGTTACATCTTTCCCTTCAAGAAGCCTTTCGCTAAGGCTGTTCTTGTGGATTTGGCAAAGGGATGTTTGGAAGCCCATAGTGGGCTATGGTGAAAAAGGAAATATCTTCCGTTCAAAACTGGAAAGAAGCTTTCTGAGAATCTGCTCTGTGTTCTGTTAACTCATCTCACAGAGTTATATCTTTCCCTTCAAGAAGGCTTTCGCTAAGGCTGTTCTTGTGGAATTGGCAAAGGGATATTTGGAAGTCCATAGAGGGCTATGGTGAAAAAGGAAATATCTTCCGTTCAAAACTGGAAAGAAGCTTTCTGAAAAACTGCACGGTGTTCTGTTAATTCATCTCACAGAGTTACATCTTTCCCTTCAAGATGCCTTTCGCTAAGGCTGTTCTTGTGGAATTGGCAAAGGGATATTTGGAAGACCATAGAGGGCTATGGTGAAAAAGGAAATATCTTCCATTCAAAACTGGAGAGAAACTTTCTGAGAAACTGCTCTGTGTTCTGTGAATTCATCTCACAGAGTTACATCTTTCCCTTCAAGAAGCCTTTCGCTAAGACTGTTCTTGTGTAATTGGCAAAGGGATGTTTTGAAGCCCATAGATGGCTATGGTGAAAAAGGAAATATATTCCGTTCAAAACTGGAAAGAAGCTTTCTGAGAAACTGCTCTGTGTTCTGTAAATTCATCTCACAGAGTTACATCTTTCCCTTCAAGAAGCCTTTCGGTAAGGCTGTTCTTATGGAATAGGCAAAGGGATATTTGGAAGCCCATGGAGGGCTGTGGTGATAAAGGAAATATCTTCCGTTCAAAACTGGAAAGAAGCTTTCTGGGAAACTGCTCTGTGTTCTGTTAATTCATCTCACAGAGTTACATCTTTCCCTTCAAGAAGCCTTTCGCTAAGGCTGTTCTTGTGGAATTGGAAAAGGGATATTTGGAAGCCCATAGAGGGTTATGGTGAAAAAGGAAATATCTTCCGTTCAAAACTGGAAAGAAGCTTTCTGAGAAACTGCTCTGTGTTCTGTTAATTCATCTCACAGAGTTACATCTTTCCCTTCAAGAAGCCTTTCGCTAACGCTGTTCTTCTGGAATTGGCAAAGGGATATTTGGAAGCCCCTAGATGGCTATGGTGAAAAAGGAAATACAATGCGTTCAAAACTGGAAAGAAGCTTTCTGAGAAACTGCTCTGTGTTCTGTAAATTCATCTCACAGAGTTACATCTTTCCCTTCAAGAAGCCTTTCGCTAAGGCTGTTCTTGTGGAATTGGCAAAGGGATATTTGGAAACCATAGAGGGCTATGGTGAAAAAGGAAATATCTTCCGTTCAAAACTGGAAAGAAGCTTTCTGAGAAACTGCTCTGTGTTCTGTTAATTCATCACACAGAGTTACATCTTTCCCTTCAAGAAGCCTTTCGCTAAGGCTGTTCTTGTGGAATTGGCAAAGGGATATTTGGAAGCCCATAGATGGCTATGGTGAAAAAGGAATTATCTTCCGTACAAAACTGGAAAGAAGCTTTCTGAGAAACTGCTCTGTGTTCTGTGAATTCATCTCACAGAGTTACATATTTCCCTTCAAGAAGCCTTTCGCTAAGGCTGTTCTTGTAGAATTGGCAAAGGGATATTTGGAAGCCCATAGACGGCTATGGTGAAAAAGGAAATAACTTCCATTCAAAACTGGAAAGAAGCTTTCTGAGAAACTGCTCTGTGTTCTGTTAATCCATCTCACAGAGTTACATCTTTCGCTTCAAGAAGCCTTTCGCTAAGGCTGTTCTTGTGGAATTGGCAAAGGGATATTTGGAAGACCATAGAGGGCTATGGTGAAAAAGGAAATATCTTCCATTCAAAACTGGAAACATTCTGAGAAACTGCTCTGTGTTCTGTGAATTCATCTCACAGAGTTACATCTTTCCCTTCAAGAAGCCTTTCGCTAAGACTGTTCTTGTGGAATTGGGAAAGGGATACTTGGAAGCCCATAGAGGGCTATGGTGAAAAAGGAAGTACCTTTCGTTCAAAACTGGAAAGAAGCTTTCTGAGAAACTGCTCTGGGTTCTGTTAATTCATCTCACAGAGTTACATCTTTCCCTTCAAGAAGCCTTTCGCTAAGGCTGTTCTTGTGGAATTGGCAAAGGGATATTTGGAAGCCCATAGAGGGCCATGGTGAAAAAGGAAATATCTTCCGTTCAAAACTGGAAAGAAGCTTTCTGAGAAACTGCTCTGTGTACTGTTAACTCATCTCACAGAGTTACATCTTTCCCTTTAAGAAGCCTTTCGCTAAGGCTGTTCTTGTGGAATTGGCAAAGGGATATTTGGAAGTCCATAGAGGGCTATGGTGAAAAAGGAAATATCTTCCGTTCAAAACTGGAAAGAAGCTTTCTGAAAAACTGCACGGTGTTCTGTTAATTCATCTCACAGAGTTACATCTTTCCCTTCAAGAAGCCTTTACCTAAGGCTGTTGTTGTGGAATTCGCAAAGGGATATTTGGAAGCCCATAGAGGGCTATGGTGAAAAAGGAAATATCTTCCGTTCAAAACCTTTAAGGAATCTTTCTGAGAAGCTGCTCGGTGTTCTGTTAATTCATCTCGAAGAGTTACATCTTTCCCTTCAAGAAGCCTTTCGCTAAGGCTGTTTTTGTGGAATAGGCAAAGGGATATTTGGAAGCCCATAGAGGGCTATGGTGAAAAAGGAAATATCTTCCGTTCAAAACTGGAAAGAAGCTTTCTGAGAAACTGCTCTGTGTCCTGTGAATTCATCTCACAGAGTTACATCTTTCCCTTCAAGAAGCCTTTCTCTAAGGCTGTTCTTTTGGAATTGGCAAAGGGATATTTGGAAGCCCATAGAAGGCTATGCTGAAAAAGGAAATATCTTCCGTTCAAAACTGGATAGAAGCTTTCTGAGAAACTGCTCTGTGTTCTGGTAATTCATCTCACAGAGATACATCTTTCCCTTCAAGAAGCCTTTCGCTAAGACTGTTCTTGTGGAATTGGGAAAGGGATACTTGGAAGCCCATAGAGGGCTATGGTGAAAAAGGAAGTACCTTTCATTCAAAACTGGAAAGAAGCTTTCTGAGAAACTGCTCTGTGTTCTGTGAATTCATCTCACAGAGTTACATCTTTCCCTTCAAGAAGCCTTTCGCTAAGGCTGTTCTTGTGGAATTGGCAAAGGGATATTTGGAAGCCCACAGATGGCTATGGTGAAAAAGGAAATATCTTCCGTTCAAAACTGGAAACAAGCTTTCCGAGAAACTGCTCTGTGTTCTGTAAATTCATCTCACAGAGTTACATCTTTCGCTTCAAGAAGCCTTTCGCTAAGTCTGTTCTTGTGGAATTGGCAAAGGGATATTTGGAAGCCCATAGAGGGCTATGGTGAAAAAGGAAATATCTTCCGTTCAAAACGGGAAGGAATCTTTCTGAGAAACTGCTCGGTGTTCTGTTAATTCATCTCGCAGAGTTACATCTTTCCCTTCAAGAAGCCTTTCGCTAAGGCTGTTCTTGTGGAATTTGCAAAGGGATATTTGGAAGCCCATAGAGGGCTATGGTGGAAAAGGAAATATCTTCCGTTCAAAACTGGAAAGAAGCTTTCTGAGAAACTGCTCTGTGTTCTGTTAATTCATCTCACAGAGTTACACCTTTTCCTTCAAGAAGCCTTTCGCTAAGGCTGTTGTTGTGGAATTGGCAAAGGGATATTTGGAATCCCATAGAGGGCTATGGTGAAAAAGGAAATATTTTCCGTTCAAAACTGGAAGGAATCTTTCTGAGAAACTGCTCGGTGTTCTGTTAATTCATCTCGAAGAGTTACATCTTTCCCTTCAAGAAGCCTTTCGCTAAGGCTGTTCTTGTGGAATAGGCAAAGGGATATTTGGAAGCCCATAGAGGGCTACGGTGAAAAAGGAAATATCTTCCGTTCAAAACTGGAAAGAAGCTTTCTGAGAAACTGCTCTGTGTCCTGTGAATTCATCTTGAAGAGTTACATCTTTCCCTTCAAGAAGCCTTTCGCTAAGGCTGTTCTTGTGGAATTGGCAAAGGGATATTTGGAAGCCCATAGAAAGCTATGGTGAAAAAGGAAATATCTTCCTTTCAAAACTGGAAAGAAGCTTTCTGAGAAACTGCTCTGTGTTCTGTTAATTCATCTCACAGAGTTATATCTTTCCCTTCAAGAAGCCTTTCTCTAAGGATGTTCTTGTGGAATTGGCAAAGGGATATTTGGAAGCCGCTAGAGGGCTATGGTGAAAAAGGAAATATCTTCCGTTCAAAACTGGAAAGAAACTTTCTGAGAAACTGCTCTGCGTTCTGTTAATTCATCTCACAGAGTTACATCTGTTCCTTCAAGAAGCCTTTCACTAAGGCTGTTCTTGTGGAATTGGCAAAGGGATATTTGGAAGCCCATAGAGGGCTATGGTGAAAAAGGAAATATTTTCCGTTCAAAACTGCAAAGAAGCTTTCTGAGATACTGCTCTGTGTTCTGTGAATTCATCTCACAGGGTTACATATTTCCCTTCAAGAAGCCTTTCGCTAAGGCTGTTCTTGTGGAATTGGCAAAGGGATATTTGGAAGCCCATAGACGGCTATGGTGAAAAAGGAAATAACTTCCATTCAAAACTGGAAAGAAGCTTTCTGAGAAACTGCTCTGTGTTCTGTGAATTCATCTCACAGAGTTACATATTTACCTTCAAGAAGCCTTTCGCTAAGGCTGTTGTTGTGGAATTGGCAAAGGAATCTTTGGAAGCCCATAGACGGCTATGGTGAAAAAGGAAATAACTTCCATTCAAAACTGGAAAGAAGCTTTCTGAGAAACTGCTCTGTGTTCCGTGAATTCATCTCACAGAGTTACATCTTTCCCTTCAAGAAGCCTTTCGCTAAGACTGTTCTTGTGGAATTGGGAAAGGGATACTTGGAAGCCCATAGAGGGCTATGGTGAAAAAGGAAGTACCTTTCGTTCAAAACTGGAAAGAAGCTTTCTGAGAAACTGCTCTGTGTTCTGTGAATTCATCTCACAGAGTTACATCTTTCCCTTCAAGAAGCCTTTCGCTAAGGCTGTTCTTGTGGAATTGGCAAAGGGATATTTGGAAGCCGAGGGAGGGCGATGCTGAATAAGTAAATATCTTCCGTTCAAAACTGGAAAGAAGCTTTCTGAGAAACTGCTCTGTGTTCTGTTAATTCATCTCACAGAGTTACATCTTTAACTTCAAGAAGACTTTCGCTAAGGCTTTTCTTGTGGAATAGGCAAAGGGATTTGGAAGCCCATAGACGGCTACGGTGAAAAAGGACATATCTTCCGTTCAAAACGGGAAAGAAGCTTTCTGAGAAACTGCTCTGTGTTCTGTTAATTCATCTCACAGAGTTACATCTTTCCCTTCAAGAAGCCTTTCGCTAAGGATGTTCTTGTTGAATTGGCAAAGGGATATATGGAAGACCCTAGAGGGCTATGGTGAAAAAGGAAATATCTTCCGTTCAAAACTGGAAAGAAGCTTTCTGAGAAACTGCTCTGTGTTCTATTAATTCATCTCACAGAGTTACATCTTTCCCTTCAAGAAGCCTTTCGCTAAGGCTGTTCTTGTGGAATTGACAAAGGGATACTTGGAAGCCCTTAGAGGGCTATGGTGAAAAAGGAAGTACCTTTCGTTCAAAACTGGAAAGAAGCTTTCTGAGAAACTGCTCTGTGTTCTGTTAATTCATCTCACAGAGTTACATCTTTCCCTTCAAGAAGCCTTTCGCTAAGGCTGTTCTTGTGGATTTGGCAAAGGGATGTTTGGAAGCCCATAGTGGGCTATGGTGAAAAAGGAAATATCTTCCGTTCAAAACTGGAAAGAACCTTTCTGAGAATCTGCTCTGTGTTCTGTTAACTCATCTCACAGAGTTATATCTTTCCCTTCAAGAAGGCTTTCGCTAAGGCTGTTCTTGTGGAATTGGCAAAGGGATATTTGGAAGTCCATAGAGGGCTATGGTGAAAAAGGAAATATCTTCCGTTCAAAACTGGAAAGAAGCTTTCTGAAAAACTGCACGGTGTTCTGTTAATTCATCTCACAGAGTTACATCTTTCCCTTAAAGATGCCTTTCGCTAAGGCTGTTCTTGTGGAATTGGCAAAGGGATATTTGGAAGACCATAGAGGGCTATGGTGAAAAAGGAAATATCTTCCATTCAAAACTGGAAAGAAACTTTCTGAGAAACTGCTCTGTGTTCTGTGAATTCATCTCACAGAGTTACATCTTTCCCTTCAAGAAGCCTTTCGCTAAGACTGTTCTTGTGTAATTGGCAAAGGGATGTTTGGAAGCCCATAGATGGCTATGGTGAAAAAGGAAATATATTCCGTTCAAAACTGGAAAGAAGCTTTCTGAGAAACTGCTCTGTGTTCTGTAAATTCATCTCACAGAGTTACATCTTTCCCTTCAAGAAGCCTTTTGGTACGGCTGTTCTTATGGAATAGGCAAAGGGATATTTGGAAGCCCATGGAGGGCTGTGGTGATAAAGGAAATATCTTCCGTTCAAAACTGGAAAGAAGCTTTCTGGGAAACTGCTCTGTGTTCTGTTAATTCATCTCACAGAGTTACATCTTTCCCTTCAAGAAGCCTTTCGCTAAGGCTGTTCTTGTGGAATTGGAAAAGGGATATTTGGAAGCCCATAGAGGGTTATGGTGAAAAAGGAAATATCTTCCGTTCAAAACTGGAAAGAAGCTTTCTGAGAAACTGCTCTGTGTTCTGTTAATTCATCTCACAGAGTTACATCTTTCCCTTCAAGAAGCCTTTCGCTAACGCTGTTCTTCTGGAATTGGCAAAGGGATATTTGGAAGCCCCTAGATGGCTATGGTGAAAAAGGAAATACAATGCGTTCAAAACTGGAAAGAAGCTTTCTGAGAAACTGCTCTGTGTTCTGTAAATTCATCTCACAGAGTTACATCTTTCCCTTCAAGAAGCCTTTCGCTAAGGCTGTTCTTGTGGAATTGGCAAAGGGATATTTGGAAACCATAGAGGGCTATGGTGAAAAAGGAAATATCTTCCGTTCAAAACTGGAAAGAAGCTTTCTGAGAATCTGCTCTGTGTTCTGTTAACTCATCTCACAGAGTTATATCTTTCCCTTCAAGAAGGCTTTCGCTAAGGCTGTTCTTGTGGAATTGGCAAAGGGATATTTGGAAGTCCATAGAGGGCTATGGTGAAAAAGGAAATATCTTCCGTTCAAAACTGGAAAGAAGCTTTCTGAAAAACTGCACGGTGTTCTGTTAATTCATCTCACAGAGTTACATCTTTCCCTTCAAGATGCCTTTCGCTAAGGCTGTTCTTGTGGAATTGGCAAAGGGATATTTGGAAGACCATAGAGGGCTATGGTGAAAAAGGAAATATCTTCCATTCAAAACTGGAAAGAAACTTTCTGAGAAACTGCTCTGTGTTCTGTGAATTCATCTCACAGAGTTACATCTTTCCCTTCAAGAAGCCTTTCGCTAAGACTGTTCTTGTGTAATTGGCAAAGGGATGTTTGGAAGCCCATAGATGGCTATGGTGAAAAAGGAAATATATTCCGTTCAAAACTGGAAAGAAGCTTTCTGAGAAACTGCTCTGTGTTCTGTAAATTCATCTCACAGAGTTACATCTTTCCCTTCAAGAAGCCTTTCGGTAAGGCTGTTCTTATGGAATAGGCAAAGGGATATTTGGAAGCCCATGGAGGGCTGTGGTGATAAAGGAAATATCTTCCGTTCAAAACTGGAAAGAAGCTTTCTGGGAAACTGCTCTGTGTTCTGTTAATTCATCTCACAGAGTTACATCTTTCCCTTCAAGAAGCCTTTCGCTAAGGCTGTTCTTGTGGAATTGGAAAAGGGATATTTGGAAGCCCATAGAGGGTTATGGTGAAAAAGGAAATATCTTCCGTTCAAAACTGGAAAGAAGCTTTCTGAGAAACTGCTCTGTGTTCTGTTAATTCATCTCACAGAGTTACATCTTTCCCTTCAAGAAGCCTTTCTCTAACGCTGTTCTTCTGGAATTGGCAAAGGGATATTTGGAAGCCCCTAGATGGCTATGGTGAAAAAGGAAATACAATGCGTTCAAAACTGGAAAGAAGCTTTCTGAGAAACTGCTCTGTGTTCTGTAAATTCATCTCACAGAGTTACATCTTTCCCTTCAAGAAGCCTTTCGCTAAGGCTGTTCTTGTGGAATTGGCAAAGGGATATTTGGAAACCATAGAGGGCTATGGTGAAAAAGGAAATATCTTCCGTTCAAAACTGGAAAGAAGCTTTCTGAGAAACTGCTCTGTGTTCTGTTAATTCATCACACAGAGTTACATCTTTCCCTTCAAGAAGCCTTTCGCTAAGGCTGTTCTTGTGGAATTGGCAAAGGGATATTTGGAAGCCCATAGACGGCTATGGTGAAAAAGGAAATAACTTCCATTCAAAACTGGAAAGAAGCTTTCTGAGAAACTGCTCTGTGTTCTGTTAATTCATCTCACAGAGTTACATCTTTCGCTTCAAGAAGCCTTTCGCTAAGGCTGTTCTTGTGGAATTGGCAAAGGGATATTTGGAAGACCATAGAGGGCTATGGTGAAAAAGGAAATATCTTCCATTCAAATTGGAAAGAAGGTTTCTGAGAAACTGCTCTGTGTTCCGTGAATTCATCTCACAGAGTTACATCTTTCCCTTCAAGAAGCCTTTCGCTAAGACTGTTCTTGTGGAATTGGGAAAGGGATACTTGGAAGCCCATAGAGGGCTATGGTGAAAAAGGAAGTACCTTTCGTTCAAAACTGGAAAGAAGCTTTCTGAGAAACTGCTCTGTGTTCTGTGAATTCATCTCACAGAGTTACATCTTTCCCTTCAAGAAGCCTTTCGCTAAGGCTGTTCTTGTGGAATTGGCAAAGGGATATTTGGAAGCCCATAGATGGCTATGGTGAAAAAGGAAATATCTTCCGTTCAAAACTGGAAACAAGCTTTCCGAGAAACTGCTCTGTGTTCTGTATATTCATCTCACAGAGTTACATCTTTCCCTTCAAGAAGCCTTTCGCTAAGGCTGTTCTTGTGGAATTGGCAAAGGGATATTTTGAAGCCCATGGAGGGCTATGGTGAAAAAGGAAATATCTTCCGTTCAAAACTGGAAAGAAGCTTTCTGGGAAACTGCTCTGTGTTCTGTTAATTCCTCTCACAGAGTTACATCTTTCACTTCAAGAAGCCTTTCGCTAAGTCTGTTCTTGTGGAATTGGCAAAGGGATATTTGGAAGCCCATAGAGGGCTATGGTGAAAAATTAAATATCTTCCGTTCAAAACGGGAAGGAATCTTTCTGAGAAACTGCTCGGTGTTCTGTTAATTCATCTCGCAGAGTTACATCTTTCCCTTCAAGAAGCCTTTCGCTAAGGCTGTTCTTGTGGAATAGGCAAAGGGATATTTGGAAGCCCATAGAGGGCTATGGTGAAAAAGGAAATATCTTCCTTTCAAAACTCGAAAGAAGCTTTCTGAGAAACTGCTCTGTGTTCTGTTAATTCATCTCACAGAGTTACAACTTTTCCTTCAAGAAGCCTTTCGCTAAGGCTGTTCTTGTGGAATTGGCAAAGGGATATTTGGAAGCCCATAGAGGGCTATGGTGAAAAAGGAAATATCTTCCGTTCAAAACAGGAAAGAAGCTTTCTGAGAAACTGCTCTGTGTTCTGTTAATTCATCTCACAGAGTTACATCTTTTCCTTCAAGAAGCCTTTCGCTAAGGCTTTTCTTGTGGAATTGGCAAAGGGATATTTGGAAGCCCACAGAGGGCTATGTTGAAAATGGAAATATCTTCCGTTCAAAACTGGAAAGAAGCTTTCTGAGAAACTGCTCTGTGTTCTGCTAATTCATCTCACAGAGTTACATCTTTCACTTCAAGAAGCCTTTCGCTAAGGCTGTTCTTGTGGAATTTGCAAAGGGATATTTGGAAGCCCATAGAGGGCTATGGTGAAAAAGGAAATATCTTCCGTTCAAAACTGGAAAGAAGCTTTCTGAGAAACTGCTCTGTGTTCTGTTAATTCATCTCACAGAGTTACACCTTTTCCTTCAAGAAGCCTTTCGCTAAGGCTGTTCTTGTGGAATTGGCAAAGGGATATTTGGAAGCCCATAGAGGGCTATGGTTAAAAAGGAAATATCTTCCGTTCAAAACTGGAAAGAAGCTTTCTGAGAAACTGCTCTGTGTTCTGTTAATTCATCTCACAGATTTACATCTTTTCCTTCAAGAAGCCTTTCGCTAAGGCTGTTCTTGTGGAATTGGCAAAGGGATATTTGGAAGCCCATAGAGGGCTATGGTGAAAATGGAAATATCTTCCGTTCAAAACTGGAAAGAAGCTTTATGAGAAACTGCTCTGTGTTCGGTGAATTCATCTCACAGAGTTACATCTTTCCCTTCAAGAAGCCTTTCGCTAAGACTGTTCTTGTGGAATTGGCAAAGGGATATTTGGAAGCCCATAGAGGGCTATGGTGGAAAAGGAAATATCTTCCGTTCAAAACTGGAAAGAAGCTTTCTGAGAAACTGTTCTGTGTTCTGTTAATTCATCTCACAGAGTTAAATCTTTCCCTTCAAGAAGCCTTTCGCTAAGGCTGTTCTTGTGGAATTGGCAAAGGGATATTTGGAAGCCCATAGAGGGCTATGGTGAAAAAGGAAATATCTTCCATTCAAAACTGGAAAGAAGCTTTCTGAGAAACTGCTCTGTGTTCTGTTAATTCATCTCACAGAGTTACATCTTTCCCTTCAAGAAGTTTTTCGCTAAGGCTGTTCTTGTGGAATTGGCAAAGGGATATTTGGAAGCCCATAGAGGGCTATGGTGAAAAAGGAAATATCTTCCATTCAAAACTGGAAAGAAACTTTCTGAGAAACTGCTCTGTGTTCTGTGAATTCATCTCACAGAGTTACATCTTTCCCTTCAAGAAGCCTTTCCCTAAGACTGTTCTTGTGTAATTGGCAAAGGGATATTTGGAAGCCCATAGATGGCTATGGTGAAAAAGGAAATATATTCAGTTCAAAACTGGAAAGAAGCTTTCCGAGAAACTGCTCTGTGTTCTGTAAATTCATCTCACAGAGTTACATCTTTCCCTTCAAGAAGCCTTTCGCTAAGACTGTTCTTGTGGAATTGGCAAAGGGATATTTGCAAGCCATTAGATGGCTATGGTGAAAAAGGAAATATCTTCCGTTCAAAACTGGAAAGAAGCTTTCTGAGAAACTGCTCTGTGTTCTGCTAATTCATCTCACAGAGTTACATCTTTCACTTCAAGAAGCCTTTCGCTAAGGCTGTTCTTGTGGAATTGGCAAAGGGATATTTGGAAGCCGAGGGAGGGCGATGCTGAATAAGTAAATATCTTCCGTTCAAAACTGGAAAGAAGCTTTCTGAGAAACTGCTCTGTGTTCTGTTAATTCATCTCACAGAGTTACATCTTTAACTTCAAGAAGACTTTCGCTAAGGCTTTTCTTGTGGAATAGGCAAAGGGATTTGGAAGCCCATAGACGGCTACGGTGAAAAAGGACATATCTTCCGTTCAAAACGGGAAAGAAGCTTTCTGAGAAACTGCTCTGTGTTCTGTTAATTCATCTCACAGAGTTACATCTTTCCCTTCAAGAAGCCTTTCGCTAAGGATGTTCTTGTTGAATTGGCAAAGGGATATATGGAAGACCCTAGAGGGCTATGGTGAAAAAGGAAATATCTTCCGTTCAAAACTGGAAAGAAGCTTTCTGAGAAACTGCTCTGTGTTCTATTAATTCATCTCACAGAGTTACATCTTTCCCTTCAAGAAGCCTTTCGCTAAGGCTGTTCTTGTGGAATTGACAAAGGGATACTTGGAAGCCCTTAGAGGGCTATGGTGAAAAAGGAAGTACCTTTCGTTCAAAACTGGAAAGAAGCTTTCTGAGAAACTGCTCTGTGTTCTGTTAATTCATCTCACAGAGTTACATCTTTCCCTTCAAGAAGCCTTTCGCTAAGGCTGTTCTTGTGGATTTGGCAAAGGGATGTTTGGAAGCCCATAGTGGGCTATGGTGAAAAAGGAAATATCTTCCGTTCAAAACTGGAAAGAAGCTTTCTGAGAATCTGCTCTGTGTTCTGTTAACTCATCTCACAGAGTTATATCTTTCCCTTCAAGAAGGCTTTCGCTAAGGCTGTTCTTGTGGAATTGGCAAAGGGATATTTGGAAGTCCATAGAGGGCTATGGTGAAAAAGGAAATATCTTCCGTTCAAAACTGGAAAGAAGCTTTCTGAAAAACTGCACGGTGTTCTGTTAATTCATCTCACAGAGTTATATCTTTCCCTTAAAGATGCCTTTCGCTAAGGCTGTTCTTGTGGAATTGGCAAAGGGATATTTGGAAGACCATAGAGGGCTATGGTGAAAAAGGAAATATCTTCCATTCAAAACTGGAAAGAAACTTTCTGAGAAACTGCTCTGTGTTCTGTGAATTCATCTCACAGAGTTACATCTTTCCCTTCAAGAAGCCTTTCGCTAAGACTGTTCTTGTGTAATTGGCAAAGGGATGTTTGGAAGCCCATAGATGGCTATGGTGAAAAAGGAAATATATTCCGTTCAAAACTGGAAAGAAGCTTTCTGAGAAACTGCTCTGTGTTCTGTAAATTCATCTCACAGAGTTACATCTTTCCCTTCAAGAAGCCTTTCGGTAAGGCTGTTCTTATGGAATAGGCAAAGGGATATTTGGAAGCCCATGGAGGGCTGTGGTGATAAAGGAAATATCTTCCGTTCAAAACTGGAAAGAAGCTTTCTGGGAAACTGCTCTGTGTTCTGTTAATTCATCTCACAGAGTTACATCTTTCCCTTCAAGAAGCCTTTCGCTAAGGCTGTTCTTGTGGAATTGGAAAAGGGATATTTGGAAGCCCATAGAGGGTTATGGTGAAAAAGGAAATATCTTCCGTTCAAAACTGGAAAGAAGCTTTCTGAGAAACTGCTCTGTGTTCTGTTAATTCATCTCACAGAGTTACATCTTTCCCTTCAAGAAGCCTTTCGCTAACGCTGTTCTTCTGGAATTGGCAAAGGGATATTTGGAAGCCCCTAGATGGCTATGGTGAAAAAGGAAATACAATGCGTTCAAAACTGGAAAGAAGCTTTCTGAGAAACTGCTCTGTGTTCTGTAAATTCATCTCACAGAGTTACATCTTTCCCTTCAAGAAGCCTTTCGCTAAGGCTGTTCTTGTGGAATTGGCAAAGGGATATTTGGAAACAATAGAGGGCTATGGTGAAAAAGGAAAT
The DNA here is from genome assembly GCF_047675955.1 of Chlorocebus sabaeus. Taxonomy (NCBI): domain Eukaryota; kingdom Metazoa; phylum Chordata; class Mammalia; order Primates; family Cercopithecidae; genus Chlorocebus; species Chlorocebus sabaeus. Next base: position 794,498 of record NW_027328147.1, on the reverse strand, counting down.
ATCTTCCGTTCAAAACTGGAAAGAAGCTTTCTGAGAATCTGCTCTGTGTTCTGTTAACTCATCTCACAGAGTTATATCTTTCCCTTCAAGAAGGCTTTCGCTAAGGCTGTTCTTGTGGAATTGGCAAAGGGATATTTGGAAGTCCATAGAGGGCTATGGTGAAAAAGGAAATATCTTCCGTTCAAAACTGGAAAGAAGCTTTCTGAAAAACTGCACGGTGTTCTGTTAATTCATCTCACAGAGTTACATCTTTCCCTTCAAGATGCCTTTCGCTAAGGCTGTTCTTGTGGAATTGGCAAAGGGATATTTGGAAGACCATAGAGGGCTATGGTGAAAAAGGAAATATCTTCCATTCAAAACTGGAAAGAAACTTTCTGAGAAACTGCTCTGTGTTCTGTGAATTCATCTCACAGAGTTACATCTTTCCCTTCAAGAAGCCTTTCGCTAAGACTGTTCTTGTGTAATTGGCAAAGGGATGTTTGGAAGCCCATAGATGGCTATGGTGAAAAAGGAAATATATTCCGTTCAAAACTGGAAAGAAGCTTTCTGAGAAACTGCTCTGTGTTCTGTAAATTCATCTCACAGAGTTACATCTTTCCCTTCAAGAAGCCTTTCGGTAAGGCTGTTCTTATGGAATAGGCAAAGGGATATTTGGAAGCCCATGGAGGGCTGTGGTGATAAAGGAAATATCTTCCGTTCAAAACTGGAAAGAAGCTTTCTGGGAAACTGCTCTGTGTTCTGTTAATTCATCTCACAGAGTTACATCTTTCCCTTCAAGAAGCCTTTCGCTAAGGCTGTTCTTGTGGAATTGGAAAAGGGATATTTGGAAGCCCATAGAGGGTTATGGTGAAAAAGGAAATATCTTCCGTTCAAAACTGGAAAGAAGCTTTCTGAGAAACTGCTCTGTGTTCTGTTAATTCATCTCACAGAGTTACATCTTTCCCTTCAAGAAGCCTTTCGCTAACGCTGTTCTTCTGGAATTGGCAAAGGGATATTTGGAAGCCCCTAGATGGCTATGGTGAAAAAGGAAATACAATGCGTTCAAAACTGGAAAGAAGCTTTCTGAGAAACTGCTCTGTGTTCTGTAAATTCATCTCACAGAGTTACATCTTTCCCTTCAAGAAGCCTTTCGCTAAGGCTGTTCTTGTGGAATTGGCAAAGGGATATTTGGAAACCATAGAGGGCTATGGTGAAAAAGGAAATATCTTCCGTTCAAAACTGGAAAGAAGCTTTCTGAGAAACTGCTCTGTGTTCTGTTAATTCATCACACAGAGTTACATCTTTCCCTTCAAGAAGCCTTTCGCTAAGGCTGTTCTTGTGGAATTGGCAAAGGGATATTTGGAAGCCCATAGACGGCTATGGTGAAAAAGGAAATAACTTCCATTCAAAACTGGAAAGAAGCTTTCTGAGAAACTGCTCTGTGTTCTGTTAATTCATCTCACAGTGTTACATCTTTCGCTTCAAGAAGCCTTTCGCTAAGGCTGTTCTTGTGGAATTGGCAAAGGGATATTTGGAAGACCATAGAGGGCTATGGTGAAAAAGGAAATATCTTCCATTCAAATTGGAAAGAAGGTTTCTGAGAAACTGCTCTGTGTTCCGTGAATTCATCTCACAGAGTTACATCTTTCCCTTCAAGAAGCCTTTCGCTAAGACTGTTCTTGTGGAATTGGGAAAGGGATACTTGGAAGCCCATAGAGGGCTATGGTGAAAAAGGAAGTACCTTTCGTTCAAAACTGGAAAGAAGCTTTCTGAGAAACTGCTCTGTGTTCTGTGAATTCATCTCACAGAGTTACATCTTTCCCTTCAAGAAGCCTTTCGCTAAGGCTGTTCTTGTGGAATTGGCAAAGGGATATTTGGAAGCCCATAGATGGCTATGGTGAAAAAGGAAATATCTTCCGTTCAAAACTGGAAACAAGCTTTCCGAGAAACTGCTCTGTGTTCTGTATATTCATCTCACAGAGTTACATCTTTCCCTTCAAGAAGCCTTTCGCTAAGGCTGTTCTTGTGGAATTGGCAAAGGGATATTTTGAAGCCCATGGAGGGCTATGGTGAAAAAGGAAATATCTTCCGTTCAAAACTGGAAAGAAGCTTTCTGGGAAACTGCTCTGTGTTCTGTTAATTCCTCTCACAGAGTTACATCTTTCACTTCAAGAAGCCTTTCGCTAAGTCTGTTCTTGTGGAATTGGCAAAGGGATATTTGGAAGCCCATAGAGGGCTACGGTGAAAAATTAAATATCTTCCGTTCAAAACGGGAAGGAATCTTTCTGAGAAACTGCTCGGTGTTCTGTTAATTCATCTCGCAGAGTTACATCTTTCCCTTCAAGAAGCCTTTCGCTAAGGCTGTTCTTGTGGAATAGGCAAAGGGATATTTGGAAGCCCATAGAGGGCTATGGTGAAAAAGGAAATATCTTCCTTTCAAAACTCGAAAGAAGCTTTCTGAGAAACTGCTCTGTGTTCTGTTAATTCATCTCACAGAGTTACAACTTTTCCTTCAAGAAGCCTTTCGCTAAGGCTGTTCTTGTGGAATTGGCAAAGGGATATTTGGAAGCCCATAGAGGGCTATGGTGAAAAAGGAAATATCTTCCGTTCAAAACAGGAAAGAAGCTTTCTGAGAAACTGCTCTGTGTTCTGTTAATTCATCTCACAGAGTTACATGTTTTCCTTCAAGAAGCCTTTCGCTAAGGCTTTTCTTGTGGAATTGGCAAAGGGATATTTGGAAGCCCACAGAGGGCTATGTTGAAAATGGAAATATCTTCCGTTCAAAACTGGAAAGAAGCTTTCTGAGAAACTGCTCTGTGTTCTGCTAATTCATCTCACAGAGTTACATCTTTCACTTCAAGAAGCCTTTCGCTAAGGCTGTTCTTGTGGAATTTGCAAAGGGATATTTGGAAGCCCATAGAGGGCTATGGTGAAAAAGGAAATATCTTCCGTTCAAAACTGGAAAGAAGCTTTCTGAGAAACTGCTCTGTGTTCTGTTAATTCATCTCACAGAGTTACACCTTTTCCTTCAAGAAGCCTTTCGCTAAGGCTGTTCTTGTGGAATTGGCAAAGGGATATTTGGAAGCCCATAGAGGGCTATGGTTAAAAAGGAAATATCTTCCGTTCAAAACTGGAAAGAAGCTTTCTGAGAAACTGCTCTGTGTTCTGTTAATTCATCTCACAGATTTACATCTTTTCCTTCAAGAAGCCTTTCGCTAAGGCTGTTCTTGTGGAATTGGCAAAGGGATATTTGGAAGCCCATAGAGGGCTATGGTGAAAATGGAAATATCTTCCGTTCAAAACTGGAAAGAAGCTTTATGAGAAACTGCTCTGTGTTCTGTGAATTCATCTCACAGAGTTACATCTTTCCCTTCAAGAAGCCTTTCGCTAAGACTGTTCTTGTGGAATTGGGAAAGGGATATTTGGAAGCCCATAGAGGGCTATGGTGGAAAAGGAAATATCTTCCGTTCAAAACTGGAAAGAAGCTTTCTGAGAAACTGTTCTGTGTTCTGTTAATTCATCTCACAGAGTTAAATCTTTCCCTTCAAGAAGCCTTTCGCTGAAGCTGTTCTTGTGGAATTGGCAAAGGGATATTTGGAAGCCCATAGAGGGCTATGGTGAAAAAGGAAATATCTTCCATTCAAAACTGGAAAGAAGCTTTCTGAGAAACTGCTCTGTGTTCTGTTAATTCATCTCACAGAGTTACATCTTTCCCTTCAAGAAGTTTTTCGCTAAGGCTGTTCTTGTGGAATTGGCAAAGGGATATTTGGAAGCCCATAGAGGGCTATGGTGAAAAAGGAAATATCTTCCATTCAAAACTGGAAAGAAACTTTCTGAGAAACTGCTCTGTGTTCTGTGAATTCATCTCACAGAGTTACATCTTTCCCTTCAAGAAGCCTTTCCCTAAGACTGTTCTTGTGTAATTGGCAAAGGGATATTTGGAAGCCCATAGATGGCTATGGTGAAAAAGGAAATATATTCAGTTCAAAACTGGAAAGAAGCTTTCCGAGAAACTGCTCTGTGTTCTGTAAATTCATCTCACAGAGTTACATCTTTCCCTTCAAGAAGCCTTTCGCTAAGACTGTTCTTGTGGAATTGGCAAAGGGATATTTGCAAGCCATTAGATGGCTATGGTGAAAAAGGAAATATCTTCCGTTCAAAACTGGAAAGAAGCTTTCTGAGAAACTGCTCTGTGTTCTGCTAATTCATCTCACAGAGTTACATCTTTCACTTCAAGAAGCCTTTCGCTAAGGCTGTTCTTGTGGAATTGGCAAAGGGATATTTGGAAGCCGAGGGAGGGCGATGCTGAATAAGTAAATATCTTCCGTTCAAAACTGGAAAGAAGCTTTCTGAGAAACTGCTCTGTGTTCTGTTAATTCATCTCACAGAGTTACATCTTTAACTTCAAGAAGACTTTCGCTAAGGCTTTTCTTGTGGAATAGGCAAAGGGATTTGGAAGCCCATAGACGGCTACGGTGAAAAAGGACATATCTTCCGTTCAAAACGGGAAAGAAGCTTTCTGAGAAACTGCTCTGTGTTCTGTTAATTCATCTCACAGAGTTACATCTTTCCCTTCAAGAAGCCTTTCGCTAAGGATGTTCTTGTTGAATTGGCAAAGGGATATATGGAAGACCCTAGAGGGCTATGGTGAAAAAGGAAATATCTTCCGTTCAAAACTGGAAAGAAGCTTTCTGAGAAACTGCTCTGTGTTCTATTAATTCATCTCACAGAGTTACATCTTTCCCTTCAAGAAGCCTTTCGCTAAGGCTGTTCTTATGGAATTGACAAAGGGATACTTGGAAGCCCTTAGAGGGCTATGGTGAAAAAGGAAGTACCTTTCGTTCAAACCTGGAAAGAAGCTTTCTGAGAAACTGCTCTGTGTTCTGTTAATTCATCTCACAGAGTTACATCTTTCCCTTCAAGAAGCCTTTCGCTAAGGCTGTTCTTGTGGATTTGGCAAAGGGATGTTTGGAAGCCCATAGTGGGCTATGGTGAAAAAGGAAATATCTTCCGTTCAAAACTGGAAAGAAGCTTTCTGAGAATCTGCTCTGTGTTCTGTTAACTCATCTCACAGAGTTATATCTTTCCCTTCAAGAAGGCTTTCGCTAAGGCTGTTCTTGTGGAATTGGCAAAGGGATATTTGGAAGTCCATAGAGGGCTATGGTGAAAAAGGAAATATCTTCCGTTCAAAACTGGAAAGAAGCTTTCTGAAAAACTGCACGGTGTTCTGTTAATTCATCTCACAGAGTTACATCTTTCCCTTAAAGATGCCTTTCGCTAAGGCTGTTCTTGTGGAATTGGCAAAGGGATATTTGGAAGACCATAGAGGGCTATGGTGAAAAAGGAAATATCTTCCATTCAAAACTGGAAAGAAACTTTCTGAGAAACTGCTCTGTGTTCTGTGAATTCATCTCACAGAGTTACATCTTTCCCTTCAAGAAGCCTTTCGCTAAGACTGTTCTTGTGTAATTGGCAAAGGGATGTTTGGAAGCCCATAGATGGCTATGGTGAAAAAGGAAATATATTCCGTTCAAAACTGGAAAGAAGCTTTCTGAGAAACTGCTCTGTGTTCTGTAAATTCATCTCACAGAGTTACATCTTTCCCTTCAAGAAGCCTTTCGGTAAGGCTGTTCTTATGGAATAGGCAAAGGGATATTTGGAAGCCCATGGAGGGCTGTGGTGATAAAGGAAATATCTTCCGTTCAAAACTGGAAAGAAGCTTTCTGGGAAACTGCTCTGTGTTCTGTTAATTCATCTCACAGAGTTACATCTTTCCCTTCAAGAAGCCTTTCGCTAAGGCTGTTCTTGTGGAATTGGAAAAGGGATATTTGGAAGCCCATAGAGGGTTATGGTGAAAAAGGAAATATCTTCCGTTCAAAACTGGAAAGAAGCTTTCTGAGAAACTGCTCTGTATTCTCTTAATTCATCTCACAGAGTTACATCTTTCCCTTCAAGAAGCCTTTCGCTAAGGCTGTTCTTGTGGAATTGGCAAAGGGATATGTGGAAGCCCATAGAGGGCTATGGTGAAAAAGGAAATATCTTCCATTCAAAACTGGAAAGAAACTTTCTGAGAAACTGCTCTGTGTTCTGTGAATTCATCTCACAGAGTTACATCTTTCCCTTCAAGAAGCCTTTCCCTAAGACTGTTCTTGTGTAATTGGCAAAGGGATATTTGGAAGCCCATAGATGGCTATGGTGAAAAAGGAAATATATTCAGTTCAAAACTGGAAAGAAGCTTTCCGAGTAACTGCTCTGTGTTCTGTAAATTCATCTCACAGAGTTACATCTTTCCCTTCAAGAAGCCTTTCGCTAAGGCTGTTCTTGTGGAATTGGCAAAGGGATATTTGGAAACCATAGAGGGCTATGGTGAAAAAGGAAATATCTTCCGTTCAAAACTGGAAAGAAGCTTTCTGAGAAACTGCTCTGTGTTCTGTTAATTCATCACACAGAGTTACATCTTTCCCTTCAAGAAGCCTTTCGCTAAGGCTGTTCTTGTGGAATTGGCAAAGGGATATTTGGAAGCCCATAGATGGCTATGGTGAAAAAGGAATTATCTTCCGTACAAAACTGGAAAGAAGCTTTCTGAGAAACTGCTCTGTGTTCTGTTAATTCATCTCACAGAGTTACATCTTTCCCTTCAAGAAGCCTTTCGCTAAGGCTGTTCTTGTGGAATTGGCAAAGGGATATTTGGAAGCCCATAGAGGGCTATGGTGAAAAAGGAAATATCTTCCATTCAAAACTGGATAGAAGCTTTCTGAGAAACTGCTCTGTGTTCTGTTAATTCATCTCACAGAGTTACATCTTTCCCTTCACGAAGCCTTTCGCTAAGGCTGTTCTTGTGGAATTGGCAAAGGGATATTTGGAAGCCCATAGAGGGCTATGGTGAAAAAGGAAATATCTTCCGTTCAAAACTGGAAAGAAGCTTTCTGAGAAACTGCTCTGTGTTCTGTTAATTCATCTCACAGAGTTACATCTTTCCCTTCCAAAAGCCTTTCGCTAAAGCTGTTCTTGTGGAATTGGCAAAGGGATATTTGGAAGCCATTAGATGGCTATGGTGAAAAAGGAAATATCTTCCGTTCAAAACTGGAAAGAAGCTTTCTGAGAAACTGCTCTGTGTTCTGTAAATTCATCTCACAGAGTTATATCTTTCCCTTCAAGAAGCCTTTCGCTAAGGCTGTTCTTGTGGAATTGGCAAAGGGATATTTGGAAGCCCATAGAGGGCTATGGTGAAAAAGGAAATATCTTCCGTTCAAAACTGGAAAGAAGCTTTCTGAGAAACTGCTCTGTGTTCTGTGAATTCATCACACAGAGTTACATCTTTATCTTCAAGAAGCCTTTCGCTAAGGCTGTTCTTGTGGAATTGGCACAGGGATATTTGGAAGCCAATAGAGGGCTATGGTGAAAAAGGAAATATCTTCCGTTCAAAACTGGAAGGAATCTTTCTGACAAACTGCTCGGTGTTCTGTTAATTCATCTCGCAGAGTTACATCTTTCCCTTCAAGAAGCCTTTCGCTAAGGCTGTTCTTGTGGAATTGGCAAAGGGATATTTGGAAGCCCATAGATGGCTATGGTGAAAAAGGAATTATCTTCCGTACAAAACTGGAAAGAAGCTTTCTGAGAAACTGCTCTGTGTTCTGTGAATTCATCTCACAGAGTTACATCTTTCCCTTCAAGAAGCCTTTCGCTAAGGCTGTTCTTGTGGAATTGGCAAAGGGATATTTGGAAGCCCATAGAGGGCTATGGTGAAAAAGGAAATATCTTCCATTCAAAACTGGATAGAAGCTTTCTGAGAAACTGCTCTGTGTTCTGTTAATTCATCTCCAGAGTTACATCTTTCCCTTCACGAAGCCTTTCGCTAAGGCTGTTCTTGTGGAATTGGCAAAGGGATATTTGGAAGCCCATAGAGGGCTATGGTGAAAAAGGAAATATCTTCCGTTCAAAACTGGAAAGAAGCTTTCTGAGAAACTGCTCTGTGTTCTGTTAATTCATCTCACAGAGTTACATCTTTCCCTTCCAAAAGCCTTTCGCTAAAGCTGTTCTTGTGGAATTGGCAAAGGGATATTTGGAAGCCATTAGATGGCTATGGTGAAAAAGGAAATATCTTCCGTTCAAAACTGGAAAGAAGCTTTCTGAGAAACTGCTCTGTGTTCTGTAAATTCATCTCACAGAGTTATATCTTTCCCTTCAAGAAGCCTTTCGCTAAGGCTGTTCTTGTGGAATTGGCAAAGGGATATTTGGAAGCCCATAGAGGGCTATGGTGAAAAAGGAAATATCTTCCGTTCAAAACTGGAAAGAAGCTTTCTGAGAAACTGCTCTGTGTTCTGTGAATTCATCACACAGAGTTACATCTTTATCTTCAAGAAGCCTTTCGCTAAGGCTGTTCTTGTGGAATTGGCACAGGGATATTTGGAAGCCAATAGAGGGCTATGGTGAAAAAGGAAATATCTTCCGTTCAAAACTGGAAGGAATCTTTCTGACAAACTGCTCGGTGTTCTGTTAATTCATCTCGCAGAGTTACATCTTTCCCTTCAAGAAGCCTTTCGCTAAGGCTGTTCTTGTGGAATTGGCAAAGGGATATTTGGAAGCCCATAGAGGGCTATGGTGAAAAAGGAAATATCTTCCATTCAAAACTGGAAAGAAGCTTTCTGAGAAACTGCTCTGTGTTCTGTTAATTCATCTCACAGAGTTACATCTTGCCCTTCAAGAAGCCTTTCTCTAAGGCTGTTCTTGCGGAATTGGCAAAGAAATATTTGGAAGCCCATAGAGGGCTATGGTGAAAAAGGAAATATCTTCCGTTCAAAACTGGAAAGAAGCTTTCTGAGAAACTGCTCTGTGTTCTGTTAATTCATCACACAGAGTTACATCTTTCCCTTCAAGAAGCCTTTCGCTAAGGCTGTTCTTGTGGAATTGGCAAAGGGATATTTGGAAGCCCATAGAGGGCTATGGTGAAAAAAGAAATATCTTCCGTTCAAAACTGGAAAGAAGCTTTCTGAGAAACTGCTCTGTGTTCTGTTAATTCATCTCACAGAGTTACATCTTTCCCTTCAAGAAGCCTTTCGCTAAGGCTGTTCTTGTGGAATTGGCAAAGGGATATTTGGAAGCCCATAGAGGGCTACGGTGAAAAAGGAAATATCTTCCGTTCAAAACGGGAAAGAAGCTTTCTGAGAAACTGCTCTGTGTTCTGTTAATTTATCTCACAGAGTTACATCTTTCCCTTCCAAAAGCCTTTCGCTAAGGCTGTTCTTGTGGAATTGGCAAAGGGATATTTGGAAGCCATTAGATGGCTATGGTGAAAAAGGAAATATCTTCCGTTCAAAACTGGAAAGAAGCTTTCTGAGAAACTGCTCTGTGTTCTGTAAATTCATCTCACAGAGTTACATCTTTCCCTTCAAGAAGCCTTTCGCTAAGGCTGTTCTTGTGGAATTGGCAAAGGGATATTTGGAAGCCCATAGAGGGCTATGGTGAAAAAGGAAATATCTTCCGTTCAAAACTGGAAAGAAGCTTTCTGAGAAACTGCTCTGTGTTCTGTGAATTCATCACACAGAGTTACATCTTTCCCTTCAAGAAGCCTTTCGCTAAGGCTGTTCTTGTGGAATTGGCACAGGGATATTTGGAAGCCAATAGAGGGCTATGGTGAAAAAGGAAATATCTTCCGTTCAAAACTGGAAGGAATCTTTCTGACAAACTGCTCGGTGTTCTGTTAATTCATCTCGGAGAGTTACATCTTTTCCTTCAAGAAGCCTTTCGCTAAGGCCGTTCTTGTGGAATTGGCAAAGGGATATTTGGCAGCCCATAGAGGGCTATGGTAGAAAAGGAAATATCTTCCGTTCAAAACTGGAAAGAAGCTTTCTGAGAAACTGCTCTGTGTTCTGTGAATTCATCTCACAGAGTTACATCTTTCCCTTCAAGAAGCATTTCGCTAAGGCTGTTCTTGTGGAATTGGCAAAGAGATATTTGGAAGCCCATAGACGGCTATGGTGAAAAAGGAAATATCTTCCATTCAAAACTGGAAAGAAGCTTTCTGAGAAACTGCTCTGTGTTCTGTGAATTCATCTCACAGAGTTACATCTTTCCCTTCAAGAAGCCTTTCGCTAAGGCTGTTCTTGTGGAATTGGCAAAGGGATATTTGGAAGCCCATAGAGGGCTATGGTGAAAAAGGAAATATCTTCCGTTCAAAACTGGAAAGAAGCTTTCTGAGAAACTGCTCTGTGTTCTGTGAATTCATCTCACAGAGTTACATCTTTCCCTTCAAGAAGCCTTTCGCTAAGCCTGTTCTTGTGTAATTGGCAAAGGGATATTTGGAAGCCCATAGAGGGCTATGGTGAAAAAGGAAATATCTTCCGTTCAATACTGGAAAGAAGCTTTCCGAGAAACTGCTCTGTGTTCTGTAAATTCATCTCACAGAGTTACATCTTTCCCTTCAAGAAGCCTTTCGCTAAGGCTGTTCTTGTGGAATTGGCAAAGGGATATTTGGAAGCCCATGGAGGGCTATGGTGAAAAAGGAAATATCTTCCGTTCAAAACTGGAAAGAAGCTTTCTGGGAAACTGCTCTGTGTTCTGTTAATTCAACTCAGAGTGTTACATCTTTCCCTTCAAGAAGCCTTTCACTAAGGCTGTTCTTGTGGAATTGGCAAAGGGATATTTGGAAGTCCATAGAGGGCTATGGTGAAAAAGGAAATATCTTCCGTTCAAAACTGGAAAGAAGCTTTCTGAGAAACTGCTCTGTGTTCTGTTAATTCATCTCACAGAGTTACATCTTTCCCTTCAAGAAGCCTTTCGCTAAGGCTGTTTTTATGGAATTGGCAAAGGGATATTTGGAAGCCCATAGAGGGCTATGGTGAAAAAGGAAATATCTTCCGTTCAAAACTGGAAAGAAGCTTTCTGAGAAACTGCTCTGTGTTCTGCTAATTCATCTCACAGAGTTACATCTTTCACTTCAAGAAGCCTTTCGCTAAGGCTGTTCTTGTGGAATTGGCAAAGGGATATTTGGAAGCCCCTAGAGGGCTATGGTGAAAAAGGAAATATCTTCCGTTCAAAACTGGAAAGAAGCTTTCTGAGAAACTGCTCTGTGTTCTGGTAATTCATCTCACAGAGTTACATCTTTCCCTTCAAGAAGCCTTTCGCTAAGGCTGTTTTTGTGGAATTGGCAAAGGGATATTTGGTAGCCCATAGAGGGCTACAGTGAAAAAGGAAATATCTTCCGTTCAAAACTGGAAGGAATCTTTCTGAGAAACTGCTCGGTGTTCTTTTAATTCATCTCGCAGTGTTACATCTTTCCCTTCAAGAAGCCTTTCGCTAAGGCTGTTCTTGTGGAATTGACAAAGGGATATTTGGAAGCCCATAGAGGGCTATGGTGAAAAAGGAAATATCTTCCGTTCAAAACTGGAAAGAAGCTTTCTGAGAAACTGCTCTGTGTTCTGTGAATTCATCTCACAGAGTTATATCTTTCCCTTCAAGAAGACTTTCGCTAAGGCTGTTCTTGTGGAATTGGGAAAGGGATATTTGGAAGCCAATAGAGGGCTATGGTGAAAAAGGAAATATCTTCCGTTCAAAACTGGAAAGAAGCTTTCTGAGAAACTGCTCTCTGTTCTGTTAATTCATCACACAGAGTTACATCTTTCCCTTCAAGAAGCCTTTCGCTAAGGCTGTTCTTGTGGAATTGGCAAAGGGATATTTGGAAGCCCATAGAGGGCTATGGTGAAAAAGGAAATATCTTCCGTTCAAAACTGGAAAGAAGCTTTCTGAGAAACTGCTCTGTGTTCTGTGAATTCATCGCACAGAGTTACATCTTTCCCTTCAAGAAGCCTTTCGCTAAGGCTGTTCTTGTGGAATTGGCAAAGGGATATTTGGAAGCCCTTAGAGGGCTATGGTGAAAAAGGAAATATCTTCCATTCAAAACTGGAAAGAAGCTTTCTGAGAAACTGCTCTGTGTTCTGTGAATTCATCTCACACAATTACATCTTTCCCTTCAAGAAGCCTTTCGCTAAGGCTGTTCTTGTGGAATTGGCAAAGGGATATTTGGAAGCCGAGGGAGGGCGATGCTGAATAAGGAAATATCTTCCGTTCAAAACTGGAAAGAAGCTTTCTGAGAAACTGCTCTGTGTTCTGTTAATTCATCTCACAGAGTTACATCTTTAACTTCAAGAAGACTTTCGCTAAGGCTTTTCTTGTGGAATAGGCAAAGGGATTTGGAAGCCCATAGACGGCTACGGTGAAAAAGGACATATCTTCCGTTCAAAACGGGAAAGAAGCTTTCTGAGAAACTGCTCTGTGTTCTGTTAATTCATCTCACAGAGTTATATCTTTCCCTTCAAGAAGCCTTTCGCTAAGGCTGTTCTTGTGGAATTGGCAAAGGGATATATGGAAGACCCTAGAGGGCTATGGTGAAAAAGGAAATATCTTCCGTTCAAAACTGGAAAGAAGGTTTCTGAGAAACTGCTCTGTGTTCTATTAATTCATCTCACAGAGTTACATCTTTCCCTTCAAGAAGCCTTTCGCTAAGGCTGTTCTTGTGGAATTGACAAAGGGATACTTGGAAGCCCTTAGAGGGCTATGGTGAAATAGGAAGTACCTTTCGTTCAAAACTGGAAAGAAGCTTTCTGAGAAACTGCTCTGTGTTCTGTTAATTCATCTCACAGAGTTACATCTTTCCCTTCAAGAAGCCTTTCGCTAAGGCTGTTCTGGTGGATTTGGCAAAGGGATGTTTGGAAGCCCATAGAGGGCTATGGTGAAAAAGGAAATATCTTCCGTTCAAAACTGGAAAGAAGCTTTCTGAGAAACTGCTCTGTGTTCTGTTAATTCATCTCACAGAGTTACATCTTTCCCTTCCAAAAGCCTTTCGCTAAAGCTGTTCTTGTGGAATTGGCAAAGGGATATTTGGAAGCCATTAGATGGCTATGGTGAAAAAGGAAATATCTTCCGTTCAAAACTGGAAAGAAGCTTTCTGAGAAACTGCTCTGTGTTCTGTAAATTCATCTCACAGAGTTATATCTTTCCCTTCAAGAAGCCTTTCGCTAAGGCTGTTCTTGTGGAATTGGCAAAGGGATATTTGGAAGCCCATAGAGGGCTATGGTGAAAAAGGAAATATCTTCCGTTCAAAACTGGAAAGAAGCTTTCTGAGAAACTGCTCTGTGTTCTGTGAATTCATCACACAGAGTTACATCTTTATCTTCAAGAAGCCTTTCGCTAAGGCTGTTCTTGTGGAATTGGCACAGGGATATTTGGAAGCCAATAGAGGGCTATGGTGAAAAAGGAAATATCTTCCGTTCAAAACTGGAAGGAATCTTTCTGACAAACTGCTCGGTGTTCTGTTAATTCATCTCGCAGAGTTACATCTTTCCCTTCAAGAAGCCTTTCGCTAAGGCTGTTCTTGTGGAATTGGCAAAGGGATATTTGGAAGCCCATAGATGGCTATGGTGAAAAAGGAATTATCTTCCGTACAAAACTGGAAAGAAGCTTTCTGAGAAACTGCTCTGTGTTCTGTGAATTCATCTCACAGAGTTACATCTTTCCCTTCAAGAAGCCTTTCGCTAAGGCTGTTCTTGTGGAATTGGCAAAGGGATATTTGGAAGCCCATAGAGGGCTATGGTGAAAAAGGAAATATCTTCCATTCAAAACTGGATAGAAGCTTTCTGAGAAACTGCTCTGTGTTCTGTTAATTCATCTCCAGAGTTACATCTTTCCCTTCACGAAGCCTTTCGCTAAGGCTGTTCTTGTGGAATTGGCAAAGGGATATTTGGAAGCCCATAGAGGGCTATGGTGAAAAAGGAAATATCTTCCGTTCAAAACTGGAAAGAAGCTTTCTGAGAAACTGCTCTGTGTTCTGTTAATTCATCTCACAGAGTTACATCTTTCCCTTCCAAAAGCCTTTCGCTAAAGCTGTTCTTGTGGAATTGGCAAAGGGATATTTGGAAGCCATTAGATGGCTATGGTGAAAAAGGAAATATCTTCCGTTCAAAACTGGAAAGAAGCTTTCTGAGAAACTGCTCTGTGTTCTGTAAATTCATCTCACAGAGTTATATCTTTCCCTTCAAGAAGCCTTTCGCTAAGGCTGTTCTTGTGGAATTGGCAAAGGGATATTTGGAAGCCCATAGAGGGCTATGGTGAAAAAGGAAATATCTTCCGTTCAAAACTGGAAAGAAGCTTTCTGAGAAACTGCTCTGTGTTCTGTGAATTCATCACACAGAGTTACATCTTTATCTTCAAGAAGCCTTTCGCTAAGGCTGTTCTTGTGGAATTGGCACAGGGATATTTGGAAGCCAATAGAGGGCTATGGTGAAAAAGGAAATATCTTCCGTTCAAAACTGGAAGGAATCTTTCTGACAAACTGCTCGGTGTTCTGTTAATTCATCTCGCAGAGTTACATCTTTCCCTTCAAGAAGCCTTTCGCTAAGGCTGTTCTTGTGGAATTGGCAAAGGGATATTTGGAAGCCCATAGAGGGCTATGGTGAAAAAGGAAATATCTTCCATTCAAAACTGGAAAGAAGCTTTCTGAGAAACTGCTCTGTGTTCTGTTAATTCATCTCACAGAGTTACATCTTGCCCTTCAAGAAGCCTTTCTCTAAGGCTGTTCTTGCGGAATTGGCAAAGAAATATTTGGAAGCCCATAGAGGGCTATGGTGAAAAAGGAAATATCTTCCGTTCAAAACTGGAAAGAAGCTTTCTGAGAAACTGCTCTGTGTTCTGTTAATTCATCACACAGAGTTACATCTTTCCCTTCAAGAAGCCTTTCGCTAAGGCTGTTCTTGTGGAATTGGCAAAGGGATATTTGGAAGCCCATAGAGGGCTATGGTGAAAAAAGAAATATCTTCCGTTCAAAACTGGAAAGAAGCTTTCTGAGAAACTGCTCTGTGTTCTGTTAATTCATCTCACAGAGTTACATCTTTCCCTTCAAGAAGCCTTTCGCTAAGGCTGTTCTTGTGGAATTGGCAAAGGGATATTTGGAAGCCCATAGAGGGCTACGGTGAAAAAGGAAATATCTTCCGTTCAAAACGGGAAAGAAGCTTTCTGAGAAACTGCTCTGTGTTCTGTTAATTTATCTCACAGAGTTACATCTTTCCCTTCCAAAAGCCTTTCGCTAAGGCTGTTCTTGTGGAATTGGCAAAGGGATATTTGGAAGCCATTAGATGGCTATGGTGAAAAAGGAAATATCTTCCGTTCAAAACTGGAAAGAAGCTTTCTGAGAAACTGCTCTGTGTTCTGTAAATTCATCTCACAGAGTTACATCTTTCCCTTCAAGAAGCCTTTCGCTAAGGCTGTTCTTGTGGAATTGGCAAAGGGATATTTGGAAGCCCATAGAGGGCTATGGTGAAAAAGGAAATATCTTCCGTTCAAAACTGGAAAGAAGCTTTCTGAGAAACTGCTCTGTGTTCTGTGAATTCATCACACAGAGTTACATCTTTCCCTTCAAGAAGCCTTTCGCTAAGGCTGTTCTTGTGGAATTGGCACAGGGATATTTGGAAGCCAATAGAGGGCTATGGTGAAAAAGGAAATATCTTCCGTTCAAAACTGGAAGGAATCTTTCTGACAAACTGCTCGGTGTTCTGTTAATTCATCTCGGAGAGTTACATCTTTTCCTTCAAGAAGCCTTTCGCTAAGGCCGTTCTTGTGGAATTGGCAAAGGGATATTTGGCAGCCCATAGAGGGCTATGGTAGAAAAGGAAATATCTTCCGTTCAAAACTGGAAAGAAGCTTTCTGAGAAACTGCTCTGTGTTCTGTGAATTCATCTCACAGAGTTACATCTTTCCCTTCAAGAAGCATTTCGCTAAGGCTGTTCTTGTGGAATTGGCAAAGAGATATTTGGAAGCCCATAGACGGCTATGGTGAAAAAGGAAATATCTTCCATTCAAAACTGGAAAGAAGCTTTCTGAGAAACTGCTCTGTGTTCTGTGAATTCATCTCACAGAGTTACATCTTTCCCTTCAAGAAGCCTTTCGCTAAGGCTGTTCTTGTGGAATTGGCAAAGGGATATTTGGAAGCCCATAGAGGGCTATGGTGAAAAAGGAAATATCTTCCGTTCAAAACTGGAAAGAAGCTTTCTGAGAAACTGCTCTGTGTTCTGTGAATTCATCTCACAGAGTTACATCTTTCCCTTCAAGAAGCCTTTCGCTAAGCCTGTTCTTGTGTAATTGGCAAAGGGATATTTGGAAGCCCATAGAGGGCTATGGTGAAAAAGGAAATATCTTCCGTTCAATACTGGAAAGAAGCTTTCCGAGAAACTGCTCTGTGTTCTGTAAATTCATCTCACAGAGTTACATCTTTCCCTTCAAGAAGCCTTTCGCTAAGGCTGTTCTTGTGGAATTGGCAAAGGGATATTTGGAAGCCCATGGAGGGCTATGGTGAAAAAGGAAATATCTTCCGTTCAAAACTGGAAAGAAGCTTTCTGGGAAACTGCTCTGTGTTCTGTTAATTCAACTCAGAGTGTTACATCTTTCCCTTCAAGAAGCCTTTCACTAAGGCTGTTCTTGTGGAATTGGCAAAGGGATATTTGGAAGTCCATAGAGGGCTATGGTGAAAAAGGAAATATCTTCCGTTCAAAACTGGAAAGAAGCTTTCTGAGAAACTGCTCTGTGTTCTGTTAATTCATCTCACAGAGTTACATCTTTCCCTTCAAGAAGCCTTTCGCTAAGGCTGTTTTTATGGAATTGGCAAAGGGATATTTGGAAGCCCATAGAGGGCTATGGTGAAAAAGGAAATATCTTCCGTTCAAAACTGGAAAGAAGCTTTCTGAGAAACTGCTCTGTGTTCTGCTAATTCATCTCACAGAGTTACATCTTTCACTTCAAGAAGCCTTTCGCTAAGGCTGTTCTTGTGGAATTGGCAAAGGGATATTTGGAAGCCCCTAGAGGGCTATGGTGAAAAAGGAAATATCTTCCGTTCAAAACTGGAAAGAAGCTTTCTGAGAAACTGCTCTGTGTTCTGGTAATTCATCTCACAGAGTTACATCTTTCCCTTCAAGAAGCCTTTCGCTAAGGCTGTTTTTGTGGAATTGGCAAAGGGATATTTGGTAGCCCATAGAGGGCTACAGTGAAAAAGGAAATATCTTCCGTTCAAAACTGGAAGGAATCTTTCTGAGAAACTGCTCGGTGTTCTTTTAATTCATCTCGCAGTGTTACATCTTTCCCTTCAAGAAGCCTTTCGCTAAGGCTGTTCTTGTGGAATTGACAAAGGGATATTTGGAAGCCCATAGAGGGCTATGGTGAAAAAGGAAATATCTTCCGTTCAAAACTGGAAAGAAGCTTTCTGAGAAACTGCTCTGTGTTCTGTGAATTCATCTCACAGAGTTATATCTTTCCCTTCAAGAAGACTTTCGCTAAGGCTGTTCTTGTGGAATTGGGAAAGGGATATTTGGAAGCCAATAGAGGGCTATGGTGAAAAAGGAAATATCTTCCGTTCAAAACTGGAAAGAAGCTTTCTGAGAAACTGCTCTCTGTTCTGTTAATTCATCACACAGAGTTACATCTTTCCCTTCAAGAAGCCTTTCGCTAAGGCTGTTCTTGTGGAATTGGCAAAGGGATATTTGGAAGCCCATAGAGGGCTATGGTGAAAAAGGAAATATCTTCCGTTCAAAACTGGAAAGAAGCTTTCTGAGAAACTGCTCTGTGTTCTGTGAATTCATCGCACAGAGTTACATCTTTCCCTTCAAGAAGCCTTTCGCTAAGGCTGTTCTTGTGGAATTGGCAAAGGGATATTTGGAAGCCCTTAGAGGGCTATGGTGAAAAAGGAAATATCTTCCATTCAAAACTGGAAAGAAGCTTTCTGAGAAACTGCTCTGTGTTCTGTGAATTCATCTCACACAATTACATCTTTCCCTTCAAGAAGCCTTTCGCTAAGGCTGTTCTTGTGGAATTGGCAAAGGGATATTTGGAAGCCGAGGGAGGGCGATGCTGAATAAGGAAATATCTTCCGTTCAAAACTGGAAAGAAGCTTTCTGAGAAACTGCTCTGTGTTCTGTTAATTCATCTCACAGAGTTACATCTTTAACTTCAAGAAGACTTTCGCTAAGGCTTTTCTTGTGGAATAGGCAAAGGGATTTGGAAGCCCATAGACGGCTACGGTGAAAAAGGACATATCTTCCGTTCAAAACGGGAAAGAAGCTTTCTGAGAAACTGCTCTGTGTTCTGTTAATTCATCTCACAGAGTTATATCTTTCCCTTCAAGAAGCCTTTCGCTAAGGCTGTTCTTGTGGAATTGGCAAAGGGATATATGGAAGACCCTAGAGGGCTATGGTGAAAAAGGAAATATCTTCCGTTCAAAACTGGAAAGAAGGTTTCTGAGAAACTGCTCTGTGTTCTATTAATTCATCTCACAGAGTTACATCTTTCCCTTCAAGAAGCCTTTCGCTAAGGCTGTTCTTGTGGAATTGACAAAGGGATACTTGGAAGCCCTTAGAGGGCTATGGTGAAATAGGAAGTACCTTTCGTTCAAAACTGGAAAGAAGCTTTCTGAGAAACTGCTCTGTGTTCTGTTAATTCATCTCACAGAGTTACATCTTTCCCTTCAAGAAGCCTTTCGCTAAGGCTGTTCTGGTGGATTTGGCAAAGGGATGTTTGGAAGCCCATAGAGGGCTATGGTGAAAAAGGAAATATCTTCCGTTCAAAACTGGAAAGAAGCTTTCTGAGAATCTGCTCTGTGTTCTGTTAACTCATCTCACAGAGTTATATCTTTCCCTTCAAGAAGCCTTTCGCTAAGGCTGTTCTTGTGGAATTGGCAAAGGGATATTTGGAAGTCCATAGAGGGCTATGGTGAAAAAGGAAATATCTTCCGTTCAAAACTGGAAAGAAGCTTTCTGAAAAACTGCACGGTGTTCTGTTAATTCATCTCACAGAGTTACATCTTTCCCTTCAAGAAGCCTTTACCTAAGGCTGTTGTTGTGGAATTGGCAAAGGGATATTTGGAAGCCCATAGAGGGCTATGGTGAAAAACTAAATATCTTCCGTTCAAAACTGGAAAGAAGTTTTCTGAGAAACTGCTCTCTGTTCTATTAATTCATCACACAGAGTTACATTTTTCCCTTCAAGAAGCCTTTCGCTAAGGCTGTTCTTGTGGAATTGGAAAAGGGATATTTGGAAGCCCATAGAGGGCTATGGTGAAAAAGGAAATATTTTCCGTTCAAAACTGGAAAGAAGCTTTCTGAGAAACTGCTCTGTGTTCTGTGAATTCATCTCACAGAGTTACATCTTTCCCTTCAAGAAGCCTTTCGCTAAGGCTGTTCTTGTGGAATTGGCAAAGGGATATTTGGAAGCCCATAGAGGGCTATGGTGAAAAAGGAAATAACTTCCATTCAGAACTGGAAAGAAGCTTTCTGAGAAACTGCTCTGTGTTCTGTTAATTCATCTCACAGTGTTACATCTTTCCCTTCAAGAAGCCTTTCGCTAAGGCTGTTCTTATGGAATTGGCAAAGGGATATTTGGAAGCCCATAGAGGGCTATGCTGAAAAAGGAAATATCTTCCGTTCAAAACTGGAAAGAAGCTTTCTGAGAAACTGCTCTGTGTTCTGCTAATTCATCTCACAGAGTTACATGTTTCCCTTCAAGAAGCCTTTCGCTAAGACTGTTCTTGTGGAATTGGCAAAGGGATATTTGGAAACCCTTAGAGGGCTATGGTGAAAAAGGAAATATCTTCCGTTCAAAACTGGAAAGAAGCTTTCTGAGAAACTACTCTCTGTTCTGTTAATTCATCACACAGAGTTACATCTTTCCCTTCAAGAAGCCTTTAGCTAAGGCTGTTCTTGTGGAATTGGCAAAGGGATATTTGGAAGCCCATAGAGGGCTATGGTGAAAAAGGAAATACAATCCGTTCAAAACTGGAAAGAAGCTTTCAGAGAAACTGCTCTGTGTTCTGTTAATTCATCTCAGAGAGTTACATCTTTCCCTTCAAAAAGCCTTTCGCTAAGGCTGTTCTTGTGGAATTGGCAAAGGGATATTTGGAAGCCCATATAGGGCAATGGTGAAAAAGGAAATATCTTCCGTTCAAAACGGGAAAGAAGCTTTCTGAGAAACTGCTCTGTGTTCTGTTAATTCATCTCAAAGAGTTACATCTTTCCCTTCAAGAAGCCTTTCGCTAAGGCTGTTCTTGTGTAATTGGCAAAGGGATATTTGGAAGCCCATAAAAGGCTATGGTGAAAAAGGAAATATCTTCCGTTCAAAACTGGATAGAAGCTTTCTGAGAAACTGCTCTGTGTCCTGTTAATTCATCTCACAGAGTTACATCTTTCCCTTCAAGAAGCCTTTCTCTAAGAATGTTCTTGTGTAATTGGCAAAGGGATATTTGGAAGCCCATAGATGGCTATGGTAAAAAAGGAAATATCTTCCGTTCAAAACTGGAAAGAAGCTTACCGAGAAACTGCTCTGTGATCTCTAAATTCATCTCACAGAGTTACATCTTTCCCTTCAAGAAGCCTTTCGCTAAGGCTGTTCTTGTGGAATTGGCAAAGGGATATTTGGAAGCCCATGGAGGGCTATGGTGAAAAAGGAAATATCTTCCGTTCAAAACTGGAAAGAAGCTTTCTGGGAAACTGCTCTGTGTTCTGTTAATTCATCTCACAGAGTTACATCTTTCCCTTCAAGAAGCCTTTCGCTAAGGCTGTTCCTGTGGAATTGGAAAAGGGATATTTGGAAGCCCATAGAGGGCTATGGTGAAAAAGGAAATATCTTCCGTTCAAAACTGGAAAGAAGCTTTCTGAGAAACTGCTATGTGTTCTGTGAATTCATCTCACAGAGTTACATCATTCCCTTCAAGAAACCTTTCGCTAAGGCTGTTCTTGTGGAATTGGCAAAGGGATATTTGGAAACCCATAGAGGGCTATGGTGAAAAAGGAAATATCTTCCGTTCAAAACGGGAAAGAAGCTTTCTGAGAAACTGCTCTCTGTTCTGTTAATTCATCACACTGAGTTACATCTTTCCCTTCAAGATGCCTTTCGCTAAGGCTGTTCTTGTGGAATTGGCAAAGGGATATTTGGAAGCCCAAAGAGGGCTATGGTGAAAAAGGAAATACAATCCGTTCAAAACTGGAAAGAAGCTTTCAGAGAAACTGCTCTGTGTTCTGTTAACTCATCTCAGAGAGTCACATCTTTCCCTTAAAGAAGCCTTTCGCTAAAGCTGTTCTTGTGGAATTGGCAAAGGGATATTTGGAAGCTCATAGAGGGCTATGGTGAAAAAGGAAATATCGTCCGTTCAAAACTGGAAGGAAGCTTTCTGAGAAACTGCTCTCTGTTCTGTTAATTCATCTCACAGAGTTACATCTTTCCCTTCAAGAATCCTTTCGCTAAGGCTGTCCTGGTGGAATTGGCAAAGGGATATTTGGAAGCCCATAGACGGCTATGGTGAAAAAGGAAATACCTTCCGTTCAAAACTGGAAAGAAGCTTTCTGAGAAACTGCTCTGTGTTCTGTTAATTCATCTCACAGAGTTACATCTTGCCCTACAAGAAGCCTTTCTCTAAGGCTGTTCTTGTGGAATTGGCAAAGGGATATTTGGAAGCCCATACAGGGCTATGGTGAAAAAGGAAATATCTTCCGTTCAAAACGGGAAAGAAGCTTTCTGAGAAACTGCTCTGTGTTCTGTTAATTTATCTAAAAGAGTTACATCTTTCCCTTCAAGAAGCCTTTCGCTAAGGCTGTTCTTGTGTAATTGGCAAAGGGATATTTGGAAGCCCTTAGAAGGCTATGGTGAAAAAGGAAATATCTTCCGTTCAAAACTGGATAGAAGCTTTCTGAGAAACTGCTCTGTGTTCTGCTAATTCATCTCACAGAGTTACATCTTTTCCTTCAAGAAGCCTTTCACTAAGGCTGTTCTTGTGGAATTGGCAAAGGGATATTTGGAAGCCCATAGAGGGCTATGGTGAAAAAGGAAATATCTTCCGTTCAAAACTGGAAAGAAACTTTCTGAGAAACTTCTCTGTGTTCTGTTAATTCATCTCACAGAGTTACATATTTCCCCTCAAGAAGCCTTTCGCTAAGGCTGTTCTTGTGAAATTGGCAAAGGGATATTTGGAAGCCCATAGAGGGCTATGGTGAAAAAGGAATTATCTTCCATTCAAAACTGGAAAGAAACTTTCTGAGAAACTGCTCTGTGTTCTGTGAATTCATCTCACAGAGTTACATCTTTCCCTTCAAGAAGCCTTTCCCTAAGACTGTTCTTGTGTAATTGGCAAAGGTATATTTGGAAGCCCATAGATGGCTATGGTGAAAAAGGAAATATCTTCAGTTCAAAACTGGAAAGAAGCTTTCCGAGAAACTGCTCTGTGTTCTGTAAATTCATCTCACAGAGTTACATCTTTCCCTTCAAGAAGCCTTTCGCTAAGGCTGTTCTTGTGGAATTGGCAAAGGGATATTTGGAAGCCCATGGAGGGCTATGGTGATAAAGGAATTATCTTCCGTTCAAAACTGGAAAGAAGCTTTCTGGGAAACTGCTCTGTGTTCTGTTAATTCATCTCACAGAGCTACATCTTTACCTTCAAGAAGCCTTTCGCTAAGGCTGTTCTTGTGGAATTGGAAAAGGGATATTTGGAAGCCCATAGAGGGTTATGGTGAAAAAGGAAATATCTTCCGTTCAAAACTGGAAAGAAGCTTTCTGAGAAACTGCTCTGTGTTCTGTTAATTCATCTCACAGTGTTACATCTTTCCCTTCAAGAAGCCTTTCGCTAAGGCTGTTCTTATGGAATTGGCAAAGGGATATTTGGAAGCCCATAGATGGCTACGGTAAAAAAGGAAATATCTTCCGTTCAAAATTGGAAAGAAGCTTTCCGAGAAACTGCTCTATGTTCTCTAAATTCATCTCACAGAGTTACATCTTTCCCTTCAAGAAGCCTTTCGCTAAGGCTGTTCTTGTGGAATTGGCAAAGGGATATTTGGAAGCCCATGGAGGGCTCTGGTGAAAAAGGAAATATCTTCCGTTCAAAACTGGAAAGAAGCTTTCTGGGAAACTGCTCTGTGTTCTGTTAATTCATCTCACAGAGTGACATCTTTCCCTTCAAGAAGCCTTTCGCTAAGGCTGTTCTTGTGGAATTGGGAAAGGGATATTTGGAAGCCAATAGAGGGCTATGGTGAAAAAGGAAATATCTTCCGTTCAAAACTGGAAAGAAGCTTTCTGAGAAACTGCTCTCTGTTCTGTTAATTCATCACACAGAGTTACATCTTTCCCTTCAAGAAGCCTTTCGCTAAGGCTGTTCTTGTGGAATTGGCAAAGGGATATTTGGAAGCCCATAGAGGGCTATGGTGAAAAAGGAAATATCTTCCGTTCAAAACTGGAAAGAAGCTTTCTGAGAAACTGCTCTGTGTTCTGTGAATTCATCGCACAGAGTTACATCTTTCCCTTTAAGAAGCCTTTCGCTAAGGCTGTTCTTGTGGAATTGGCAAAGGGATATTTGGAAGCCCATAGAGGGCTATGGTGAAAAAGGAAATATCTTCCATTCAAAACTGGAAAGAAGCTTTCTGAGAAACTGCTCTGTGTTCTGTGAATTCATCTCACACAGTTACATCTTTCCCTTCAAGAAGCCTTTCGCTAAGGCTGTTCTTGTGGAATTGGCAAAGGGATATTGGGAAGCCGAGGGAGGGCGATGCTGAATAAGTAAATATCTTCCGTTCAAAACTGGAAAGAAGCTTTCTGAGAAACTGCTCTGTGTTCTGTTAATTCATCTCACAGAGTTACATCTTTAACTTCAAGAAGACTTTCGCTAAGGCTTTTCTTGTGGAATAGGCAAAGGGATTTGGAAGCCCATAGACGGCTACGGTGAAAAAGGACATATCTTCCGTTCAAAACGGGAAAGAAGCTTTCTGAGAAACTGCTCTGTGTTCTGTTAATTCATCTCACAGAGTTACATCTTTCCCTTCAAGAAGCCTTTCGCTAAGGATGTTCTTCTGGAATTGGCAAAGGGATATATGGAAGACCCTAGAGGGCTATGGTGAAAAAGGAAATATCTTCCGTTCAAAACTGGAAAGAAGCTTTCTGAGAAACTGCTCTGTGTTCTATTAGTTCATCTCACAGAGTTACATCTTTCCCTTCAAGAAGCCTTTCGCTAAGGCTGTTCTTGTGGAATTGACAAAGGGATACTTGGAAGCCCTTAGAGGGCTATGGTGAAAAAGGAAATATCTTCCGTTCAAAACTGGAAAGAAGCTTTCTGAGAAACTGCTCTGTGTTCTGTTAATTCATTTCACAGAGTTACATCTTTCCCTTCAAGAAGCCTTTCGCTAAGGCTGTTCTTGTGGATTTGGCAAAGGGATGTTTGGAAGCCCATAGTGGGCTATGGTGAAAAAGGAAATATCTTCCGTTCAAAACTGGAAAGAAGCTTTCTGAGAATCTGCTCTGTGTTCTGTTAACTCATTTCACAGAGTTATATCTTTCCCTTCAAGAAGCCTTTCGCTAAGGCTGTTCTTGTGGAATTGGCAAAGGGATATTTGGAAGTCCATAGAGGGCTATGGTGAAAAAGGAAATATCTTCCGTTCAAAACTGGAAAGAAGCTTTCTGAAAAACTGCACGGTGTTCTGTTAATTCATCTCACAGAGTTACATCTTTCCCTTCAAGATGCCTTTCGCTAAGGCTGTTCTTGTGGAATTGGCAAAGGGATATTTGGAAGCCCATAGAAGGCTATGGTGAAAAAGGAAATATCTTCCGTTCAAAACTGGATAGAAGCTTTCTGAGAAACTGCTCTGTGTTCTGTTAATTCATCTCACAGAGTTACATGTTTCCCTTCAAGAAGCCTTTCTCTAAGGATGTTCTTGTGGAATTGGCAAAGGGATATTTGGAAGCCCATAGAGGGCTATGGTGAGAAAGGAAATATCTTCCGTTCAAAACTGGAAAGAAGCTTTCTGAGAAACTGCTCTGTGTTGTGTTAATTCATCTCACAGAGTTACATCTGTTCCTTCAAGAAGCCTTTCACTAAGGCTGTTCTTGTGGAATTGGCAAAGGGATATTTGGAAGCCCATAGAGGGCTATGGTGAAAAAGGAAATATTTTCCGTTCAAAACTGGAAAGAAGCTTTCTGAGAAACTGCTCTGTGTTCTGTGAATTCATCTCACAGAGTTACATATTTCCCTTCAAGAAGCCTTTCGCTAAGACTGTTCTTGTGGAATTGGGAAAGGGATACTTGGAAGCCCATAGAGGGCTATGGTGAAAAAGGAAGTACCTTTCGTTCAAAACTGGAAAGAAGCTTTCTGAGAAACTGCTCTGTGTTCTGTTAATTCATCTCACAGAGTTACATCTTTCCCTTCAAGAAGCCTTTCGCTAAGGCTGTTCTTGTGGAATTGGCAAAGGGATATTTGGAAGCCCATAGAGGGCCATGGTGAAAAAGGAAATATCTTCCGTTCAAAACTGGAAAGAAGCTTTCTGAGAAACTGCTCTGTGTACTGTTAACTCATCTCACAGAGTTACATCTTTCCCTTTAAGAAGCCTTTCGCTAAGGCTGTTCTTGTGGAATTGGCAAAGGGATATTTGGAAGTCCATAGAGGGCTATGGTGAAAAAGGAAATATCTTCCGTTGAAAACTGGAAAGAAGCTTTCTGAAAAACTGCTCTCTGTTCTGTTAATTCATCTCACAGAGTTACATCTTTCCCTTCAAGAAGCCTTTACCTAAGGCTGTTGTTGTGGAATTCGCAAAGGGATATTTGGAAGCCCATAGAGGGCTATGGTGAAAAAGGAAATATCTTCCGTTCAAAAGTGGAAGGAATCTTTCTGAGAAGCTGCTCGGTGTTCTGTTAATTCATCTCGAAGAGTTACATCTTTCCCTTCAAGAAGCCTTTCGCTAAGGCTGTTCTTGTGGAATAGGCAAAGGGATATTTGGAAGCGCATAGAGGGCTATGGTGAAAAAGGAAATATCTTCCGTTCAAAACTGGAAAGAAGCTTTCTGAGAAACTGC
Source organism: Chlorocebus sabaeus (assembly GCF_047675955.1). NCBI lineage: Eukaryota > Metazoa > Chordata > Mammalia > Primates > Cercopithecidae > Chlorocebus > Chlorocebus sabaeus. Next base: position 768,669 of record NW_027328147.1, on the reverse strand, counting down.
TCTGTGTCCTGTGAATTCATCTCACAGAGTTACATCTTTCCCTTCAAGAAGCCTTTCTCTAAGGCTGTTCTTTTGTAATTGGCAAAGGGATATTTGGAAGCCCATAGAAGGCTATGCTGAAAAAGGAAATATCTTCCGTTCAAAACTGGATAGAAGCTTTCTGAGAAACTGCTCTGTGTTCTGGTAATTCATCTCACAGAGTTACATCTTTCCCTTCAAGAAGCCTTTCTCTAAGGATGTTCTTGTGGAATTGGCATAGGGATATTTGGAAGCCCATAGAGGGCTATTGTGAGAAAGGAAATATCTTCCGTTCAAAACTGGAAAGAAACTTTCTGAGAAACTGCTCTGTGTTCTGTTAATTCATCTCACAGAGTTACATCTGTTCCTTCAAGAAGCCTTTCACTAAGGCTGTTCTTGTGGAATTGGCAAAGGGATATTTGGAAGCCCATAGAGGGCTATGGTGAAAAAGGAAATATTTTCCGTTCAAAACTGCAAAGAAGCTTTCTGAGAAACTGCTCTGTGTTCTGTGAATTCATCTCACAGAGTTACATATTTCCCTTCAAGAAGCCTTTCGCTAAGGCTGTTCTTGTGGAATTGGCAAAGGGATATTTGGAAGCCCATAGACGGCTATGGTGAAAAAGGAAATAACTTCCATTCAAAACTGGAAAGAAGCTTTCTGAGAAACTGCTCTGTGTTCTGTTAATTCATCTCACAGAGTTACATCTTTCGCTTCAAGAAGCCTTTCGCTAAGGCTGTTCTTGTGGAATTGGCAAAGGGATATTTGGAAGCCCATAGAGGGCTATGGTGAAAAAGGAAATATCTTCCGTTCAAAACTGGAAACAAGCTTTCCGAGAAACTGCTCTGTGTTCTGTAAATTCATCTAACAGAGTTACATCTTTCCCTTCAAGAAGCCTTTCGCTAAGGCTGTTCTTGTGGAATTGGCAAAGGGATATTTGGAAGCCCATGGAGGGCTATGGTGAAAAAGGAAATATCTTCCGTTCAAAACTGGAAAGAAGCTTTCTGGGAAACTGCTCTGTGTTCTGTTAATTCCTCTCACAGAGTTACATCTTTCCCTTCAAGAAGCCTTTCGCTAAGGCTGTTCTTGTGGAATTGGCAAAGGGATATTTGGAAGCCCATAGAGGGCTATGGTGAAAAAGGAAATATCTTCCGTTCAAAACGGGAAGGAATCTTTCTGAGAAACTGCTCGGTGTTCTGTTAATTCATCTCGCAGAGTTACATCTTTCCCTTCAAGAAGCCTTTCGCTAAGGCTGTTCTTGTGGAATTGGCAAAGGTATATTTGGAAGCCCATAGAGGTCTATGGTGAAAAAGGAAATATCTTCCGTTCAAAACTGGAAAGAAGCTTTCTGAGAAACTGCTCTGTGTTCTGTTAATTCATCTCACAGAGTTACACTTTTTCCTTCAAGAAGCCTTTCGCTAAGGCTGTTCTTGTGGAATTGGCAAAGGGATATTTGGAAGCCCATAGAGGGCTATGGTGAAAAAGGAAATATTTTCCGTTCAAAACTGGAAAGAAGCTTTCTGGGAAACTGCTCTGTGTTCTGTGAATTCATCTCACAGAGTTACATATTTCCCTTCAAGAAGCCTTTCGCTAAGGCTGTTGTTGTGGAATTGGCAAAGGAATATTTGGAAGCCCATAGACGGCTATGGTGAAAAAGGAAATAACTTCCATTCAAAACTGGAAAGAAGCTTTCTGAGAAACTGCTCTGTGTTCTGTTAATTCATCTCACAGAGTTACATCTTTCGCTTCAAGAAGCCTTTCGCTAAGGCTGTTCTTGTGGAATTGGCAAAGGGATATTTGGAAGACCATAGAGGGCTATGGTGAAAAAGGAAAAATCCTCCATTCAAAACTGGAAAGAAACTTTCTGAGAAACTGCTCTGTGTTCTGTGAATTCATCTCACAGAGTTACATCTTTCCCTTCAAGAAGCCTTTCGCTAAGAATGTTCTTGTGGAATTGGGAAAGGGATACTTGGAAGCCCATAGAGGGCTATGGTGAAAAAGGAAGTACCTTTCGTTCAAAACTGGAAAGAAGCTTTCTGAGAAACTGCTCTGTGTTCTGTTAATTCATCACACTGAGTTACATCTTTCCCTTCAAGAAGCCCTTCGCTAAGGCTGTTCTTGTGGAATTGGCAAAGGGATATTTGGAAGCCCATAGACGGCCATGGTGAAAAAGGAAATAGCTTCCGTTCAAAACTGGAAAGAAGCTTTCTGAGAAACTGCTCTGTGTTCTGTTAACTCATTTCACAGAGTTACATCTTTCCCTTCAAGAAGCCTTTCGCTAAGGCTGTTCTTGTGGAATTGGGAAAGGGATACTTGGAAGCCCATAGAGGGCTATGGTGAATAAGGAAGTACCTTTCGTTCAAAACTGGAAAGAAGCTTTCTGAGAAACTGCTCTGTGTTCTGTGAATTCATCTCACAGAGTTACATCTTTCCCTTCAAGAAGCCTTTCGCTAAGGCTGTTCTTGTGGAATTTTCAAAGGGATATTGGGAAGCCCATAGAGGGCTATGGTGAAAAAGGAAATATCTTCCATTCAAAACTGGAAAGAAGCTTTCTGAGAAACTGCTCTGTGTTCTGTTAATTCATCTCACAGAGTTACATCTTTCCCTTCAAGAAGCCTTTCGCTAAGGCTGTTCTTGTAGAATTGGCAAAGGGATATTTGGAAGCCCATAGAGGGCTATGGTGAAAAAGGAAATATCTTCCATTCAAAACTGGAAAGAAACTTTCTGAGAAACTGCTCTGTGTTCTGTGAATTCATCTTACAGAGTTACATCTTTCCCTTCAAAAAGCCTTTCCCTAAGACTGTTCTTGGGTAATTGGCAAAGGGATATTTGGAAACCCATAGATGGCTATGGTGAAAAAGGAAATATCTTCCGTTCAAAACTGGAAAGAAGCTTTCCGAGAAACTGCTCTGTGTTCTGTAAATTCATCTCACAGAGTTACATCTTTCCCTTCAAGAAGCCTTTCGCTAAGGCGGTTCTTGTGGAATTGGCAAAGGGATATTTGGAAGCCCATGGAGGGCTATGGTGAAAAAGGAAATATCTTCCGTTCAAAACTGGAAAGAAGCTTTGTGGGAAACTGCTCTGTGTTCTGTTAATTCATCTCACAGAGTTACACCTTTTCCTTCAAGAAGCCTTTCGCTAAGGCTGTTCTGGTGGAATTGGCAAAGGGATATTTGGAAGCCCATAGACGGCTATGGTGAAAAAGGAAATACCTTCCGTTCAAAACTGGAAAGAAGCTTTCTGAGAAACTGCTCTGTGTTCTGTTAATTCATCTCACAGAGTTACATCTTTCCCTTCAAGAAGCCTTTCGCTAAGGCTGTTCTTGTGGAATTGGCAAAGGGATATTTGGAAGCCCATGGAGGGCTATGGTGATAAAGGAATTATCTTCCGTTCAAAACTGGAAAGAAGCTTTCTGGGAAACTGCTCTGTGTTCTGTTAATTCATCTCACAGAGTTACATCTTTCCCTTCAAGAAGCCTTTCGCTAAGGCTGTTCTTGTGGAATTGGAAAAGGGATATTTGGAAGCCCATAGAGGGTTATGGTGAAAAAGGAAATATCTTCCGTTCAAAACTGGAAAGAAGCTTTCTGAGAAACTGCTCTGTGTTCTGTTTATTCATCTCACAGTGTTACATCTTTCCCTTCAAGAAGCCTTTCGCTAAGGCTGTTCTTATGGAATTGGCAAAGGGATATTTGGAAGCCCATAGATGGCTATGGTAAAAAAGGAAATATCTTCCGTTCAAAACTGGAAAGAAGCTTTCCGAGAAACTGCTCTATGTTCTCTAAATTCATCTCACAGAGTTACATCTTTCCCTTCAAGAAGCCTTTCGCTAAGGCTGTTCTTGTGGAATTGGCAAAGGGATATTTGGAAGCCCATGGAGGGCTATGGTGAAAAAGGAAATATCTTCCGTTCAAAACTGGAAAGAAGCTTTCTGGGAAACTGCTCTGTGTTCTGTTAATTCATCTCACAGAGTTACATCTTTCCCTTCAAGAAGCCTTTCGCTAAGGCTGTTCTTGTGGAATTGGAAAAGGGATATTTGGAAGCCCATAGAGGGCTATGGTGAAAAAGGAAATATCTTCCGTTCAAAACAGGAAAGAAGCTTTCTGAGAAACTGCTATGTGTTCTGTGAATTCATCTCACAGAGTTACATGATTCCCTTCAAGATGCCTTTCGCTAAGGCTGTTCTTGTGGAATTGGCAAAGGGATATTTGGAAGCCCATAGAGGGCTATGGTGAAAAAGGAAATACAATCCGTTCAAAACTGGAAAGAAGCTTTCAGAGAAACTGCATTGTGTTCTGTTAATTCATCTCAGAGAGTCACATCTTTCCCTTCAAGAAGCCTTTCGCTAAGGCTGTTCTTGTGGAATTGGCAAAGGGATATTTGGAAGCCCATAGAGGGCTATGGTGAAAAAGGAAATATCGTCCGTTCAAAACTGGAAAGAAGCTTTCTGAGAAACTGCTCTGTGTTCTGTTAATTCATGTCACAGAGTTACATCTTTCCCTTCAAGAAGCCTTTCGCTAAGGCTGTTCTTGTGTAATTGGCAAAGGGATATTTGCAAGCCCGTAGAAGGCTATGGTGAAAAAGGAAATATCTTCCGTTCAAAACTGGATAGAAGCTTTCTGAGAAACTGCTCTGTGTTCTGTTAATTCATCTCACAGAGTTACATCTTTCCCTTCACGAAGCCTTTCGCTAAGGCTGTTCTTGTGGAATTGGAAAAGGGATATTTGGAAGCCCATAGAGGGCTATGGTGAAAAAGGAAATATCTTCCGTTCAAAACTGGAAAGAAGCTTTCTGAGAAACTGCTCTGTGTTCTGTTAATTCATCTCACAGAGTTACATCTTTCCCTTTCAAAAGCCTTTCGCTAAGGCTGTTCTTATGGAATTGGGAAAGGGATATTTGGAAGCCATTAGATGGCTATGGTGAAAAAGGAAATATCTTCCGTTCAAAACTGGAAAGAAGCTTTCTGAGAATCTGCTCTGTGTTCTGTAAATTCATCTCACAGAGTTATATCTTTCCCTTCAAGAAGCCTTTCGCTAAGGCTGTTCTTGTGGAATTGGCAAAGGGATATTTGGAAGCCCATAGAGGGCTATGGTGAAAAAGGAAATATCTTCCGTTCAAAACTGGAAAGAAGCTTTCTGAGAAACTGCTCTGTGTTCTGTGAATTCATCACACAGAGTTACATCTTTCCCTTCAAGAAGCCTTTCGCTAAGGCTGTTCTTGTGGAATTGGCAAAGGGATATTTGGAAGCCCATAGATGGCTATGGTGAAAAAGGAAATATCTTCCGTTCAAAACTGGAAAGAAGCTTTCTGAGAAACTGCTCTGTTTTCTGTAAATTCAACTCACAGAGTTACATCTTTCCCTTCAAGAAGCCTTTCGCTAAGGCTGTTCTTGTGGAATTGGCACAGGGATATTTGGAAGCCAATAGAGGGCTATGGTGAAAAAGGAAATATCTTCCGTTCAAAACTGGAAGGAATCTTTCTGACAAACTGCTCGGTGTTCTGTTAATTCATCTCGCAGAGTTACATCTTTCCCTTCAAGAAGCCTTTCGCTAAGGCCGTTCTTGTGGAATTGGCAAAGGGATATTTGGAAGCCCATAGAGGGCTATGGTGGAAAAGGAAATATCTTCCGTTCAAAACTGGAAAGAAGCTTTCTGAGAAACTCCTCTGTGTTCTGTTAATTCATCTCACAGAGTTACATCTTTCCCTTCAAGAAGCCTTTCGCTAAGGCTGTTCTTGTGGAATTGGCAAAGGGATATTTGGAAGCCCATAGAGGGCTATGGTGAAAAAGGAAATATCTTCCATTCAAAACTGGAAAGAAGCTTTCTGAGAAACTGCTCTGTGTTCTGTTAATTCATCTCACAGAGTTACATCTTGCACTTCAAGAAGCCTTTCTCTAAGGCTGTTCTTGCGGAATTGGCAAAGAAATATTTGGAAGCCCATAGAGGGCTATGGTGAAAAAGGAAATATCTTCCGTTCAAAACTGGAAAGAAGCTTTCTGAGAAACTGCTCTGTGTTCTGTTAATTCATCACACAGAGTTACATCTTTCCCTTCAAGAAGCCTTTCGCTAAGGCTGTTCTTGTGGAATTGGCAAAGGGATATTTGGAAGCCCATAGAGGGCTATGGTGAAAAAAGAAATATCTTCCGTTCAAAACTGGAAAGAAGCTTTCTGAGAAACTGCTCTGTGTTCTGTTAATTCATCTCACAGAGTTACATCTTTCCCTTCAAGAAGCCTTTCGCTAAGGCTGTTCTTGTGGAATTGGCAAAGGGATATTTGGAAGCCCATAGAGGGCTATGGTGAAAAAGGAAATATCTTCCGTTCAAAACGGGAAAGAAGCTTTCTGAGAAACTGCTCTGTGTTCTGTTAATTTATCTCACAGAGTTACATCTTTCCCTTCCAAAAGCCTTTCGCTAAGGCTGTTCTTGTGGAATTGGCAAAGGGATATTTGGAAGCCATTAGATGGCTATGGTGAAAAAGGAAATATCTTCCGTTCAAAACTGGAAAGAAGCTTTCTGAGAAACTGCTCTGTGTTCTGTAAATTCATCTCACAGAGTTACATCTTTCCCTTCAAGAAGCCTTTCGCTAAGGCTGTTCTTGTGGAATTGGCAAAGGGATATTTGGAAGCCCATAGAGGGCTATGGTGAAAAAGGAAATATCTTCCGTTCAAAACTGGAAAGAAGCTTTCTGAGAAACTGCTCTGTGTTCTGTGAATTCATCACACAGAGTTACATCTTTCCCTTCAAGAAGCCTTTCGCTAAGGATGTTCTTGTGGAATTGGCACAGGGATATTTGGAAGCCAATAGAGGGCTATGGTGAAAAAGGAAATATCTTCCGTTCAAAACTGGAAGGAATCTTTCTGACAAACTGCTCGGTGTTCTGTTAATTCATCTCGGAGAGTTACATCTTTCCCTTCAAGAAGCCTTTCGCTAAGGCCGTTCTTGTGGAATTGGCAAAGGGATATTTGGAAGCCCATAGAGGGCTATGGTGGAAAAGGAAATATCTTCCGTTCAAAACTGGAAAGAAGCTTTCTGAGAAACTGCTCTGTGTTCTGTTAATTCATCTCACAGAGTTACATCTTTCCCTTCAAGAAGCCTTTCGCTAAGGCTGTTCTTGTGGAATTGGCAAAGGGATATTTGGAAGCCCATAGACGGCTACGGTGAAAAAGGAAATATCTTCCATTCAAAACTGGAAAGAAGCTTTCTGAGAAACTGCTCTGTGTTCTGTGAATTCATCTCACAGAGTTACATCTTTCCCTTCAAGAAGCCTTTCGCTAAGGCTATTCTTGTGGAATTGGCAAAGGGATATTTGGAAGCCCATAGAGGGCTATGGTGAAAAAGGAAATATCTTCCGTTCAAAACTGGAAAGAAGCTTTCTGAGAAACTGCTCTGTGTTCTGTGAATTCATCACACAGAGTTACATCTTTCCCTTCAAGAAGCCTTTCGCTAAGGCTGTTCTTGTGGAATTGGCACAGGGATATTTGGAAGCCAATAGAGGGCTATGGTGAAAAAGGAAATATCTTCCGTTCAAAACTGGAAGGAATCTTTCTGACAAACTGCTCGGTGTTCTGTTAATTCATCTCGGAGAGTTACATCTTTCCCTTCAAGAAGCCTTTCGCTAAGGCCGTTCTTGTGGAATTGGCAAAGGGATATTTGGAAGCCCATAGAGGGCTATGGTGGAAAAGGAAATATCTTCCGTTCAAAACTGGAAAGAAGCTTTCTGAGAAACTGCTCTGTGTTCTGTTAATTCATCTCACAGAGTTACATCTTTCCCTTCAAGAAGCCTTTCGCTAAGGCTGTTCTTGTGGAATTGGCAAAGGGATATTTGGAAGCCCATAGACGGCTATGGTGAAAAAGGAAATATCTTCCATTCAAAACTGGAAAGAAGCTTTCTGAGAAACTGCTCTGTGTTCTGTGAATTCATCTCACAGAGTTACATCTTTCCCTTCAAGAAGCCTTTCGCTAAGGCTGTTCTTGTGGAATTGGCAAAGGGATATTTGGAAGCCCATAGAAGGCTATGGTGAAAAAGGAAATATCTTCCTTTCAAAACTGGAAAGAAACTTTCTGAGAAACTGCTCTGTGTTCTGTGAATTCATCTCACAGAGTTACATCTTTCCCTTCAAGAAGCCTTTCGCTAAGACTGTTCTTGTGTAATTGGCAAAGGGATATTTGGAAGCCCATAGAGGGCTATGGTGAAAAAGGAAATATCTTCCGTTCAATACTGGAAAGAAGCTTTCCGAGAAACTGCTCTGTGTTCTGTAAATTCATCTCACAGAGTTACATCTTTCCCTTCAAGAAGCCTTTCGCTTAGGCTGTTCTTGTGGAATTGGCAAAGGGATATTTGGAAGCCCATGGAGGGCTATGGTGAAAAAGGAAATATCTTCCGTTCAAAACTGGAAAGAAGCTTTCTGAGAAACTGCTCTGTGTTCTGTTAATTCATCTCACAGAGTTACATCTTTCACTTCAAGAAGCCTTTCGCTAAGGCTGTTCTTGTGGAATTGGCAAAGGGATATTTGGAAGCCCCTAGAGGGCTATGGTGAAAAAGGAAATATCTTCCGTTCAAAACTGGAAAGAAGCTTTCTGAGAAACTGCTCTGTGTTCTGTTAATTCATCTCACAGAGTTACATCTTTCCCTTCAAGAAGCCTTTCGCTAAGGCTGTTTTTGTGGAATTGGCAAAGGGATATTTGGTAGCCCATAGAGGGCTATAGTGAAAAAGGAAATATCTTCCGTTCAAAACTGGAAGGAATCTTTCTGAGAAACTGCTCGGTGTTCTTTTAATTCATCTCGCAGTGTTACATCTTTCCCTTTTAGAAGCCTTTCGCTAAGGCTGTTCTTGTGGAATTGGCAAAGGGATATTTGGAAGCCCATAGAGGGCTATGGTGAAAAAGGAAATATCTTCCGTTCAAAACTGGAAAGAAGCTTTCTGAGAAACTGCTCTGTGTTCTGTGAATTCATCGCACAGAGTTACATCTTTCCCTTCAAGAAGCCTTTCGCTAAGGCTGTTCTTGTGGAATTGGCAAAGGGATATTTGGAAGCCCTTAGAGGGCTATGGTGAAAAAGGAAATATCTTCCATTCAAAACTGGAAAGAAGCTTTCTGAGAAACTGCTCTGTGTTCTGTGAATTCATCTCACACAGTTACATGTTTCCCTTCAAGAAGCCTTTCGCTAAGGCTGTTCTTGTGGAATTGGCAAAGGGATATTTGGAAGCCCATAGAGGGCTATGGTGAAAAAGGAAATACAATCCGTTCAAAACTGGAAAGAAGCTTTCAGAGAAACTGCTCTGTGTTCTGTTAATTCATCTCAGAGAGTTACATCTTTCCCTTCAAGAAGCCTTTCGCTAAGGCTGTTCTTTTGGAATTGGCAAAGGGATATTTGGAAGCCCATAGAGGGCTATTTTGAAAAAGGAAATATCTTCCGTTCAAAACTGGAAAGAAGCTTTCTGAGAAACTGCTCTGTGTTCTCTTAATTCATCTCACAGAGTTACATCTTTCCCTTCAAGAAGCCTTTCGCTAAGGCTGTTCTTGTGGAATTGGCAAAGGGATATTTGGAAGCCCATAGAGGGCTATGGTGAAAAAGGAAATATCTTCCATTCAAAACTGGAAAAAAGCTTTCTGAGAAACTGCTCTTAGTTCTGTTAATTCATCACACAGAGTTACATCTTTCCCTTCAAGAAGCCTTTCGCTAAGGCTGTTCTTGTGGAATTGGCAAAGGGATATTTGGAAGCCCATAGAGGGCTATGGTGAAAAAGGAAATATCTTCCGTTCAAAACTGGAAAGAAGCTTTCTGAGAAACTGCTCTGTGTTCTGTTAATTCATCTCACAGAGTTACATCTTTCCCTTCAAGAAGCCTTTCGCTAAGGCTGTTCTTGTGGAATTGGCAAAGGGATATTTGGAAGCCCATAGAGGGCTATGGTGAAAAAGGAAATATCTACCGTTCAAAACGGGAAAGAAGCTTTCTGAGAAACTGCTCTGTGTTCTGTGAATTCATCTCAGAGAGATACATCTTTTCCTTCAAGAAGCCTTTCGCTAAGGCTGTTCTTGTGGAATTGGCAATGGGATATTTGGAAGACCATAGAGGGCTATGGTGAAAAAGGAAATATCTTCCATTCAAAACTGGAAAGAAACTTTCTGAGAAACTGCTCTGTGTTCTGTGAATTCATCTCACAGAGTTACATCTTTCCCTTCAAGAAGCCTTTCGCTAAGACTGTTCTTGTGGAATTGGGAAAGGGATACTTGGAAGCCCATAGAGTGCTATGGTGAAAAAGGAAGTACCTTTCGTTCAAAACTGGAAACAAGCTTTCTGAGAAACTGCTCTGTGTTCTGTTAATTCATCTCACAGAGTTACATCTTTCCCTTCAAGAAGCCTTTCGCTAAGGCTGTTCTTGTGGAATTGGCAAAGGGATATTTGGAAGCCCATAGAGGGCTACGGTGAAAAAGGAAATATCTTCCGTTCAAAACTGGAAAGAAGCTTTCTGAGAAACTTCTCTGTGTTCTGTTAATTCATCTCACAGAGTTACATCTTTCCCTTCAAGAAGCCTTTCGCTAAGGCTGTTCTTGTGGAACTGGCAAAGGGATATTTCGAAGCCCATAGATGGTTATGGTGAAAAAGGAAATATCTTCCGTTCAAAACTGGAAAGAAGCTTTCTGAGAAACTGCTCTGTGTTCTGTAAATTCATCTCACAGAGTTACATCTTTCCCTTCAAGAAGCCTTTCGCTAAGGCTGTTCTTGTGGAATTGGCAAAAGGATATTTGGAAACCCATAGAGGGCTATGGTGAAAAAGGAAATATCTTCCGTTCAAATCTGGAAAGAAGCTTTCTGAGAAACTGCTCTGTGTTCTGTTAATTCATCTCACAGAGTTACATCTTTCCCTTTAAGAAGCCTTTCGCTAAGGCTGTTCTTGTGGAATTGGCAAAGGGATATTTGGAAGCCCATAGAGGGCTATGGTGAGAAAGGAAATATCTTCCATTCAAATCTGGAAAGGAGCTTTCTTAGAAACTTCTCTGTGTTCTGTTAATTCATCTCACAGAGTTACATCTTGCCCTTCAAGAAGCCTTTCGCTAAGGCTGTTCTTGTGGAATTGGCAAAAGGGATATTTGGAAGCCCATAGAGGGCTATGGTGAAAAAGGAAGTATCTTCCGTTCAATACTGGAAAGAAGCTTTCTGAGAAACTGCTCTGTGTTCTGTTAATTCATCTCCCAGAGTTACATCTTTCCCTTCAAGAAGCCTTTCGCTAAGGCTGTTCTTGTGGAATTGGCAAAGGGATATTTGGAAGCCCATAGAGGGCTATGGTGAAAAAGGAAATATCTTCCATTCAAAACTGGAAAAAAGCTTTCTGAGAAACTGCTCTGAGTTCTGTTAATTCATCTCACAGAGTTACATCTTGCCCTTCAAGAAGCCTTTCGCTAAGGCTGTTCTTGTGGAATTGGCAAAGGGATATTTGGAAGCCCCTAGAGGTCTATGGTGTAAAAGGAAATATCTTCCATTCAAAACTGGAAAGAAACTTTCTGAGAAACTGCTCTGTGTTCTGTGAATTCATCTCACAGAGTTACATCTTTCCCTTCAAGAAGCCTTTCGCTAAGACTGTTCTTGTGTAATTGGCAAAGGGATATTTGGAAGCCCATAGATGGCTATGGTAAAAAAGGAAATATCTTCCGTTCAAAACTGGAAAGAAGCTTTCCGAGAAACTGCTCTGTGTTCTCTAAATTCATCTCACAGAGTTACACCTTTCCCTTCAAGAAGCCTTTCGCTAAGGCTGTTCTTGTGGAATTGGCAAAGGGATATTTGGAAGCCCATGGAGGGCTATGGTGAAAAAGGAAATATCTTCCGTTCAAAACTGGAAAGAAGCTTTCTGAGAAACTGCTCTGTGTTCTGTTAATTCATCTCACAGAGTTACATCTTTCCCTTCAAGAAGCCTTTCGCTAAGGCTGTTCTTGTGGAATTGGAAAAGGGATATTTGGAAGCCCATAGAGGTTTATGGTGAAAAAGGAAATATCTTCCGTTCAAAACTGGAAAGAAGCTTTCTGCGAAACTGCTCTGTGTTCTGTGAATTCATCTCACAGTGTTACATCTTTCCCTTCAAGAAGCCTTTCGCTAAGGCTGTTCTTATGGAATTGGCAAAGGGATATTTGGAAGCCCATAGATGGCTATGGTAAAAAAGGAAATATCTTCCGTTCAAAATTGGAAAGAAGCTTTCCGAGAAACTGCTCTATGTTCTCTAAATTCATCTCACAGAGTTACATCTTTCCCTTCAAGAAGCCTTTCGCTGAGGCTGTTCTTGTGGAATTGGCAAAGGGATATTTGGAAGCCCATAGACGGCTATGGTGAAAAAGGAAATACCTTCCGTTCAAAACTGGAAAGAAGCTTTCTGAGAAACTGCTCTGTGTTCTGTTAATTCATCTCACAGAGTTACATCTTGCCCTTCAAGAAGCCTTTCTCTAAGGCTGTTCTTGTGGAATTGGCAAAGAAGTATTTGGAAGCCCATAGAGGACTATGGTGAAAAAGGAAATATCTTCCGTTCAAAACGGGAAAGAAGCTTTCTGAGAAACTGCTCTGTGTTCTGTTAATTTATCTAAAAGAGTTACATCTTTCCCTTCAAGAAGCCTTTCGCTAAGGCTGTTCTTGTGTAATTGGCAAAGGGATATTTGCAAGCCCGTAGAAGGCTATGGTGAAAAAGGAAATATCTTCCGTTCAAAACTGGATAGAAGCTTTCTGAGAAACTGCTCTGTGTTCTGTTAATTCATCTCACAGAGTTACATCTTTCCCTTCACGAAGCCTTTCGCTAAGGCTGTTCTTGTGGAATTGGCAAAGGGATATTTGGAAGCCCATAGAGGGCTATGGTGAAAAAGGAAATATCTTCCGTTCAAAACTGGAAAGAAGCTTTCTGAGAAACTGCTCTGTGTTCTGTTAATTCATCTCACAGAGTTACATCTTTCCCTTTCAAAAGCCTTTCGCTAAGGCTGTTCTTATGGAATTGGGAAAGGGATATTTGGAAGCCATTAGATGGCTATGGTGAAAAAGGAAATATCTTCCGTTCAAAACTGGAAAGAAGCTTTCTGAGAAACTGCTCTGTGTTCTGTAAATTCATCTCACAGAGTTATATCTTTCCCTTCAAGAAGCCTTTCGCTAAGGCTGTTCTTGTGGAATTGGCAAAGGGATATTTGGAAGCCCATAGAGGGCTATGGTGAAAAAGGAAATATCTTCCGTTCAAAACTGGAAAGAAGCTTTCTGAGAAACTGCTCTGTGTTCTGTGAATTCATCACACAGAGTTACATCTTTATCTTCAAGAAGCCTTTCGCTAAGGCTGTTCTTGTGGAATTGGCACAGGGATATTTGGAAGCCAATAGAGGGCTATGGTGAAAAAGGAAATATCTTCCGTTCAAAACTGGAAGGAATCTTTCTGAGAAACTGCTCTGTGTTCTGCTAATTCATCTCACAGAGTTACATCTTGCACTTCAAGAAGCCTTTCTCTAAGGCTGTTCTTGCGGAATTGGCAAAGAAATATTTGGAAGCCCATAGAGGGCTATGGTGAAAAAGGAAATATCTTCCGTTCAAAACTGGAAAGAAGCTTTCTGAGAAACTGCTCTGTGTTCTGTTAATTCATCACACAGAGTTACATCTTTCCCTTCAAGAAGCCTTTCGCTAAGGCTGTTCTTGTGGAATTGGCAAAGGGATATTTGGAAGCCCATAGAGGGCTATGGTGAAAAAAGAAATATCTTCCGTTCAAAACTGGAAAGAAGCTTTCTGAGAAACTGCTCTGTGTTCTGTTAATTCATCTCACAGAGTTACATCTTTCCCTTCAAGAAGCCTTTCGCTAAGGCTGTTCTTGTGGAATTGGCAAAGGGATATTTGGAAGCCCATAGAGGGCTATGGTGAAAAAGGAAATATCTTCCGTTCAAAACGGGAAAGAAGCTTTCTGAGAAACTGCTCTGTGTTCTGTTAATTTATCTCACAGAGTTACATCTTTCCCTTCCAAAAGCCTTTCGCTAAGGCTGTTCTTGTGGAATTGGCAAAGGGATATTTGGAAGCCATTAGATGGCTATGGTGAAAAAGGAAATATCTTCCGTTCAAAACTGGAAAGAAGCTTTCTGAGAAACTGCTCTGTGTTCTGTAAATTCATCTCACAGAGTTACATCTTTCCTTCAAGAAGCCTTTCGCTAAGGCTGTTCTTGTGGAATTGGCAAAGGGATATTTGGAAGCCCATAGAGGGCTAAGGTGAAAAAGGAAATATCTTCCGTTCAAAACTGGAAAGAAGCTTTCTGAGAAACTGCTCTGTGTTCTGTGAATTCATCACACAGAGTTACATCTTTCCCTTCAAGAAGCCTTTCGCTAAGGCTGTTCTTGTGGAATTGGCACAGGGATATTTGGAAGCCAATAGAGGGCTATGGTGAAAAAGGAAATATCTTCCGTTCAAAACTGGAAGGAATCTTTCTGACAAACTGCTCGGTGTTCTGTTAATTCATCTCGGAGAGTTACATCTTTCCCTTCAAGAAGCCTTTCGCTAAGGCCGTTCTTGTGGAATTGGCAAAGGGATATTTGGAAGCCCATAGAGGGCTATGGTGGAAAAGGAAATATCTTCCGTTCAAAACTGGAAAGAAGCTTTCTGAGAAACTGCTCTGTGTTCTGTTAATTCATCTCACAGAGTTACATCTTTCCCTTCAAGAAGCCTTTCGCTAAGGCTGTTCTTGTGGAATTGGCAAAGGGATATTTGGAAGCCCATAGACGGCTATGGTGAAAAAGGAAATATCTTCCATTCAAAACTGGAAAGAAGCTTTCTGAGAAACTGCTCTGTGTTCTGTGAATTCATCTCACAGAGTTACATCTTTCCCTTCAAGAAGCCTTTCGCTAAGGCTGTTCTTGTGGAATTGGCAAAGGGATATTTGGAAGCCCATAGAGGGCTATGGTGAAAAAGGAAATATCTTCCGTTCAAAACTGGAAAGAAGCTTTCTGAGAAACTGCTCTGTGTTCTGTGAATTCATCACACAGAGTTACATCTTTCCCTTCAAGAAGCCTTTCGCTAAGGCTGTTCTTGTGGAATTGGCACAGGGATATTTGGAAGCCAATAGAGGGCTATGGTGAAAAAGGAAATATCTTCCGTTCAAAACTGGAAGGAATCTTTCTGACAAACTGCTCGGTGATCTGTTAATTCATCTCACAGAGTTACATCTTTCCCTTCAAGAAGCCTTTCGCTAAGGCTGTTCTTGTGGAATTGGCAAAGGGATATTTGGAAGCCCATAGAGGGCTATGGTGGAAAAGGAAATATCTTCCGTTCAAAACTGGAAAGAAGCTTTCTGAGAAACTGCTCTGTGTTCTGTTAATTCATCTCACAGAGTTACATCTTTCACTTCAAGAAGCCTTTCGCTAAGGCTGTTCTTGTGGAATTGGCAAAGGGATATTTGGAAGCCCCTAGAGGGCTATGGTGAAAAAGGAAATATCTTCCGTTCAAAACTGGAAAGAAGCTTTCTGAGAAACTGCTCTGTGTTCTGTTAATTCATCTCACAGAGTTACATCTTTCCCTTCAAGAAGCCTTTCGCTAAGGCTGTTTTTGTGGAATTGGCAAAGGGATATTTGGTAGCCCATAGAGGGCTATAGTGAAAAAGGAAATATCTTCCGTTCAAAACTGGAAGGAATCTTTCTGAGAAACTGCTCGGTGTTCTTTTAATTCATCTCGCAGTGTTACATCTTTCCCTTTTAGAAGCCTTTCTCTAAGGCTGTTCTTGTGGAATTGGCAAAGGGATATTTGGAAGCCCATAGAGGGCTATGTTGAAAAAGGAAATATCTTCCGTTCAAAACTGGAAAGAAGCTTTCTGAGAAACTGCTCTGTGTTCTGTGAATTCATCGCACAGAGTTACATCTTTCCCTTCAAGAAGCCTTTCGCTAAGGCTGTTCTTTTGGAATTGGCAAAGGGATATTTGGAAGCCCATAGAGGGCTATTTTGAAAAAGGAAATATCTTCCATTCAAAACTGGAAAAAAGCTTTCTGAGAAACTGCTCTGAGTTCTGTTAATTCATCACACAGAGTTACATCTTTCCCTTCAAGAAGCCTTTCGCTAAGGCTGTTCTTGTGGAATTGGCAAAGGGATATTTGGAAGCCCATAGAGGGCTATGGTGAAAAAGGAAATATCTTCCGTTCAAAACTGGAAAGAAGCTTTCTGAGAAACTGCTCTGTGTTCTGTTAATTCATCTCACAGAGTTACATCTTTCCCTTCAAGAAGCCTTTCGCTAAGGCTGTTCTTGTGGAATTGGCAAAGGGATATTTGGAAGCCCATAGAGGGCTATGGTGAAAAAGGAAATATCTACCGTTCAAAACGGGAAAGAAGCTTTCTGAGAAACTGCTCTGTGTTCTGTAAATTCATCTCAAAGAGTTACATCTTTCCCTTCAAGAAGCCTTTCGCTAAGGCTGTTCTTGTGTAATTGGCAAAAGGATATTTGGAAGCCCATAGAAGGCTATGGTGAAAAAGGAAATATCTTCCGTTCAAAACTGGATAGAAGCTTTCTGAGAAACTGCTCTGTGTTCTGTTAATTCATCTCACAGAGTTACATCTTTCCCTTCAAGAAGCCTTTCGCTAAGGCTGTTCTTGTGGAATTGGCAAAGGGATATTTGGAAGCACATAGAGGGCTATGGTGAAAAAGGAAATAACTTCCATTCGAAACTGGAAAGAAGCTTTCTGAGAAACTGCTCTGTGTTCTGTGAATTCATCTCAGAGAGATACATCTTTTCCTTCAAGAAGCCTTTCGCTAAGGCTGTTCTTGTGGAATTGGCAATGGGATATTTGGAAGACCATAGAGGGCTATGGTGAAAAAGGAAATATCTTCCATTCAAAACTGGAAAGAAACTTTCTGAGAAACTGCTCTGTGTTCTGTGAATTCATCTCACAGAGTTACATCTTTCCCTTCAAGAAGCCTTTCGCTAAGACTGTTCTTGTGGAATTGGGAAAGGGATACTTGGAAGCCCATAGAGGGCTATGGTGAAAAAGGAAGTACCTTTCGTTCAAAACTGGAAAGAAGCTTTCTGAGAAACTGCTCTGTGTTCTGTTAATTCATCTCACAGAGTTACATCTTTCCCTTCAAGAAGCCTTTCGCTAAGGCTGTTCTTGTGGAATTGGCAAAGGGATATTTGGAAGCCCATAGAGGGCTACGGTGAAAAAGGAAATATCTTCCGTTCAAAACTGGAAAGAAGCTTTCTGAGAAACTTCTCTGTGTTCTGTTAATTCATCTCACAGAGTTACATCTTTCCCTTCAAGAAGCCTTTCGCTAAGGCTGTTCTTGTGGAATTGGCAAAGGGATATTTCGAAGCCCATAGATGGCTATGGTGAAAAAGGAAATATCTTCCGTTCAAAACTGGAAAGAAGCTTTCTGAGAAACTGCTCTGTGTTCTGTAAATTCATCTCACAGAGTTACATCTTTCCTTTCAAGAAGCCTTTCGCTAAGGCTGTTCTTGTGGAATTGGCAAAAGGATATTTGGAAACCCATAGAGGGCTATGGTGAAAAAGGAAATATCTTCGGTTCAAATCTGGAAAGAAGCTTTCTGAGAAACTGCTCTGTGTTCTGTTAATTCATCTCACAGAGTTATATCTTTCCCTTTAAGAAGCCTTTCGCTAAGGCTGTTCTTGTGGAATTGGCAAAGGGATATTTGGAAGCCCATAGAGGGCTATGGTGAGAAAGGAAATATCTTCCATTCAAATCTGGAAAGGAGCTTTCTTAGAAACTTCTCTGTGTTCTGTTAATTCATCTCACAGAGTTACATCTTGCCCTTCAAGAAGCCTTTCGCTAAGGCTGTTCTTGTGGAATTGGCAAAAGGGATATTTGGAAGCCCATAGAGGGCTATGGTGAAAAAGGAAGTATCTTCCGTTCAATACTGGAAAGAAGCTTTCTGAGAAACTGCTCTGTGTTCTGTTAATTCATCTCCCAGAGTTACATCTTTCCCTTCAAGAAGCCTTTCGCTAAGGCTGTTCTTGTGGAATTGGCAAAGGGATATTTGGAAGCCCATAGAGGGCTATGGTGAAAAAGGAAATATCTTCCATTCAAAACTGGAAAAAAGCTTTCTGAGAAACTGCTCTGAGTTCTGTTAATTCATCTCACAGAGTTACATCTTGCCCTTCAAGAAGCCTTTCGCTAAGGCTATTCTTGTGGAATTGGCAAAGGGATATTTGGAAGCCCCTAGAGGTCTATGGTGAAAAAGGAAATATCTTCCATTCAAAACTGGAAAGAAACTTTCTGAGAAACTGCTCTGTGTTCTGTGAATTCATCTCACAGAGTTACATCTTTCCCTTCAAGAAGCCTTTCGCTAAGACTGTTCTTGTGTAATTGGCAAAGGGATATTTGGAAGCCCATAGATGGCTATGGTAAAAAAGGAAATATCTTCCGTTCAAAACTGGAAAGAAGCTTTCCGAGAAACTGCTCTGTGTTCTCTAAATTCATCTCACAGAGTTACACCTTTCCCTTCAAGAAGCCTTTCGCTAAGGCTGTTCTTGTGGAATTGGCAAAGGGATATTTGGAAGAACATGGAGGGCTATGGTGAAAAAGGAAATATCTTCCGTTCAAAACTGGAAAGAAGCTTTCTGAGAAACTGCTCTGTGTTCTGTTAATTCATCTCACAGAGTTACATCTTTCCCTTCAAGAAGCCTTTCGCTAAGGCTGTTCTTGTGGAATTGGAAAAGGGATATTTGGAAGCCCATAGAGGTTTATGGTGAAAAAGGAAATATCTTCCGTTCAAAACTGGAAAGAAGCTTTCTGAGAAACTGCTCTGTGTTCTGTGAATTCATCTCACAGTGTTACATCTTTCCCTTCAAGAAGCCTTTCGCTAAGGCTGTTCTTATGGAATTGGCAAAGGGATATTTGGAAGCCCATAGATGGCTATGGTAAAAAAGGAAATATCTTCCGTTCAAAATTGGAAAGAAGCTTTCCGAGAAACTGCTCTATGTTCTCTAAATTCATCTCACAGAGTTACATCTTTCCCTTCAAGAAGCCTTTCGCTGAGGCTGTTCTTGTGGAATTGGCAAAGGGATATTTGGAAGCCCATGGAGGGCTATGGTGAAAAAGGAAATATCTTCCGTTCAAAACTGGAAAGAAGCTTTCTGGGAAACTGCTCTGTGTTCTGTTAATTCATCTCACAGAGTTACATCTTTCCCTTCAAGAAGCCTTTCGCTAAGGCTGTTCTTGTGGAATTGGCAAAGGGATATTTGGAAACCCATAGAGGGCTATGGTGAAAAAGGAAATATCTTCCGTTCAAAACGGGAAAGAAGCTTTCTGAGAAACTGCTCTCTGTTCTGTTAATTCATCACACAGAGTTACATCTTTCCCTTCAAGATGCTTTTCGCTAAGGCTGTTCTTGTGGAATTGGCAAAGGGATATTTGGAAACCCATAGAGGGCTATGGTGAAAAAGGAAATACAATCCGTTCAAAACTGGAAAGAAGCTTTCTGAGAAACTGCTCTGTGTTCTGTAAATTCATCTCAAAGAGTTACATCTTTCCCTTCAAAAAGCCTTTCGCTAAGGCTGTTCTTGTGTAATTGGCAAAAGGATATTTGGAAGCCCATAGAAGGCTATGGTGAAAAAGGAAATATCTTCCGTTCAAAACTGGATAGAAGCTTTCTGAGAAACTGCTCTGTGTTCTGTTAATTCATCTCACAGAGTTACATCTTTCCCTTCAAGAAGCCTTTCGCTAAGGCTGTTCTTGTGGAATTGGCAAAGGGATATTTGGAAGCACATAGAGGGCTATGGTGAAAAAGGAAATAACTTCCATTCGAAACTGGAAAGAAGCTTTCTGAGAAACTGCTCTGTGTTCTGTGAATTCATCTCAGAGAGATACATCTTTTCCTTCAAGAAGCCTTTCGCTAAGGCTGTTCTTGTGGAATTGGCAATGGGATATTTGGAAGACCATAGAGGGCTATGGTGAAAAAGGAAATATCTTCCATTCAAAACTGGAAAGAAACTTTCTGAGAAACTGCTCTGTGTTCTGTGAATTCATCTCACAGAGTTACATCTTTCCCTTCAAGAAGCCTTTCGCTAAGACTGTTCTTGTGGAATTGGGAAAGGGATACTTGGAAGCCCATAGAGGGCTATGGTGAAAAAGGAAGTACCTTTCGTTCAAAACTGGAAAGAAGCTTTCTGAGAAACTGCTCTGTGTTCTGTTAATTCATCTCACAGAGTTACATCTTTCCCTTCAAGAAGCCTTTCGCTAAGGCTGTTCTTGTGGAATTGGCAAAGGGATATTTGGAAGCCCATAGAGGGCTACGGTGAAAAAGGAAATATCTTCCGTTCAAAACTGGAAAGAAGCTTTCTGAGAAACTTCTCTGTGTTCTGTTAATTCATCTCACAGAGTTACATCTTTCCCTTCAAGAAGCCTTTCGCTAAGGCTGTTCTTGTGGAATTGGCAAAGGGATATTTCGAAGCCCATAGATGGCTATGGTGAAAAAGGAAATATCTTCCGTTCAAAACTGGAAAGAAGCTTTCTGAGAAACTGCTCTGTGTTCTGTAAATTCATCTCACAGAGTTACATCTTTCCCTTCAAGAAGCCTTTCGCTAAGGCTGTTCTTGTGGAATTGGCAAAAGGATATTTGGAAACCCATAGAGGGCTATGGTGAAAAAGGAAATATCTTCCGTTCAAATCTGGAAAGAAGCTTTCTGAGAAACTGCTCTGTGTTCTGTTAATTCATCTCACAGAGTTACATCTTTCCCTTTAAGAAGCCTTTCGCTAAGGCTGTTTTTGTGGAATTGGCAAAGGGATATTTGGAAGCCCATAGAGGGCTATGGTGAGAAAGGAAATATCTTCCATTCAAATCTGGAAAGGAGCTTTCTTAGAAACTTCTCTGTGTTCTGTTAATTCATCTCACAGAGTTACATCTTGCCCTTCAAGAAGCCTTTCGCTAAGGCTGTTCTTGTGGAATTGGCAAAAGGGATATTTGGAAGCCCATAGAGGGCTATGGTGAAAAAGGAAGTATCTTCCGTTCAATACTGGAAAGAAGCTTTCTGAGAAACTGCTCTGTGTTCTGTTAATTCATCTCCCAGAGTTACATCTTTCCCTTCAAGAAGCCTTTCGCTAAGGCTGTTCTTGTGGAATTGGCAAAGGGATATTTGGAAGCCCATAGAGGGCTATGGTGAAAAAGGAAATATCTTCCATTCAAAACTGGAAAAAAGCTGTCTGAGAAACTGCTCTGAGTTCTGTTAATTCATCTCACAGAGTTACATCTTGCCCTTCAAGAAGCCTTTCGCTAAGGCTGTTCTTGTGGAATTGGCAAAGGGATATTTGGAAGCCCCTAGAGGTCTATGGTGAAAAAGGAAATATCTTCCATTCAAAACTGGAAAGAAACTTTCTGAGAAACTGCTCTGTGTTCTGTGAATTCATCTCACAGAGTTACATCTTTCCCTTCAAGAAGCCTTTCGCTAAGACTGTTCTTGTGTAATTGGCAAAGGGATATTTGGAAGCCCATAGATGGCTATGGTAAAAAAGGAATTATCTTCCGTTCAAAACTGGAAAGAAGCTTTCCGAGAATCTGCTCTGTGTTCTCTAAATTCATCTCACAGAGTTACACCTTTCCCTTCAAGAAGCCTTTCGCTAAGGCTGTTCTTGTGGAATTGGCAAAGGGATATTTGGAAGCCCATGGAGGGCTATGGTGAAAAAGGAAATATCTTCCGTTCAAAACTGGAAAGAAGCTTTCTGAGAAACTGCTCTGTGTTCTGTGAATTCATCTCACAGAGTTACATCTTTCCCTTCAAGAAGCCTTTCGCTAAGGCTGTTCTTGTGGAATTGGAAAAGGGATATTTGGAAGCCCATAGAGGTTTATGGTGAAAAAGGAAATATCTTCCGTTCAAAACTGGAAAGAAGCTTTCTGAGAAACTGCTCTGTGTTCTGTGAATTCATCTCACAGTGTTACATCTTTCCCTTCAAGAAGCCTTTCGCTAAGGCTGTTCTTATGGAATTGGCAAAGGGATATTTGGAAGCCCATAGATGGCTATGGTAAAAAAGGAAATATCTTCCGTTCAAAATTGGAAAGAAGCTTTCCGAGAAACTGCTCTATGTTCTCTAAATTCATCTCACAGAGTTACATCTTTCGCTTCAAGAAGCCTTTCGCTGAGGCTGTTCTTGTGGAATTGGCAAAGGGATATTTGGAAGCCCATGGAGGGCTATGGTGAAAAAGGAAATATCTTCCGTTCAAAACTGGAAAGAAGCTTTCTGGGAAACTGCTCTGTGTTCTGTTAATTCATCTCACAGAGTTACATCTTTCCCTTCAAGAAGCCTTTCGCTAAGGCTGTTCTTGTGGAATTGGAAAAGGGATATTTGGAAGCCCATAGAGGGCTATGGTGAAAAAGGAAATATCTTCCGTTCAAAACAGGAAAGAAGCTTTCTGAGAAACTGCTATGCGTTCTGTGAATTCATCTCACAGAGTTACATGATTCCCTTCAAGAAACCTTTCGCTAAGGCTGTTCTTGTGGAATTGGCAAAGGGATATTTGGAAACCCATAGAGGGCTATGGTGAAAAAGGAAATATCTTCCGTTCAAAACGGGAAAGAAGCTTTCTGAGAAACTGCTCTCTGTTCTGTTAATTCATCACACAGAGTTACATCTTTCCCTTCAAGATGCCTTTCGCTAAGGCTGTTCTTGTGGAATTGGCAAAGGGATATTTGGAAGCCCATATAGGGCTATGGTGAAAAAGGAAATACAATCCGTTCAAAACTGGAAAGAAGCTTTCAGAGAAACTGCATTGTGTTCTGTTAATTCATCTCAGAGAGTCACATCTTTCCCTTCAAGAAGCCTTTCGCTAAGGTTGTTCTGGTGGAATTGGCAAAGGGATATTTGGAAGCCCATCGACGGCTATGGTGAAAAGGGAAATACCTTCCGTTCAAAACTGGAAAGAAGCTTTTTGAGAAACTGCTCTGTGTTCTGTTAATTTATCTCACAGAGTTACATCTTTCCCTTCAAGAAGCCTTTCGCTAAGGCTGTTCTTGTGGAATTGGCAAAGGGATATTTGGAAGCCCATAGAGGGCTATGGTGAAAAAGGAAATATCTTCCATTCAAAACTGGAAAGAAGCTTTCTATGAAACTGCTCTGTGTTCTGTTAATTCATCTCACAGAGTTACATCTTGCCCTTCAAGAAGCCTTTCTCTAAGGCTGTTCTTGTGGAATTGGCAAAGAAGTATTTGGAAGCCCATAGAGGACTATGGTGAAAAAGGAAATATCTTCCGTTCAAAACGGGAAAGAAGCTTTCTGAGAAACTGCTCTGTGTTCTGTTAATTTATCTAAAAGAGTTACATCTTTCCCTTCAAGAAGCCTTTCGCTAAGGCTGTTCTTGTGTAATTGGAAAAGGGATATTTGCAAGCCCGTAGAAGGCTATGGTGAAAAAGGAAATATCTTCCGTTCAAAACTGGA
Source organism: Chlorocebus sabaeus (assembly GCF_047675955.1). Taxonomy (NCBI): domain Eukaryota; kingdom Metazoa; phylum Chordata; class Mammalia; order Primates; family Cercopithecidae; genus Chlorocebus; species Chlorocebus sabaeus. Next base: position 745,297 of record NW_027328147.1, on the reverse strand, counting down.
TAGAAGCTTTCTGAGAAACTGCTCTGTGTTCTGTTAATTCATCTCACAGAGTTACATCTTTCCCTTCACGAAGCCTTTCGCTAGGGCTGTTCTTGTGGAATTGGCAAAGGGATATTTGGAAGCCCATAGAGGGCTATGGTGAAAAAGGAAATATCTTCCGTTCAAAACTGGAAAGAAGCTTTCTGAGAAACTGCTCTGTGTTCTCTTAATTCATCTCACAGAGTTACATTTTTCCCTTCCAAAAGCCTTTCGCTAAGGCTGTTCTTGTGGAATTGGCAAAGGGATATTTGGAAGCCATTAGATGGCTATGGTGAAAAAGGAAATATCTTCCGTTCAAAACTGGAAAGAAGCTTTCTGAGAAACTGCTCTGTGTTCTGTGAATTCATCACACAGAGTTACATCTTTATCTTCAAGAAGCCTTTCGCTAAGGCTGTTCTTGTGGAATTGGCACAGGGATATTTGGATGCCAACAGAGGGCTATGGTGAAAAAGGAAATATCTTCCGTTCAAAACTGGAAGGAATCTTTCTGACAAACTGCTCGGTGTTCTGTTAATTCATCTCGCAGAGTTACATCTTTCCCTTCAAGAAGCCTTTCGCTAAGGCCGTTCTTGTGGAATTGGCAAAGGGATATTTGGAAGCCCATAGAGGGCTATGGTGGAAAAGGAAATATCTTCCGTTCAAAACTGGAAAGAAGCTTTCTGAGAAACTGCTCTGTGTTCTGTTAATTCATCTCACAGAGTTACATCTTTCCCTTCAAGAAGCCTTTCTCAAAGGATGTTCTTGTGGAATTGGCAAAGGGATATTTGGAAGCCCCTAGAGGGCTATGGTGAGAAAGGAAATATCTTCCGTTCAAAACTGGAAAGAAACTTTCTGAGAAACTGCTCTGTGTTCTGTTAATTCATCTCACAGAGTTACATCTGTTCCTTCAAGAAGCCTTTCACTAAGGCTGTTCTTGTGGAATTGGCAAAGGGATATTTGGAAGCCCATAGAGGGCTATGGTGAAAAAGGAAATATTTTCCGTTCAAAACTGCAAAGAAGCTTTCTGAGAAACTGCTCTGTGTTCTGTGAATTCATCTCACAGAGTTACATATTTCCCTTCAAGAAGCCTTTCGCTAAGGCTGTTCCTGTGGAATTGGCAAAGGGATATTTGGAAGCCCATGGAGGGCTATGGTGAAAAAGGAAATATCTTCCGTTCAAAACTGGAAAGAAGCTTTCTGAGAAACTGCTCTGTGTTCTGTGAATTCATCTCACAGAGTTACATCTTTCCCTTCAAGAAGCCTTTCGCTAAGGCTGTTCTTGTGGAATTGGAAAAGGGATATTTGGAAGCCCATAGAGGTTTATGGTGAAAAAGGAAATATCTTCCGTTCAAAACTGGAAAGAAGCTTTCTGAGAAACTGCTCTGTGTTCTGTGAATTCATCTCACAGTGTTACATCTTTCCCTTCAAGAAGCCTTTCGCTAAGGCTGTTCTTATGGAATTGGCAAAGGGATATTTGGAAGCCCATAGATGGCTATGGTAAAAAAGGAAATATCTTCCGTTCAAAATTGGAAAGAAGCTTTCCGAGAAACTGCTCTATGTTCTCTAAATTCATCTCACAGAGTTACATCTTTCGCTTCAAGAAGCCTTTCGCTGAGGCTGTTCTTGTGGAATTGGCAAAGGGATATTTGGAAGCCCATGGAGGGCTATGGTGAAAAAGGAAATATCTTCCGTTCAAAACTGGAAAGAAGCTTTCTGGGAAACTGCTCTGTGTTCTGTTAATTCATCTCACAGAGTTACATCTTTCCCTTCAAGAAGCCTTTCGCTAAGGCTGTTCTTGTGGAATTGGAAAAGGGATATTTGGAAGCCCATAGAGGGCTATGGTGAAAAAGGAAATATCTTCCGTTCAAAACAGGAAAGAAGCTTTCTGAGAAACTGCTATGCGTTCTGTGAATTCATCTCACAGAGTTACATGATTCCCTTCAAGAAACCTTTCGCTAAGGCTGTTCTTGTGGAATTGGCAAAGGGATATTTGGAAACCCTTAGAGGGCTATGGTGAAAAAGGAAATATCTTCCGTTCAAAACGGGAAAGAAGCTTTCTGAGAAACTGCTCTCTGTTCTGTTAATTCATCACACAGAGTTACATCTTTCCCTTCAAGATGCCTTTCGCTAAGGCTGTTCTTGTGGAATTGGCAAAGGGATATTTGGAAGCCCATATAGGGCTATGGTGAAAAAGGAAATACAATCCGTTCAAAACTGGAAAGAAGCTTTCAGAGAAACTGCATTGTGTTCTGTTAATTCATCTCAGAGAGTCACATCTTTCCCTTCAAGAAGCCTTTCGCTAAGGCTGTTCTGGTGGAATTGGCAAAGGGATATTTGGAAGCCCATCGACGGCTATGGTGAAAAAGGAAATACCTTCCGTTCAAAACTGGAAAGAAGCTTTTTGAGAAACTGCTCTGTGTTCTGTTAATTTATCTCACAGAGTTACATCTTTCCCTTCAAGAAGCCTTTCGCTAAGGCTGTTCTTGTGGAATTGGCAAAGGGATATTTGGAAGCCCATAGAGGGATATGGTGAAAAAGGAAATATCTTCCATTCAAAACTGGAAAGAAGCTTTCTATGAAACTGCTCTGTGTTCTGTTAATTCATCTCACAGAGTTACATCTTGCCCTTCAAGAAGCCTTTCTCTAAGGCTGTTCTTGTGGAATTGGCAAAGAAGTATTTGGAAGCCCATAGAGGACTATGGTGAAAAAGGAAATATCTTCCGTTCAAAATGGGAAAGAAGCTTTCTGAGAAATTGCTCTGTGTTCTGTTAATTTATCTAAAAGAGTTACATCTTTCCCTTCAAGAAGCCTTTCGCTAAGGCTGTTCTTGTGTAATTGGAAAAGGGATATTTGCAAGCCCGTAGAAGGCTATGGTGAAAAAGGAAATATCTTCCGTTCAAAACTGGATAGAAGCTTTCTGAGAAACTGCTCTGTGTTCTGTTAATTCATCTCACAGAGTTACATCTTTCCCTTCACGAAGCCTTTCGCTAAGGCTGTTCTTGTGGAATTGGCAAAGGGATATTTGGAAGCCCATAGAGGGCTATGGTGAAAAAGGAAATATCTTCCGTTCAAAACTGGAAAGAAGCTTTCTGAGAAACTGCTCTGTGTTCTGTTAATTCATCTCACAGAGTTACATTTTTCCCTTCCAAAAGCCTTTCGCTAAGGCTGTTCTTGTGGAATTGGCAAAGGGATATTTGGAAGCCATTAGATGGCTATGTTGAAAAAGGAAATATCTTCCATTCAAAACTGGAAAGAAGCTTTCTGAGAAACTGCTCTGTGTTCTGTTAATTCATCTCACAGAGTTACATCTTGCCCTTCAAGAAGCCTTTCTCTAAGGCTGTTCTTGCGGAATTGGCAAAGAAATATTTGGAAGCCCATAGAGGGCTATGGTGAAAAAGGAAATATCTTCCGTTCAAAACTGGAAAGAAGCTTTCTGAGAAACTGCTCTGTGTTCTGTTAATTCATCACACAGAGTTACATCTTTCCCTTCAAGAAGCCTTTCGCTAAGGCTGTTCTTGTGGAATTGGCAAAGGGATATTTGGAAGCACATAGAGGGCTATGGTGAAAAAAGAAATATCTTCCGTTCAAAACTGGAAAGAAGCTTTCTGAGAAACTGCTCTGTGTTCTGTTAATTCATCTCACAGAGTTACATCTTTCCCTTCAAGAAGCCTTTCGCTAAGGCTGTTCTTGTGGAATTGGCAAAGGGATATTTGGAAGCCCATAGAGGGCTATGGTGAAAAAGGAAATATCTTCCGTTCAAAACGGGAAAGAAGCTTTCTGAGAAACTGCTCTGTGTTCTGTTAATTTATCTCACAGAGTTACATCTTTCCCTTCCAAAAGCCTTTCGCTAAGGCTGTTCTTGTGGAATTGGCAAAGGGATATTTGGAAGCCATTAGATGGCTATGGTGAAAAAGGAAATATCTTCCGTTCAAAACTGGAAAGAAGCTTTCTGAGAAACTGCTCTGTGTTCTGTAAATTCATCTCACAGAGTTACATCTTTTCCTTCAAGAAGCCTTTCGCTAAGGCTGTTCTTGTGGAATTGGCAAAGGGATATTTGGAAGCCCATAGAGGGCTATGGTGAAAAAGGAAATATCTTCCGTTCAAAACGGGAAAGAAGCTTTCTGAGAAACTGCTCTGTGTTCTGTGAATTCATCTCACAGAGTTACATATTTCCCTTCAAGAAGCCTTTCGCTAAGGCTGTTGTTGTGGAATTGGCAAAGGAATATTTGGAAGCCCATAGACGGCTATGGTGAAAAAGGAAATAACTTCCATTCAAAACTGGAAAGAAGGTTTCTGAGAAACGGCTCTGTGTTCTGTTAATTCATCTCACAGAGTTACATCTTTCGCTTCAAGAAGCCTTTCGCTAAGGCTGTTCTTGTGGAACTGGCAAAGGGATATTTGGAAGACCATAGAGGGCTATGGTGAAAAAGGAAATATCCTCCATTCAAAACTGGAAAGAAACTTTCTGAGAAACTGCTCTGTGTTCTGTGAATTCATCTCACAGAGTTACATCTTTCCCTTCAAGAAGCCTTTCGCTAAGAATGTTCTTGTGGAATTGGGAAAGGGATACTTGGAAGCCCATAGAGGGCTATGGTGAAAAAGGAAGTACATTTCGTTCAAAACTGGAAAGAAGCTTTCTGAGAAACTGCTCTGTGTTCTGTTAATTCATCACACAGAGTTACATCTTTCCCTTCAAGAAGCCCTTCGCTAAGGCTGTTCTTGTGGAATTGGCAAAGGGATATTTGGAAGCCCATAGAGGGCCATGGTGAAAAAGGAAATATCTTCCGTTCAAAACTGGAAAGAAGCTTTCTGAGAAACTGCTCTGTGTTCTGTTAACTCATTTCACAGAGTTACATCTTTCCCTTCAAGAAGCCTTTCGCTAAGGCTGTTCTTGTGGAATCGGCAAAGGGATATTTGGAAGTCCATAGAGGGCTATGGTGAAAAAGGAAATATCTTCCGTTCAAAACTGGAAAGAAGCTTTCTGAAAAACTGCACGGTGTTCTGTTAATTCATCTCACAGAGTTACATCTTTCCCTTCAAGAAGCCTTTACCTAAGGCTGTTGTTGTGGAATTGGCAAAGGGATATTTGGAAGCCCATAGAGGGCTATGGTGAAAAAGGAAATATCTTCCGTTCAAAACTGGAAGGAATCTTTCTGAGAAGCTGCTCGGTGTTCTGTTAATTCATCTCGAAGAGTTACATCTTTCCCTTCAAGAAGCCTTTCGCTAAGGCTGTTCTTGTGGAATAGGCAAAGGGATATTTGGAAGCCCATAGAGGGCTACGGTGAAAAAGGAAATATCTTCCGTTCAAAACTGGAAAGAAGCTTTCTGAGAAACTGCTCTGTGTCCTGTGAATTCATCTCGAAGAGTTACATCTTTCCCTTCAAGAAGCCTTTCGCTAAGGCTGTTCTTGTGGAATTGGCAAAGGGATATTTGGAAGCCCATGGAAGGCTATGGTGAAAAAGGAAATATCTTCCTTTCAAAACTGGAAAGAAGCTTTCTGAGAAACTGCTCTGTGGTCTGTTAATTCATGTCACAGAGTTACATCTTTCCCTTCAAGAAGCCTTTCTCAAAGGATGTTCTTGTGGAATTGGCAAAGGGATATTTGGAAGCCCCTAGAGGGCTATGGTGAGAAAGGAAATATCTTCCGTTCAAAACTGGAAAGAAACTTTCTGAGAAACTGCTCTGTGTTCTGTTAATTCATCTCACAGAGTTACATCTGTTCCTTCAAGAAGCCTTTCACTAAGGCTGTTCTTGTGGAATTGGCAAAGGGATATTTGGAAGCCCATAGAGGGCTATGGTGAAAAAGGAAATATTTTCCGTTCAAAACTGCAAAGAAGCTTTCTGAGAAACTGCTCTGTGTTCTGTGAATTCATCTCACAGAGTTACATATTTCCCTTCAAGAAGCCTTTCGCTAAGGCTGTTCTTGTGGAATTGGCAAAGGGATATTTGGAAGCCCATAGACGGCTATGGTGAAAAAGGAAATAACTTCCATTCAAAACTGGAAAGAAGCTTTCTGAGAAACTGCTCTGTGTTCTGTTAATTCATCTCACAGAGTTACATCTTTCGCTTCAAGAAGCCTTTCGCTAAGGCTGTTCTTGTGGAATTGGCAAAGGGATATTTGGAAGACCATAGAGGGCTATGGTGAAAAAGGAAATACCTTTCATTCAAAACTGGAAAGAAACTTTCTGAGAAACTGCTCTGTGTTCTTTGAATTCATCTCACAGAGTTACATCTTTCCCTTCAAGAAGCCTTTCGCTAAGACTGTTCTTGTGGAATTGGGAAAGGGATACTTGGAAGCCCATAGAGGGCTATGGTGAATAAGGAAGTACCTTTCGTTCAAAATTGGAAAGAAGCTTTCTGAGAAACTGCTCTGTGTTCTGTGAATTCATCTCACAGAGTTACATCTTTCCCTTCAAGAAGCCTTTCGCTAAGGCTGTTCTTGTGGAATTGGCAAAGGGATATTTGGAAGTCCATAGAGGGCTAAGGTGAAAAAGGAAATATCTTCCGTTCAAAACTGGAAGGAATCTTTCTGAGAAGCTGCTCGGTGTTCTGTTAATTCATCTCGAAGAGTTACATCTTTCCTTTCAAGAAGCCTTTCGCTAAGGCTGTTCTTGTGGAATAGGCAAAGGGATATTTGGAAGCCCATAGAGGGCTATGGTGAAAAAGGAAATATCTTCCGTTCAAAACTGGAAAGAAGCTTTCTGAGAAACTGCTCTGTGTCCTCTGAATTCATCTCGAAGAGTTACATCTGTTCCTTCAAGCAGCCTTTCACTAAGGCTGTTCTTGTGGAATTGGCAAAGGGATATTTGGAAGCCCATAGAGGGCTATGGTGAAAAAGGAAATATTTTCCGTTCAAAACTGGAAAGAAGCTTTCTGAGAAACTGCTCTGTGTTCTGTGAATTCATCTCACAGAGTTACATATTTCACTTCAAGTAGCCTTTCGCTAAGGCTGTTCTTGTGGAATTGGCAAAGGGATATTTGGAAGCCCATAGACGGCTATGGTGAAAAAGGAAATAACTTCCATTCAAAACTGGAAAGAAGCTTTCTGAGAACCTGCTCCGTGTTCCGTTAATTCATCTCACAGAGTTACATCTTTCGCTTCAAGAAGCCTTTCGCTAAGGCTGTTCTTGTGGAATTGGCAAAGGGATATTTGGAAGACCATAGAGGGCTATGGTGAAAAAGGAAATATCTTCCATTCAAAACTGGAAAGAAGGTTTCTGAGAAACTGCTCTGTGTTCCGTGAATTCATCTCACAGAGTTACATCTTTCCCTTCAAGAAGCCTTTCGCTAAGACTGTTCTTGTGGAATTGGGAAAGGGATACTTGGAAGCCCATAGAGGGCTATGGTGAAAAAGGAAGTACCTTTCGTTCAAAACTGGAAAGAAGCTTTCTGAGAAACTGCTCTGTGTTCTGTGAATTCATCTCACAGAGTTACATCTTTCCCTTCAAGAAGCCTTTCGCTAAGGCTGTTCTTGTGGAATTGGCAAAGGGATATTTGGAAGCCCATAGATGGCTATGGTGAAAAAGGAAATATCTTCCGTTCAAAACTGGAAAGAAGCTTTCCGAGAAACTGCTCTGTGTTCTGTAAATTCATCTCACAGAGTTACATCTTTCCCTTCAAGAAGCCTTTCGCTAAGGCTGTTCTTGTGGAATTGGCAAAGGGATATTTGGAAGCCCATGGAGGGCTATGGTGAAAAAGGAAATATCCTCCGTTCAAAACTGGAAAGAAGCTTTCTGGGAAACTGCTCTGTGTTCTGTTAATTCCTCTCACAGAGTTACATCATTCCCTTCAAGAAGCCTTTCGCTAAGTCTGTTCTTGTGGAATTCGCAAAGGGATATTTGGAAGCCCATAGAGGGCTATGGTGAAAAAGGAAATATCTTCCGTTCAAAACGGGAAGGAATCTTTCTGAGAAACTGCTCGGTGTTCTGTTAATTCATCTCGCAGAGTTACATCTTTCCCTTCAAGAAGCCTTTCGCTAAGGCTGTTCTTGTGGAATTGGCAAATTGATATTTGGAAGCCCATAGAGGGCTATGGTGAAAAAGGAAATATCTTCCTTTCAAAACTCGAAAGAAGCTTTCTGAGAAACTGCTCTGTGTTCTGTTAATTCATCTCACAGAGTTACACCTTTTCCTTCAAGAAGCCTATCGCTAAGGCTGTTCTTGTGGAATTGGCAAAGAGATATTTGGAAGCCCATAGAGGGCTATGGTGAAAAAGGAAATATCTTCCGTTCAAAACTGGAAAGAAGCTTTCTGAGAAACTGCTCTGTGTTCTGTTAATTCATCTCACAGAGTTACATCTTTTCCTTCAAGAAGCCTTTCGCTAAGGCTGTTCTTGTGGAATTGGCAAAGGGATATTTGGAAGCCCATAGAGGGCTATGGTGAAAATGGAAATATCTTCCGTTCAAAACTGGAAAGAAGCTTTCTGAGAAACTGCTCTGTGTTCTGTGAATTCATCTCACAGAGTTACATCTTTCCCTTCAAGAAGCCTTTCGCTAAGGCTGTTCTTGTGGAATTGGCAAAGGGATATTTGGAAGCCCACAGATGGCTATGGTGAAAAAGGAAATATCTTCCGTTCAAAACTGGAAACAAGCTTTCCGAGAAACTGCTCTGTGTTCTGTAAATTCATCTCACAGAATTACATCTTTCCCTTCAAGAAGCCTTTCGCTAAGGCTGTGCTTCTGGAATTGGCAAAGGGATATTTGGAAGTCCATAGAGGGCTAAGGTGAAAAAGGAAATATCTTCCGTTCAAAACTGGAAGGAATCTTTCTGAGAACCTGCTCGGTGTTCTGTTAATTCATCTGGAAGAGTTACATCTTTCCCTTCAAGAAGCCTTTCGCTAAGGCTGTTCTTGTGGAATAGGCAAAGGGATATTTGGAAGCCCATAGAGGGCTATGGTGAAAAAGGAAATATCTTCCGTTCAAAACTGGAAAGAAGCTTTCTGAGAAACTGCTCTGTGTCCTCTGAATTCATCTCGAAGAGTTACATCTGTTCCTTCAAGTAGCCTTTAACTAAGGCTGTTCTTGTGGAATTGGCAAAGGGATATTTGGAAGCCCATAGAGGGCTATGGTGAAAAAGGAAATATTTTCCGTTCAAAACTGGAAAGAAGCTTTCTGAGAAACTGCTCTGTGTTCTGTGAATTCATCTCACAGAGTTACATATTTCCCTTCAAGTAGCCTTTCGCTAAGGCTGTTCTTGTGGAATTGGCAAAGGGATATTTGGAAGCCCATAGACGGCTATGGTGAAAAAGGAAATAACTTCCATTCAAAACTGGAAAGAAGCTTTCTGAGAAACTGCTCTGTGTTCCGTTAATTCATCTCACAGAGTTACATCTTTCGCTTCAAGAAGCCTTTCGCTAAGGCTGTTCTTGTGGAATTGGCAAAGGGATATTTGGAAGACCATAGAGGGCTATGGTGAAAAAGGAAATATATTCCATTCAAAACTGGAAAGAAGGTTTCTGAGAAACTGCTCTGTGTTCCGTGAATTCATCTCACAGAGTTACATCTTTCCCTTCAAGAAGCCTTTCGCTAAGACTGTTCTTGTGGAACTGGGAAAGGGATACTTGGAAGCCCATAGAGGGCTATGGTGAAAAAGGAAGTACCTTTCGTTCAAAACTGGAAAGAAGCTTTCTGAGAAACTGCTCTGTGTTCTGTGAATTCATCTCACAGAGTTACATCTTTCCCTTCAAGAAGCCTTTCGCTAAGGCTGTTCTTGTGGAATTGGCAAAGGGATATTTGGAAGCCCATAGATGGCTATGGTGAAAAAGGAAATATCTTCCGTTCAAAACTGGAAACAAGCTTTCCGAGAAACTGCTCTGTGTTCTGTAAATTCATCTCACAGAGTTACATCTTTCCCTTCCAGAAGCCTTTCGCTAAGGCTGTTCTTGTGGAATTGGCAAAGGGATATTTGGAAGCCCATGGAGGGCTATGGTGAAAAAGGAAATATCCTCCGTTCAAAACTGGAAAGAAGCTTTCTGGGAAACTGCTCTGTGTTCTGTTAATTCCTCTCACAGAGTTACATCATTCCCTTCAAGAAGCCTTTCGCTAAGTCTGTTCTTGTGGAATTCGCAAAGGGATATTTGGAAGCCCATAGAGGGCTATGGTGAAAAAGGAAATATCTTCCGTTCAAAACGGGAAGGAATCTTTCTGAGAAACTGCTCGGTGTTCTGTTAATTCATCTCGCAGAGTTACATCTTTCCCTTCAAGAAGCCTTTCGCTAAGGCTGTTCTTGTGGAATTGGCAAATTGATATTTGGAAGCCCATAGAGGGCTATGGTGAAAAAGGAAATATCTTCCTTTCAAAACTCGAAAGAAGCTTTCTGAGAAACTGCTCTGTGTTCTGTTAATTCATCTCACAGAGTTACACCTTTTCCTTCAAGAAGCCTTTCGCTAAGGCTGTTCTTGTGGAATTGGCAAAGGGATATTTGGAAGCCCATAGAGGGCTATGGTGAAAAAGGAAATATCATCCGTTCAAAACTGGAAAGAAGCTTTCTGAGAAACTGCTCTGTGTTCTGTTAATTCATCTCACAGAGTTACATCTTTTCCTTCAAGAAGCCTTTCGCTAAGGCTGTTCTTGTGGAATTGGCAAAGGGATATTTGGAAGCCCATAGAGGGCTATGGTGAAAATGGAAATATCTTCCGTTCAAAACTGGAAAGAAGCTTTCTGAGAAACTGCTCTGTGTTCTGTGAATTCATCTCACAGAGTTACATCTTTCCCTTCAAGAAGCCTTTCGCTCAGGCTGTTCTTGTGGAATTGGCAAAGGGATATTTGGAAGCCCATAGAGGGCTATGGTGGAAAAGGAAATATCTTCCGTTCAAAACTGGAAAGAAGCTTTCTGAGAAACTGCTCTGTGTTCTGTGAATTCATCTCACAGAGTTACATCTTTCCCTTCAAGAAGCCTTTCGCTAAGGCTGTTCTTGTGGAATTGGCAAAGGGATATTGGGAAGCCCATAGAGGGCTATGGTGAAAAAGGAAATATCTTCCATTCAAAACTGGAAAGAAGCTTTCTGAGAAACTGCTCTGTGTTCTGTTAATTCATCTCACAGAGTTACATCTTTCCCTTCAAGAAGCCTTTCGCTAAGGCTGTTCTTGTAGAATTGGCAAAGGGATATTTGGAAGCCCATAGAGGGCTATGGTGAAAAAGGAAATATCTTCCATTCAAAACTGGAAAGAAACTTTCTGAGAAACTGCTCTGTGTTCTGTGAATTCATCTCACAGAGTTACATCTTTCCCTTCAAAAAGCCTTTCCCTAAGACTGTTCTTGGGTAATTGGCAAAGGGATATTTGGAAACCCATAGATGGCTATGGTGAAAAAGGAAATATCTTCCGTTCAAAACTGGAAAGAAGCTTTCCGAGAAACTGCTCTGTGTTCTGTAAATTCATCTCACAGAGTTACATCTTTCCCTTCAAGAAGCCTTTCGCTAAGGCTGTTCTTGTGGAATTGGCAAAGGGATATTTGGAAGCCCATGGAGGGCTATGGTGAAAAAGGAAATATCTTCCGTTCAAAACTGGAAAGAAGCTTTGTGGGAAACTGCTCTGTGTTCTGTTAATTCATCTCACAGTGTTACATCTTTCCCTTCAAGAAGCCTTTCGCTAAGGCTGTTCTTGTGGAATTGGCAAAGGGATATTTGGAAGCCCATTGAAGGCTGTGGTGAAAAAGGATATACAATCCGTTCAAAACTGGAAAGAAGCTTTCAGAGAAACTGCTCTGTGTTCTGTTAATTCATCTCACAGAGTTACATCTTTCCCTTCAAGAAGCCTTTCGCTAAGGTTGTTCTTTTGGAATTGGCAAAGGGATATTTGGAAGCCCATAGAGGGCTATGGTGAAAAAGGAAATATCTTCCGTTCAAAACTGGAAAGAAGCTTTCTGAGAAACTGCTCTGTGTTCTGTTAATTCATCTCACAGAGTTTCATCTTTCCCTTCAAGAAGCCTTTCGCTAAGGCTGTTCTTGTGGAATTGGCAAAGGGATATTTGGAAGCCCATAGTCGGCTATGGTGAAAAAGGAAAAACCTTCCGTTCAAAACTGGAAAGAAGCTTTCTGAGAAACTGCTCTGTGTTCTCTGAATTCCTCTCACAGAGTTACATCTTTCCCTTCAAGAAGCCTTTCGCTAAGACTGTTCTTGTGTAATTGGCAAAGGGATGTTGGGAAGCCCATAGATGGCTATGGTGAAAAAGGAAATATCTTCCGTTCAAAACTGGAAAGAAGCTTTCTGAGAAACTGCTCTGTGTTCTGTAAATTCATCTCACAGAATTACATCTTTCCCTTCAAGAAGCCTTTCGCTAAGGCTGTTCTTGTGGAATTGGCAAAGGGATATTTGGAAGCCCATGGAGGCCTATGGTGATAAAGGAAATATCTTCCGTTCAAAACTGGAAAGAAGCTTTCTGGGAAACTGCTCTGTGTTCTGTTAATTCATCTCACAGAGTTAAATCTTTCCCTTCAAGAAGCCTTTCGCTAAGGCTGTTCTTGTGGAATTGGAAAAGGGATATTTGGAAGCCCATAGAGGGTTATGGTGAAAAAGGAATTATCTTCCGTTCAAAACTGGAAAGAAGCTTTCTGAGAAACTGCTCTGTGTTCTGTTAATTCATCTCACAGTGTTACATCTTTCCCTTCAAGAAGCCTTTCGCTAAGGCTGTTCTTATGGAATTGGCAAAGGGATATTTGGAAGCCCATAGAGGGCTATGGTGAAAAAGGAAATATCTTCCGTTCAAAACTGGAAAGAAGCTTTCTGAGAAACTGCTCTGTGTTCTGCTAATTCATCTCACAGAGTTACATCTTTCACTTCAAGAAGCCTTTCGCTAAGGCTGTTCTTGTGGAATTTGCAAAGGGATATTTGGAAGCCCATAGAGGGCTATGTTGAAAAAGTAAATATCTTCCGTTCAAAACTGGAAAGATGCTTTCTGAGAAACTGCTCTGTGTTCTGTTAATTCATCTCACAGAGTTACACCTTTCCCTTCAAGAAGCCTTTCGCTAAGGCTGTTCTTGTGGAATTGGCAAAGGGATATTTGGAAGCCCATAGAGGGCTATGGTGAAAAAGGAAATATCTTCCGTTCAAAACTGGAAAGAAGCTTTCTGAGAAACTGCTCTGTGTTCTGTTAATTCATCTCACAGAGTTACATCTTTTCCTTCAAGAAGCCTTTCGCTAAGGCTGTTCTTGTGGAATTGGCAAAGGGATATTTGGAAGCCCATAGAGGGCTATGGTGAAAATGGAAATATCTTCCGTTCAAAACTGGAAAGAAGCTTTATGAGAAACTGCTCTGTGTTCTGTGAATTCATCTCACAGAGTTACATCTTTCCCTTCAAGAAGCCTTTCGCTAAGGCTGTTCTTGTGGAATTGGCAAAGGGCTATTTGGAAGCCCATAGAGGGCTATGGTGGAAAAGGAAATATCTTCCGTTCAAAACGGGAAAGAAGCTTTCTGAGAAACTGCTCTGTGTTCTGTTAATTTATCTCACAGAGTTACATCTTTCCCTTCCAAAAGCCTTTCGCTAAGGCTGTTCTTGTGGAATTGGCAAAGGGATATTTGGAAGCCATTAGATGGCTATGGTGAAAAAGGAAATATCTTCCGTTCAAAACTGGAAAGAAGCTTTCTGAGAAACTGCTCTGTGTTCTGTAAATTCATCTCACAGAGTTACATCTTTCCCTTCAAGAAGACTTTCGCTAAGGCTGTTCTTGTGGAATTGGCAAAGGGATATTTGGAAGCCCATAGAGGGCTATGGTGAAAAAGGAATTATCTTCCGTTCAAAACTGGAAAGAAGCTTTCTGAGAAACTGCTCTGTGTTCTGTGAATTCATCACACAGAGTTACATCTTTCCCTTCAAGAAGCCTTTCGCTAAGGCTGTTCTTGTGGAATTGGCATAGGGATATTTGGAAGCCAATAGAGGGCTATGGTGAAAAAGGAAATATCTTCCGTTCAAAACTGGAAGGAATCTTTCTGACAAACTGCTCGGTGTTCTGTTAATTCATCTCGGAGAGTTACATCTTTCCCTTCAAGAAGCCTTTCGCTAAGGCCGTTCTTGTGGAATTGGCAAAGGGATATTTGGAAGCCCAATGAGGGCTATGGTGGAAAAGGAAATATCTTCCGTTCAAAACTGGAAAGAAGCTTTCTGAGAAACTGCTCTGTGTTCTGTCAATTCATCTCACAGAGTTACATCTTTCCCTTCAAGAAGCCTTTCGCTAAGGCTGTTCTTGTGGAATTGGCAAAGGGATATTTGGAAGCCCATAGACGGCTATGGTGAAAAAGGAAATATCTTCCATTCAAAACTGGAAAGAAGCTTTCTGAGAAACTGCTCTGTGTTCTGTGAATTCATCTCACAGAGTTACATCTTTCCCTTCAAGAAGCCTTTCGCTAAGGCTGTTCTTGTGGAATTGGCAAAGGGATATTTTTAAGCCCATAGAGGGCTATGGTGAAAAAGGAATATCTTCCTTTCAAAACTGGAAAGAAACTTTCTGAGAAACTGCTCTGTGTTCTGTTAATTCATCTCACAGAGTTACATCTTTCCCTTCAAGAAGCCTTTCGCTAAGGCTGTTCTTGTGGAATTGGCAAAGGGATATTTGGAAGCACATAGAGGGCTATGGTGAAAAAGGAAATAACTTCCATTCGAAACTGGAAAGAAGCTTTCTGAGAAACTGCTCTGTGTTCTGTGAATTCATCTCAGAGAGATACATCTTTTCCTTCAAGAAGCCTTTCGCTAAGGCTGTTCTTGTGGAATTGGCAATGGGATATTTGGAAGACCATAGAGGGCTATGGTGAAAAAGGAAATATCTTCCATTCAAAACTGGAAAGAAACTTTCTGAGAAACTGCTCTGTGTTCTGTGAATTCATCTCACAGAGTTACATCTTTCCCTTCAAGAAGCCTTTCGCTAAGACTGTTCTTGTGGAATTGGGAAAGGGATACTTGGAAGCCCATAGAGGGCTATGGTGAAAAAGGAAGTACCTTTCGTTCAAAACTGGAAAGAAGCTTTCTGAGAAACTGCTCTGTGTTCTGCTAATTCATCTCACAGAGGTACATCTTTCCCTTCAAGAAGCCTTTCGCTAAGGCTGTTCTTGTGGAATTGGCAAAGGGATATTTGGAAGCCCATAGAGGGCTACGGTGAAAAAGGAAATATCTTCCTTTCAAAACTGGAAAGAAGCTTTCTGAGAAACTGCTCTGTGTTTTGTTAATTCATCTCACAGAGTTACATCTTTCCCCTCAAGAAACCTTTCGCTATGGCTGTTCTTGTGAAATTGGCAAATTGATATTTGGAAGCCCATAGAGGGCTATGGTGAAAAAGGAAATATCTTCCGTTCAAAACTGGAAAGAAGCTTTCTGAGAAACTTCTCTGTGTTCTGTTAATTCATCTCACGGAGTTACATCTTTCCCTTCAAGAAGCCTTTCGCTAAGGCTGTTCTTGTGGAATTGGCAAAGGGATATTTCGAAGCCCATAGATGGCTATGGTGAAAAAGGAAATATCTTCCGTTCAAAACTGGAAAGAAGCTTTCTGAGAAACTGCTCTGTGTTCTGTAAATTCATCTCACAGAGTTACATCTTTCCCTTCAAGAAGCCTTTCGCTAAGGCTGTTCTTGTGGAATTGGCAAAAGGATATTTGGAAACCCATAGAGGGCTATGGTGAAAAAGGAAATATCTTCCGTTCAAAACTGGAAAGAAGCTTTCTGAGAATCTGCTCTCTGTTCTGTTAATTCATCACACAGAGTTACATCTTTCCCTTCAAGAAGCCTTTATCTAAGGCTGTTCTTGTGGAATTGGCAAAGGGATATTTGGAAGCCCATAGAGGGATATGGTGAAAAAGGAAATACAATCCGTTCAAAACTGGAAAGAAGCTTTCAGAGAAACTGCTCTGTGTTCTGTTAATTCATCTCAGAGAGTTACATCTTTCCCTTCAAGAAGCCTTTCGCTAAGGCTGTTCTTTTGGAATTGGCAAAGGGATATTTGGAAGCCCATAGAGGGCTATAGTGAAAAAGGAAATATCTTCCGTTCAAAACTGGAAAGAAGCTTTCTGAGAAACTGCTCTGTGTTCTGTGAATTCATTTCACAGAGTTACATCTTTCCCTTCAAGAAGCCTTTCGCTAAGTCTGTTCTTGTGGAATTGGCAAAGGGATATTTGGAAGCCCATAGACGGCTATGGTGAAAAAGGAAAAACCTTCCGTTCAAAACTGGAAAGAAGCTTTCTGAGAAACTGCTCTGTGTTCTCTTAATTCATCTCACAGAGTTATATCTTTCCCTTCAAGAAGCCTTTCGCTAAGGCTGTTCTTGTGGAATTGGCAAAGGGATATTTGGAAGCCCATAGAGGGCTATGGTGAAGAAGGAAATATCTTCCGTTCAAAACTGGAAAGAAGCTTTCTGAGAAACTGCTCTGTGTTCTGTTAATTCATCTCACAGAGTTACATCTTTCCCTTCAAGAAGCCTTTCGCTAAGGCTGTTCTTGTGGAATTGGCAAAGGGATATTTGGAAGCCCATAGAGGGCTATGGTGAAAAAGGAAATATCTTCCGTTCAAAACGGGAAAGAAGCTTTCTGAGAAACTGCTCTGTGTTCTGTTAATTCATCTCAAAGAGTTACATCTTTCCCTTCAAGAAGCCTTTCGCTAAGGCTGTTCTTGTGTAATTGGCAAAGGGATATTTGGAAGCCCATAAAAGGCTATGGTGAAAAAGGAAATATCTTCCGTTCAAAACTGGATAGAAGCTTTCTGAGAAACTGCTCTGTGTTCTGTTAATTCATCTCACAGAGTTACATCTTTCCCTTCAAGAAGCCTTTCTCTAAGAATGTTCTTGTGTAATTGGCAAAGGGATATTTGGAAGCCCATAGATGGCTATGGTAAAAAAGGAAGTATCTTCCGTTCAAAACTGGAAAGAAGCTTACCGAGAAACTGTTCTGTGTTCTCTAAATTCATCTCACAGAGTTACATCTTTCCCTTCAAGAAGCCTTTCGCTAAGGCTGTTCTTGTGGAATTGGCAAAGGGATATTTGGAAGCCCATGGAGGGCTATGGTGAAAAAGGAAATATCTTCCGTTCAAAACTGGAAAGAAGCTTTCTGGGAAACTGCTCTGTGTTCTGTTAATTCATCTCACAGAGTTACATCTTTCCCTTCAAGAAGCCTTTCGCTAAGGCTGTTCTTGTGGAATTGGAAAAGGGATATTTGGAAGCCCATAGTGGGCTATGGTGAAAAAGGAAATATCTTCCGTTCAAAACTGGAAAGAAGCTTTCTGAGAAACTGCTATGTGTTCTGTGAATTCATCCCACAGAGTTACATCATTCCCTTCAAGAAGCCTTTCGCTAAGGCTGTTCTTGTGGAATAGGCAAAGGGAGATTTGGAAGCCCAAAGAGGGCTATGGTGAAAAAGGAAATACAATCCGTTCAAAACTGGAAAGAAACTTTCAGAGAAACTGCTCTGTGTTCTGTTAATTCATCTCAGAGAGTCACATCTTTCCCTTAAAGAAGCCTTTCGCTAAGGCTGTTCTTGTGGAATTGGCAAAGGGATATTTGGAAACCCATAGAGGGCTATGGTGAAAAAGGAAATATCGTCCGTTCAAAACTGGAAAGAAGCTTTCTGAGAAACTGCTCTGTGTTCTGTGAATTCATCTCACAGAGTTACATCTTTCCCTTCAAGAAGCCTTTCGCTAACGCTGTTCTTGTGGAATTGACAAAGGGATACTTGGAAGCCCTTAGAGGGCTATGGTGAAAAAGGAAGTACCTTTCGTTCAAAACTGGAAAGAAGCTTTCTGAGAAACTGCTCTGTGTTCTGTTAATTCATCTCACAGAGTTACATCTTTCCCTTCAAGAAGCCTTTCGCTAAGGCTGTTCTTGTGGATTTGGCAAAGGGATGTTTGGAAGCCCATAGAGGGCTATGGTGAAAAAAGAAATATCTTCCGTTCAAAACTGGAAAGAAGCTTACTGAGAATCTGCTCTGTTTTCTGTTAACTCATCTCACAGAGTTATATCTTTCCCTTCAAGAAGCCTTTCGCTAAGGCTGTTCTTGTGGAATTGGCAAAGGGATATTTTGAAGTCCATAGAGGGCTATGGTGAAAAAGGAAATATCTTCCGTTCAAAACTGGAAAGAAGCTTTCTGAAAAACTGCACGGTGTTCTGTTAATTCATCTCACAGAGTTACATCTTTCCCTTCAAGAAGCCTTTCGCTAAGGCTGTTCTTGTGGAATTGGCAAAGGGATATTTGGAAGCCCATAGAGGGCTATGGTGAAAAAGGAAATATCTTCCGTTCAAAACTGGAAAGAAGCTTTCTGAGAAACTGCTCTCTGTTCTGTTAATTCATCACACAGAGTTACATCTTTCCCTTCAAGAAGCCTTTCGCTAAGGCTGTTCTTGTGTAATTGGCAAAGGGATATTTGGAAGCCCATAAAAGGCTATGGTTAAAAAGGAAATATCTTCCGTTCAAAACTGGATAGAAGCTTTCTGAGAAACTGCTCTGTGTTCTGTTAATTCATCTCACAGAGTTACATCTTTCCCTTCAAGAAGCCTTTCTCTAAGAATGTTCTTGTGTAATTGGCAAAGGGATATTTGGAAGCCCATAGATGGCTATGGTAAAAAAGGAAATATCTTCCGTTCAAAACTGGAAAGAAGCTTACCCAGAAACTGCTCTGTGTTCTCTAAATTCATCTCACAGAGTTACATCTTTCCCTTCAAGAAGCCTTTCGCTAAGGCTGTTCTTGTGGAATTGGCAAAGGGATATTTGGAAGTCCATAGAGGGCTATGGTGAAAAAGGAAATATCTTCCGTTCAAAACTGGAAAGAAGCTTTCTGAGAATCTGCTCTGTGTTCTGTTAACTCATCTCACAGAGTTATATCTTTCCCTTCAAGAAGCCTTTCGCTAAGGCTGTTCTTGTGGAATTGGCAAAGGGATATTTGGAAGTCCATAGAGGGCTATGGTGAAAAAGGAAATATCTTCCGTTCAAAACTGGAAAGAAGCTTTCTGAAAAACTGCACGGTGTTCTGTTAATTCATCTCACAGAGTTACATCTTTCCCTTCAAGAAGCCTTTCGCTAAGGCTGTTCTTGTGGAATTGGCAAAGGGATATTTGGAAGCCCATAGAGGGCTATGGTGAAAAAGGAAATATCTTCCGTTCAAAACTGGAAAGAAGCTTTCTGAGAAACTGCTCTCTGTTCTGTTAATTCATCACACAGAGTTACATCTTTCCCTTCAAGAAGCCTTTCGCTAAGGCTGTTCTTGTGGAATTGGAAAAGGGATATTTGGAAGCCCATAGAGGGTTATGGTGAAAAAGGAAATATCTTCCGTTCAAAACTGGAAAGAAGCTTTCTGAGAAACTGCTCTGTGTTCTGTTAATTCATGTCGCAGAGTTACATCTTTCCCTTCAAGAAGCCTTTCGCTAAGGCTGTTCTTATGGAATTGGCAAAGGGATATTTGGAAGCCCATAGAGGGCTATGGTGAAAAAGGAAGTATCTTCCGTTCAAAACTGGAAAGAAGCTTTCTGAGAAACTGCTCTGTGTTCTGCTAATTCATCTCACAGAGTTACATGTTTCCCTTCAAGAAGCCTTTCGCTAAGACTGTTCTTGTGGAATTGGCAAAGGGATATTTGGAAACCCATAGAGGGCTATGGTGAAAAAGGAAATATCTTCCGTTCAAAACTGGAAAGAAGCTTTCTGAGAATCTGCTCTCTGTTCTGTTAATTCATCACACAGAGTTACATCTTTCCCTTCAAGAAGCCTTTATCTAAGGCTGTTCTTGTGGAATTGGCAAAGGGATATTTGGAAGCCCATAGAGGGATATGGTGAAAAAGGAAATACAATCCGTTCAAAACTGGAAAGAAGCTTTCAGAGAAACTGCTCTGTGTTCTGTTAATTCATCTCAGAGAGTTACATCTTTCCCTTCAAGAAGCCTTTCGCTAAGGCTGTTCTTTTGGAATTGGCAAAGGGATATTTGGAAGCCCATAGAGGGCTATAGTGAAAAAGGAAATATCTTCCGTTCAAAACTGGAAAGAAGCTTTCTGAGAAACTGCTCTGTGTTCTGTGAATTCATCTCACAGAGTTACATCTTTCCCTTCAAGAAGCCTTTCGCTAAGTCTGTTCTTGTGGAATTGGCAAAGGGATATTTGGAAGCCCATAGACGGCTATGGTGAAAAAGGAAAAACCTTCCGTTCAAAACTGGAAAGAAGCTTTCTGAGAAACTGCTCTGTGTTCTCTTAATTCATCTCACAGAGTTACATCTTTCCCTTCAAGAAGCCTTTCGCTAAGGCTGTTCTTGTGGAATTGGCAAAGGGATATTTGGAAGCCCATAGAGGGCTATGGTGAAGAAGGAAATATCTTCCGTTCAAAACTGGAAAGAAGCTTTCTGAGAAACTGCTCTGTGTTCTGTTAATTCATCTCACAGAGTTACATCTTTCCCTTCAAGAAGCCTTTCGCTAAGGCTGTTCTTGTGGAATTGGCAAAGGGATATTTGGAAGCCCATAGAGGGCTATGGTGAAAAAGGAAATATCTTCCGTTCAAAACGGGAAAGAAGCTTTCTGAGAAACTGCTCTGTGTTCTGTTAATTCATCTCAAAGATTTACATCTTTCCCTTCAAGAAGCCTTTCGCTAAGGCTGTTCTTGTGTAATTGGCAAAGGGATATTTGGAAGCCCATAAAAGGCTATGGTGAAAAAGGAAATATCTTCCGTTCAAAACTGGATAGAAGCTTTCTGAGAAACTGCTCTGTGTTCTGTTAATTCATCTCACAGAGTTACATCTTTCCCTTCAAGAAGCCTTTCTCTAAGAATGTTCTTGTGTAATTGGCAAAGGGATATTTGGAAGCCCATAGATGGCTATGGTAAAAAAGGAAGTATCTTCCGTTCAAAACTGGAAAGAAGCTTACCGAGAAACTGTTCTGTGTTCTCTAAATTCATCTCACAGAGTTACATCTTTCCCTTCAAGAAGCCTTTCGCTAAGGCTGTTCTTGTGGAATTGGCAAAGGGATATTTGGAAGCCCATGGAGGGCTATGGAGAAAAAGGAAATATCTTCCGTTCAAAACTGGAAAGAAGCTTTCTGGGAAACTGCTCTGTGTTCTGTTAATTCATCTCACAGAGTTACATCTTTCCCTTCAAGAAGCCTTTCGCTAAGGCTGTTCTTGTGGAATTGGAAAAGGGATATTTGGAAGCCCATAGAGGGCTATGGTGAAAAAGGAAATATCTTCCGTTCAAAACTGGAAAGAAGCTTTCTGAGAAACTGCTATGTGTTCTGTGAATTCACCTCACAGAGTTACATCATTCCCTTCAAGATGCCTTTCGCTAAGGCTGTTCTTGTGGAATTGGCAAAGGGATATTTGGAAGCCCAAAGAGGGCTATGGTGAAAAAGGAAATACAATCCGTTCAAAACTGGAAAAAAGCTTTCTGAGAAACTGCTCTGAGTTCTGTTAATTCATCTCACAGAGTTACATCTTTCCCTTCAAGAAGCCTTTCGCTAAGGCTGTTCTTGTGGAATTGGCAAAGGGATATTTGGAAGCCCATAGAGGGCTATGGTGAAAAAGGAAATATCTTCC
This sequence comes from Chlorocebus sabaeus, assembly GCF_047675955.1. Lineage (NCBI taxonomy): Eukaryota > Metazoa > Chordata > Mammalia > Primates > Cercopithecidae > Chlorocebus > Chlorocebus sabaeus. The sequence continues at coordinate 723,811 of NW_027328147.1, read as the reverse complement.
ATTCAAAACTGGAAAAAAGCTTTCTGAGAAACTGCTCTGAGTTCTGTTAATTCATCTCACAGAGTTACATCTTGCCCTTCAAGAATCCTTTCGCTAAGGCTGTTCTTGTGGAAATGGCAAAGGGATATTTGGAAGCCCATAGAGGGCTATGTGAAAAAGGAAATATCTTCCGTTCAAAACTGGAAAGAAGCTTTCTGAGAAACTGCTCTGTGTTCTGTTAATTCATCACACAGAGTTACATCTTTCCCTTCAAGAAGCCTTTCGCTAAGGCTGTTCTTGTGGAATTGGCAAAGGGATATTTGGAAGCCCATAGAGGGCTATGGTGAAAAAGGAAATATCTTCCGTTCAAAACTGGAAAGAAGCTTTATGAGAAACTGCTCTGTGTTCTGTTAATTCATCTCACAGAGTTACATCTTTCCCTTCAAGAAGCCTTTCGCTAAGGCTGTTCTTGTGGAATTGGCAAATGGATATTTGGAAGCCCATAGAGGGCTAAGGTGAAAAAGGAAATATTTTCCGTTCAAAACTGGAAAGAAGCTTTCTGAGAAACTGCTCTGTGTTCTGTTAATTCATCTCTCAGAGTTACATCTTTCCCTTCAAGAAGCCTTTCGCTAAGGCTGTTCTTGTGGAATTGGCAAAGGGATATTTGGAAACCCATAGAGGGCTATGGTGAAAAAGGAAATATCGTCCGTTCAAAACTGGAAAGAAGCTTTCTGAGAAACTGCTCTGTGTTCTGTGAATTCATCTCACAGAGTTACATCTTTCCCTTCAAGAAGCCTTTCGCTAACGCTGTTCTTGTGGAATTGACAAAGGGATACTTGGAAGCCCTTAGAGGGCTATGGTGAAAAAGGAAGTACCTTTCGTTCAAAACTTTAAAGAAGCTTTCTGAGAAACTGCTCTGTGTTCTGTTAATTCATCTCACAGAGTTACATCTTTCCCTTCAAGAAGCCTTTCGCTAAGGCTGTTCTTGTGGATTTGGCAAAGGGATGTTTGGAAGCCCATAGAGGGCTATGGTGAAAAAAGAAATATCTTCCGTTCAAAACTGGAAAGAAGCTTACTGAGAATCTGCTCTGTTTTCTGTTAACTCATCTCACAGAGTTATATCTTTCCCTTCAAGAAGCCTTTCGCTAAGGCTGTTCTTGTGGAATTGGCAAAGGGATATTTGGAAGTCCATAGAGGGCTATGGTGAAAAAGGAAATATCTTCCGTTCAAAACTGGAAAGAAGCTTTCTGAAAAACTGCACGGTGTTCTGTTAATTCATCTCACAGAGTTACATCTTTCCCTTCAAGAAGCCTTTCGCTAAGGCTGTTCTTGTGGAATTGGCAAAGGGATATTTGGAAGCCCATAGAGGGCTATGGTGAAAAAGGAAATATCTTCCGTTCAAAACTGGAAAGAAGCTTTCTGAGAAACTGCTCTCTGTTCTGTTAATTCATCACACAGAGTTACATCTTTCCCTTCAAGAAGCCTTTCGCTAAGGCTGTTCTTGTGTAATTGGCAAAGGGATATTTGGAAGCCCATAAAAGGCTATGGTTAAAAAGGAAATATCTTCCGTTCAAAACTGGATAGAAGCTTTCTGAGAAACTGCTCTGTGTTCTGTTAATTCATCTCACAGAGTTACATCTTTCCCTTCAAGAAGCCTTTCTCTAAGAATGTTCTTGTGTAATTGGCAAAGGGATATTTGGAAGCCCATAGATGGCTATGGTAAAAAAGGAAATATCTTCCGTTCAAAACTGGAAAGAAGCTTACCGAGAAACTGCTCTGTGTTCTCTAAATTCATCTCACAGAGTTACATCTTTCCCTTCAAGAAGCCTTTCGCTAAGGCTGTTCTTGTGGAATTGGCAAAGGGATATTTGGAAGTCCATAGAGGGCTATGGTGAAAAAGGAAATATCTTCCGTTCAAAACTGGAAAGAAGCTTTCTGAGAATCTGCTCTGTGTTCTGTTAACTCATCTCACAGAGTTATATCTTTCCCTTCAAGAAGCCTTTCGCTAAGGCTGTTCTTGTGGAATTGGCAAAGGGATATTTGGAAGTCCATAGAGGGCTATGGTGAAAAAGGAAATATCTTCCGTTCAAAACTGGAAAGAAGCTTTCTGAAAAACTGCACGGTGTTCTGTTAATTCATCTCACAGAGTTACATCTTTCCCTTCAAGAAGCCTTTCGCTAAGGCTGTTCTTGTGGAATTGGCAAAGGGATATTTGGAAGCCCATAGAGGGCTATGGTGAAAAAGGAAATATCTTCCGTTCAAAACTGGAAAGAAGCTTTCTGAGAAACTGCTCTCTGTTCTGTTAATTCATCACACAGAGTTACATCTTTCCCTTCAAGAAGCCTTTCGCTAAGGCTGTTCTTGTGGAATTGGAAAAGGGATATTTGGAAGCCCATAGAAGGTTATGGTGAAAAAGGAAATATCTTCCGTTCAAAACTGGAAAGAAGCTTTCTGAGAAACTGCTCTGTGTTCTGTTAATTCATGTCGCAGAGTTACATCTTTCCCTTCAAGAAGCCTTTCGCTAAGGCTGTTCTTATGGAATTGGCAAAGGGATATTTCGAAGCCCATAGAGGGCTATGGTGAAAAAGGAAGTATCTTCCGTTCAAAACTGGAAAGAAGCTTTCTGAGAAACTGCTCTGTGTTCTGCTAATTCATCTCACAGAGTTACATGTTTCCCTTCAAGAAGCCTTTCGCTAAGACTGTTCTTGTGGAATTGGCAAAGGGATATTTGGAAACCCATAGAGGGCTATGGTGAAAAAGGAAATATCTTCCGTTCAAAACTGGAAAGAAGCTTTCTGAGAATCTGCTCTCTGTTCTGTTAATTCATCACACAGAGTTACATCTTTCCCTTCAAGAAGCCTTTATCTAAGGCTGTTCTTGTGGAATTGGCAAAGGGATATTTGGAAGCCCATAGAGGGATATGGTGAAAAAGGAAATACAATCCGTTCAAAACTGGAAAGAAGCTTTCCGAGAAACTGCTCTGTGTTCTGTTAATTCATCTCAGAGAGTTACATCTTTCCCTTCAAGAAGCCTTTCGCTAAGGCTGTTCTTTTGGAATTGGCAAAGGGATATTTGGAAGCCCATAGAGGGCTATAGTGAAAAAGGAAATATCTTCCGTTCAAAACTGGAAAGAAGCTTTCTGAGAAACTGCTCTGTGTTCTGTGAATTCATCTCACAGAGTTACATCTTTCCCTTCAAGAAGCCTTTCGCTAAGTCTGTTCTTGTGGAATTGGCAAAGGGATATTTGGAAGCCCATAGACGGCTATGGTGAAAAAGGAAAAACCTTCCGTTCAAAACTGGAAAGAAGCTTTCTGAGAAACTGCTCTGTGTTCTCTTAATTCATCTCACAGAGTTACATCTTTCCCTTCAAGAAGCCTTTCGCTAAGGCTGTTCTTGTGGAATTGGCAAAGGGATATTTGGAAGCCCATAGAGGGCTATGGTGAAGAAGGAAATATCTTCCGTTCAAAACTGGAAAGAAGCTTTCTGAGAAACTGCTCTGTGTTCTGTTAATTCATCTCACAGAGTTACATCTTTCCCTTCAAGAAGCCTTTCGCTAAGGCTGTTCTTGTGGAATTGGCAAAGGGATATTTGGAAGCCCATAGAGGGCTAAGGTGAAAAAGGAAATATCTTCCGTTCAAAACGGGAAAGAAGCTTTCTGAGAAACTGCTCTGTGTTCTGTTAATTCATCTCAAAGAGTTACATCTTTCCCTTCAAGAAGCCTTTCGCTAAGGCTGTTCTTGTGTAATTGGCAAAGGGATATTTGGAAGCCCATAAAAGGCTATGGTGAAAAAGGAAATATCTTCCGTTCAAAACTGGATAGAAGCTTTCTGAGAAACTACTCTGTGTTCTGTTAATTCATCTCACAGAGTTACATCTTTCCCTTCAAGAAGCCTTTCTCTAAGAATGTTCTTGTGTAATTGGCAAAGGGATATTTGGAAGCCCATAGATGGCTATGGTAAAAAAGGAAGTATCTTCCGTTCAAAACTGGAAAGAAGCTTACCGAGAAACTGTTCTGTGTTCTCTAAATTCATCTCACAGAGTTACATCTTTCCCTTCAAGAAGCCTTTCGCTAAGGCTGTTCTTGTGGAATTGGCAAAGGGATATTTGGAAGCCCATGGAGGGCTATGGAGAAAAAGGAAATATCTTCCGTTCAAAACTGGAAAGAAGCTTTCTGGGAAACTGCTCTGTGTTCTGTTAATTCATCTCACAGAGTTACATCTTTCCCTTCAAGAAGCCTTTCGCTAAGGCTGTTCTTGTGGAATTGGAAAAGGGATATTTGGAAGCCCATAGAGGGCTATGGTGAAAAAGGAAATATCTTCCGTTCAAAACTGGAAAGAAGCTTTCTGAGAAACTGCTATGTGTTCTGTGAATTCACCTCACAGAGTTACATCATTCCCTTCAAGATGCCTTTCGCTAAGGCTGTTCTTGTGGAATTTGCAAAGGGATATTTGGAAGCCCAAAGAGGGCTATGGTGAAAAAGGAAATACAATCCGTTCAAAACTGGAAAAAAGCTTTCTGAGAAACTGCTCTGAGTTCTGTTAATTCATCTCACAGAGTTACATCTTTCCCTTCAAGAAGCCTTTCGCTAAGGCTGTTCTTGTGGAATTGGCAAAGGGATATTTGGAAGCCCATAGAGGGCTATGGTGAAAAAGGAAATATCTTCCATTCAAAACTGGAAAAAAGCTTTCTGAGAAACTGCTCTGAGTTCTGTTAATTCATCTCACAGAGTTACATCTTGCCCTTCAAGAATCCTTTCGCTAAGGCTGTTCTTGTGGAAATGGCAAAGGGATATTTGGAAGCCCATAGAGGGCTATGTGAAAAAGGAAATATCTTCCGTTCAAAACTGGAAAGAAACTTTCTGAGAAACTGCTCTGTGTTCTGTTAATTCATCACACAGAGTTACATCTTTCCCTTCAAGAAGCCTTTCGCTAAGGCTGTTCTTGAGGAATTGGCAAAGGGATATTTGGAAGCCCATAGAGGGCTATGGTGAAAAAGGAAATATCTTCCGTTCAAAACTGGAAAGAAGCTTTATGAGAAACTGCTCTGTGTTCTGTTAATTCATCTCACAGAGTTACATCTTTCCCTTCAAGAAGCCTTTCGCTAAGGCTGTTCTTGTGGAATTGGCAAATGGATATTTGGAAGCCCATAGAGGGCTAAGGTGAAAAAGGAAATATTTTCCGTTCAAAACTGGAAAGAAGCTTTCTGAGAAACTGCTCTGTGTTCTGTGAATTCATCTCACAGAGTTACATCTTTCCCTTCAAGAAGCCTTTCGCTAAGGCTGTTCTTGTGGAATTGGCAAAGGGATATTTGGAAGCACATAGAGGGCTATGGTGAAAAAGGAAATAACTTCAATTCGAAACTGGAAAGAAGCTTTCTGAGAAACTGCTCTGTGTTCTGTGAATTCATCTCACAGAGATACATCTTTCCCTTCAAGAAGCCTTTCGCTAAGGCTGTTCTTGTGGAATTGGCAAAGGGATATTTGGAAGCACATAGAGGGCTATGGTGAAAAAGGAAATAACTTCAATTCGAAACTGGAAAGAAGCTTTCTGAGAAACTGCTCTGTGTTCTGTGAATTCATCTCACAGAGATACATCTTTCCCTTCAAGAAGCCTTTCGCTAAGGCTGTTCTTGTGGAATTGGCAAAGGGATATTTGGAAGACCATAGAGGGCTATGGTGAAAAAGGAAATATCTTCCATTCAAAACTGGAAAGAAACTTTCTGAGAAACTGCTCTGTGTTCTGTGAATTCATCTCACAGAGTTACATCTTTCCCTTCAAGAAGCCTTTCGCTAAGACTGTTCTTGTGGAATTGGGAAAGGGATACTTGGAAGCCCATAGAGGGCTATGGTGAAAAAGGAAGTACCTTTCGTTCAAAACTGGAAAGAAGCTTTCTGAGAAACTGCTCTGTGTTCTGTTAATTCATCTCACAGAGTTACATCTTTCCCTTCAAGAAGCCTTTCGCTAAGGCTGTTCTTGTGGAATTGGCAAAGGGATATTTGGAAGCCCATAGAGGGCTACGGTGAAAAAGGAAATATCTTCCGTTCAAAACTGGAAAGAAGCTTTCTGAGAAACTGCTCTGTGTTTTGTTAATTCATCTCACAGAGTTACATCTTTCCCCTCAAGAAACCTTTCGCTATGGCTGTTCTTGTGAAATTGGCAAATTGATATTTGGAAGCCCATAGAGGGCTATGGTGAAAAAGGAAATATCTTCCGTTCAAAACTGGAAAAAAGCTTTCTGAGAAACTGCTCTGTGTTCTGTTAATTCATCTCACAGTGTTACATCTTTCCCTTCAAGAAGCCTTTCGCTAAGGCTGTTCTTGTGGAATTGGCAAAGGGATATTTCGAAGCCCATAGATGGCTATGGTGAAAAAGGAAATATCTTCCGTTCAAAACTGGAAAGAAGCTTTCTGAGAAACTGCTCTGTGTTCTGTAAATTCATCTCACAGAGTTACATCTTTCCCTTCAAGAAGCCTTTCGCTAAGGCTGTTCTTGTGGAATTGGCAAAGGGATATTTGGAAGCCCATAGAGGGCTATGGTGAAAAAGGAAATATCTTCCGTTCAAAACTGGAAAGAAGCTTTCTGAGAAACTGCTATCTGTTCTGTTAATTCATCACACAGAGTTACATCTTTCCCTTCAAGAAGCCTTTCGCTAAGTCTGTTCTTGTGGAATTGGCAAAGGGATATTTGGAAGCCCATAGAGGGCTATGGTGAAAAAGGAAATATCTTCCGTTCAAAACTGGAAGTAAGCTTTCTGAGAAACTGCTCTGTGTTCTGTTAATTCATCTCACAGAGTTACATCTTTCCCTTTTAGAAGCCTTTCGCTAAGGCTGTTCTTGTGGAATTGGCAAAGGGATATTTGGAAGCCCATAGAGGGCTATGATGAGAAAGGAAATATCTTCCGTTGAAAACTGGAAAGAAGCTTTCTGAGAAACTGCTCTGTGTTCTGTTAATTCATCTCACAGAGTTACATCTTTCCCTTCAAGAAGCCTTTCGCTAAGGCTGTTCTTGTGGAATTGGCAAAAGGGATATTTGGAAGCCCATAGAGGGCTATGGTGAAAAAGGAAGTATCTTCCGGTCAAAACTGGAAAGAAGCTTTCTGAGAAACTGCTCTGTGTTCTGTGAATTCATCTCACAGAGTTACATCTTTCCCTTCAAGAAGCCTTTCGCTAAGGCTGTTCTTGTGGAATTGGCAAAGGGATATTTGGAAGCCCATAGAGGGCTATGGTGAAAAAGGAAATATCTTCCGTTCAAAACGGGAAAGAAGCTTTCTGAGAAACTGCTCTGTGTTCTGTTAATTTATCTAAAAGTGTTACATCTTTCCCTTCAAGAAGCCTTTCGCTAAGGCTGTTCTTGTGTATTTCGCAAAGGAATATTTGGAAGCCCATAGAAGGCTATGGTAAAAAAGGACATATCTTCCGTTCAAAACTGGAAAGAAGCTTTCCGAGAAACTGCTCTGTGTTCTCTAAATTCATCTCAAAGAGTTACATCTTTCCCTTCAAGAAGCCTTTCGCTAAGGCTGTTCTTGTGGAATTGGCAAAGGGAAATTTGGAAGCCCATGGAGGGCAACGGTGAAAAAGGAAATATCTTCCGTTCAAAACTGGAAAGAAGCTTTCTGGGAAACTGCTCTGTGTTCTGTTAATTCATCTCACAGAGTTACATCTTTCCCTTCAAGAAGCCTTTCGCTAAGGCTGTTGTTGTGGAATTGGCAAAGGGATATTTGGAGGCCCATAGAGGGCTATGGTGAAAAAGGAAATATCTTCCGTTCAAAACTGGAAAGAAGCTTTCTGAGAAACTGCTCTGTGTTCTGTTAATGAATCTCACAAAGTTACATCTTTCCCTTCAGGAAGCCTTTCGCTAAGGCTGTTCTTGTGGAATTGGCAAAGGGATATTTGGAAACCCATAGAGGGCTATGGTGAAAAAGGAAAAACCTTCCGTTCAAAACTGGAAAGAAGCTTTCTGAGAAACTGCTTTGTGTTCTGTTAATTCATCTCACAGAGTTACATCTTTCCCTTCAAGAAGCCTTTCGCTAAGGCTGTTCTTGTGGAATTGGCAAAGGGATATTTGGAAGCCCATAGAGGGCTATGGTGAAAAAGGAAATATCTTCCATTCAAAACTGGAAAAAAGCTTTCTGAGAAACTGCTTTGAGTTCTGTTAATTCATCTCACAGAGTTACATCTTGCCCTTCAAGAAGCCTTTCGCTAAGGCTGTTCTTGTGGAATTGGCAAAGGGATATTTGGAAGCCCATAGAGGGCTATGGTGAGAAAGGAAATATCTTCCATTCAAAACTGGAAAAAAGCTTTCTGAGAAACTGCTCTGAGTTCTGTTAATTCATCTCACAGAGTTACATCTTGCCCTTCAAGAAGCCTTTCGTTAAGGCTGTTCTTGTGGAATTGGCAAAGGGATATTTGGAAGCCCATGAAGGGCTATGGTGAAAAAGGAAATACAATGCGTTCAAAACTGGAAAGAAGCTTTCAGAGAAACTGCTCTGTGTTTTGTTAATTCATCTCACAGAGTTACATCTTTCCCCTCAAGAAATCTTTCGCTATGGCTGTTCTTGTAAAATTGGCAAATTGATATTTGGAAGCCCATAGAGGGCTATGGTGAAAAAGGAAATATCTTCCGTTCAAAACTGGAAAAAAGCTTTCTGAGAAACTGCTCTGTGTTCTGTTAATTCATCTCACAGTGTTACATCTTTCCCTTCAAGAAGCCTTTCGCTAAGGCTGTTCTTGTGGAATTGGCAAAGGGATATTTCGAAGCCCATAGATGGCTATGGTGAAAAAGGCAATATCTTCCGTTCAAAACTGGAAAGAAGCTTTCTGAGAAACTGCTCTGTGTTCTGTAAATTCATCTCACAGAGTTACATCTTTCCCTTCAAGAAGCCTTTCGCTAAGGCTGTTCTTGTGGAATTGGCAAAGGGATATTTGGAAGCCCATAGAGGGCTATGGTGAAAAAGGAAATATCTTCCGTTCAAAACTGGAAACAAGCTTTCTGAGAAACTGCTATCTGTTCTGTTAATTCATCACACAGAGTTACATCTTTCCCTTCAAGAAGCCTTTCGCTAAGGCTGTTCTTGTGGAATTGGCAAAGGGATATTTGGAAGCCCATAGATGGCTATGGTGAAAAAGGAAATATCTTCCGTTCAAAACTGGAAGTAAGCTTTCTGAGAAACTGCTCTGTGTTCTGTTAATTCATCTCACAGAGTTACATCTCTCCCTTTTAGAAGCCTTTCGCTAAGGCTGTTCTTGTGGAATTGGCAAAGGGATATTTGGAAGCCCATAGAGGGCTATGATGAGAAAGGAAATATCTTCCGTTGAAAACTGGAAAGAAGCTTTCTGAGAAACTGCTCTGTGTTCTGTTAATTCATCTCACAGAGTTACATCTTTCCCTTCAAGAAGCCCTTCGCTAAGGCTGTTCTTGTGGAATTGGCAAAAGGGATATTTGGAAGCCCATAGAGGGCTATGGTGAAAAAGGAAGTATCTTCCGGTCAAAACTGGAAAGAAGCTTTCTGAGAAACTGCTCTGTGTTCTGTTAATTCATCTCCCAGAGTTACATCTTTCCCTTCAAGAAGCCTTTCGCTAAGGCTGTTCTTGTGGAATTGGCAAAGGGATATTTGGAAGCCCATAGAGGGCTATGGTGAAAAAGGAAATATCTTCCGTTCAAAACGGGAAAGAAGCTTTCTGAGAAACTGCTCTGTGTTCTGTTAATTTATCTAAAAGTGTTACATCTTTCCCTTCAAGAAGCCTTTCGCTAAGGCTGTTCTTGTGTATTTCGCAAAGGGATATTTGGAAGCCCATAGAAGGCTATGGTAAAAAAGGAAATATCTTCCGTTCAAAACTAGAAAGAAGCTTTCCGAGAAACTGTTCTGTGTTCTCTAAATTCATCTCACAGAGTTACATCTTTCCCTTCAATAAGCCTTTCGCTAAGGCTGTTCTTGTGGAATTGGCAAAGGGATATTTGGAAGCCCATGGAGGGCTACGGTGAAAAAGGAAATATCTTCCGTTCAAAACTGGAAAGGAGCTTTCTGGGAAACTGCTCTGTGTTCTGTTAATTCATCTCACAGAGTTACATCTTTCCCTTCAAGAAGCCTTTCGCTAAGGCTGTTGTTGTGGAATTGGCAAAGGGATATTTGGAAGCCCATAGAGGGCTATGGTGAAAAAGGAAATATCTTCCGTTCAAAACTGGAAAGAAGCTTTCTGAGAAACTGCTCTGTGTTCTGTTAATTCATCTCACAGAGTTACATCTTTCCCTTCAAGAAGCCTTTCGCTAAGGCTGTTCTTGTGGAATTGGCAAAGGGATATTTGGAAACCCGTAGAGGGCTATGGTGAAAAAGGAAAAACCTTCCGTTCAAAACTGGAAAGAAGCTTTCTGAGAAACTGCTTTGTGTTCTGTTAATTCATCTCACAGAGTTACATCTTTCCCTTCAAGAAGCCTTTCGCTAAGGCTGTTCTTGTGGAATTGGCAAAGGGATATTTGGAAGCCCATAGAGGGCTATGGTGAAAAAGGAAATATCTTCCATTCAAAACTGGAAAAAAGCTTTCTGAGAAACTGCTCTGAGTTCTGTTAATTCATCTCACAGAGTTACATCTTGCCCTTCAAGAAGCCTTTCGCTAAGGCTGTTCTTGTGGAAATGGCAAAGGGATATTTGGAAGCCCATAGAGGGCTATGTGAAAAAGGAAATATCTTCCGTTCAAAACTGGAAAGAAGCTTTCTGAGAAACTGCTCTGTGTTCTGTTAATTCATCACACAGAGTTTCATCTTTCCCTTCAAGAAGCCTTTCGCTAAGGCTGTTCTTGTGGAATTGGCAAAGGGATATTTGGAAGCCCATAGAGGGCTATGGTGAAAAAGGAAATATCTTCCGTTCAAAACTGGAAAGAAGCTTTCTGAGAAACTGCTCTGTGTTCTGTTAATTCATCTCACAGAGTTACATCTTTCCCTTCAAGAAGCCTTTCGCTAAGGCTGTTCTTGTGGAATTGGCAAAGGGATATTTGGAAGCCCATAGAGGGCTATGGTGAAAAAGGAAATATCTTCCATTCAAAACTGGAAAAAAGCTTTCTGAGAAACTGCTCTGAGTTCTGTTAATTCATCTCACAGAGTTACATCTTGCCCTTCAAGAAGCCTTTCGCTAAGGCTGTTCTTGTGGAATTGGCAAAGGGATATTTGGAAGCCCCTAGAGGTCTATGGTGAAAAAGGAAATATCTTCCATTCAAAACTGGAAAGAATCTTTCTGAGAAACTGCTCTGTGTTCTGTGAATTCATCTCACAGAGTTACATCTTTCCCTTCAAGAAGCCTTTCGCTAAGACTGTTCTTGTGTAATTGGCAAAGGGATATTTGGAAGCCCATAGATGGCTATGGTAAAAAAGGAAATATCTTCCGTTCAAAACTGGAAAGAAGCTTTCTGAGAAACTGCTTTGTGTTCTGTTAATTCATCTCACAGGGTTACATCTTTCCCTTCAAGAAGCCTTTCGATAAGGCTGTTCTTGTGGAATGGCAAAGGGATATTTGGAAACCCATAGAGGGCTATGGTGAAAAAGGAAATATCTTCCGTTCAAAACTGGAAAGAAGCTTTCTGAGAAACTGCTCTCTGTTCTGTTAATTCATCACACAGAGTTACATCTTTCCCTTCAAGAAGCCTTTCGCTAAGGCTGTTCTTGTGGAATTGGCAAAGGGATATTTGGAAGCCCATAAAGGGCTATGGTGAAAAAGGAAATACAATGCGTTCAAAACTGGAAAGAAGCTTTCAGAGAAACTGCTCTGTGTTCTGTTAATTCATCTCAGAGAGTTACATCTTTCCATTCAAGAAGCCTTTCGCTAAGGCTGTTCTTGTGGAATTGGCAAAGGGATATTTGGAAGACCATAGACGGCTATGGTGAAAAAGGAAAAACCTTCCGTTCAAAACTGGAAAGAAGCTTTCTGAGAAACTGCTTTGTGTTCTGTTAATTCATCTCACAGAGTTACATCTTTCCCTTCAAGAAGCCTTTCGCTAAGGCTGTTCTTGTGGAATTGGCAAAGGGATATTTGGAAGCCCATAGAGGGCTATGGTGAAAAAGGAAATATCTTCCATTCAAAACTGGAAAAAAGCTTTCTGAGAAACTGCTCTGAGTTCTGTTAATTCATCTCACAGAGTTACATCTTGCCCTTCAAGAAGCCTTTCGCTAAGCCCGTTCTTGTGGAAATGGCAAAGGGATATTTGGAAGCCCATAGAGGGCTATGTGAAAAAGGAAATATCTTCCGTTCAAAACTGGAAAGAAGCTTTCTGAGAAACTGCTCTGTGTTCTGTTAATTCATCACACAGAGTTACATCTTTCCCTTCAAGAAGCCTTTCGCTAAGGCTGTTCTTGTGGAATTGGCAAAGGGATATTTGGAAGCCCATAGAGGGCTATGGTGAAAAAGGAAATATCTTCCGTTCAAAACTGGAAAGAAGCTTTCTGAGAAACTGCTCTGTGTTCTGTTAATTCATCTCACAGAGTTACATCTTTCCCTTCAAGAAGCCTTTCGCTAAGGCTGTTCTTGTGGAATTGGCAAAGGGATATTTGGAAGCCCATAGAGGGCTATGGTGAAAAAGGAAGTATCTTCCATTCAAAACTGGAAAAAAGCTTTCTGAGAAACTGCTCTGAGTTCTGTTAATTCATGTCACAGAGTTACATCTTGCCCTTCAAGAAGCCTTTCGCTAAGGCTGTTCTTGTGGAAATGGCAAAGGGATATTTGGAAGCCCATAGATGGCTATGTGAAAAAGGAAATATCTTCCGTTCAAAACTGGAAAGAAGCTTTCTGAGAAACTGCTCTGTGTTCTGTTAATTCATCACACAGAGTTTCATCTTTCCCTTCAAGAAGCCTTTCGCTAAGGCTGTTCTTGTGGAATTGGCAAAGGGATATTTGGAAGCCCATAGAGGGCTATGGTGAAAAAGGAAATATCTTCCGTTCAAAACTGGAAAGAAGCTTTCTGAGAAACTGCTCTGTGTTCTGTTAATTCATCTCACAGAGTTACATCTTTCCCTTCAAGAAGCCTTTCGCTAAGGCTGTTCTTGTGGAATTGGCAAAGGGATATTTGGAAGCCCATAGAGGGCTATGGTGAAAAAGGAAATATCTACCGTTCAAAACGGGAAAGAAGCTTTCTGAGAAACTGCTCTGTGTTCTGTAAATTCATCTCAAAGAGTTACATCTTTCCCTTCAAGAAGCCTTTCGCTAAGGCTGTTCTTGTGTAATTGGCAAAGGGATATTTGGAAGCCCATAGAAGGCTATGGTGAAAAAGGAAATATCTTCCGTTCAAAACAGGATAGAAGCTTTCTGAGAAACTGCTCTGTGTTCTGTTAATTCATCTCACAGGGTTACATCTTTCCCTTCAAGAAGCCTTTCTCTAAGGATGTTCTTGTGGAATTGGCAAAGGGATATTTGGAAGCCCATAGAGGGCTATGGTGAAAAAGGAAATATCTTCCGTTCAAAACTGGAAAGAAGCTTTCTGAGAAACTGCTCTGTGTTCTGTTAATTCATCTCACAGAGTTACATCTTTTCCTTCAAGAAGCCTTTCGCTAAGGCTGTTCTTGTGGAATTGGCAAATGGATATTTGGAAGCCCATAGAGGGCTAAGGTGAAAAAGGAAAAATTTTCCGTTCAAAACTGGAAAGAAGCTTTCTGAGAAACTGCTCTGTGTTCTGTGAATTCATCTCACAGAGTTACATCTTTCCCTTCAAGAAGCCTTTCGCTAAGGCTGTTCTTGTGGAATTGGCAAAGGGATATTTGGAAGCACATAGAGGGCTATGGTGAAAAAGGAAATAACTTCCCTTCGAAACTGGAAAGAAGCTTTCTGAGAAACTGCTCTGTGTTCTGTGAATTCATCTCACAGAGATACATCTTTCCCTTCAAGAAGCCTTTCGCTAAGGCTGTTCTTGTGGAATTGGCAAAGGGATATTTGGAAGACCATAGAGGGCTATGGTGAAAAAGGAAATATCTTCCATTCAAAACTGGAAAGAAACTTTCTGAGAAACTGCTCTGTGTTCTGTTAATTCATCTCACACAGTTACATCTTTCCCTTCAAGAAGCCTTTCGCTAAGGCTGTTCTTGTGGAATTGGCAAAGGGATATTTGGAAACCCATAGAGGGCTATGGTGAAAAAGCAAATATCTTCCGTTCAAAACTGGAAAGAAGCTTTCTGAGAAACTGCTTACTGTTCTGTTCATTCATCACACAGAGTTACATCTTTCCCTTCAAGAAGCCTTTCGCTAAGGCTGTTCTTGTGGAATTGGCAAAGGGATATTTGGAAGCCCATAGAGGGCTATGGTGAAAAAGGAAATATCTTCCGTTCAAAACTGGAAGTAAGCTTTCTGAGAAACTGCTCTGTGTTCTGTTAATTCATCTCACAGAGTTCCATCTTTCTCTTTTAGAAGCCTTTCGCTAAGGCTGTTCTTGTGGAATTGGCAAAGGGATATTTGGAAGCCCATAGAGGGCTATGGTGAAAAAGGAAATATCTTCCGTTGAAAACTGGAAAGAAGCCTTCTGAGAAACTGCTCTGTGTTCTGTGAATTCATCTCACAGAGTTACATCTTTCCCTTCAAGAAGCCTTTCGCTAAGACTGTTCTTGTGTAATTGGCAAAGGGATATTTGGAAGCCCATAGATGGCTATGGTAAAAAAGGAAATATCTTCCGTTCAAAACTGGAAAGAAGCTTTCCGAGAAACTGCTCTGTGTTCTCTAAATTCATCTCAGAGACTTACACCTTTCCCTTCAAGAAGCCTTTCGCTAAGGCTGTTCTTGTGGAATTGGCAAAGGGATATTTGGAAGCCCATGGAGGGCTATGGTGAAAAAGGAAATATCTTCCGTTCAAAACTGGAAAGAAGCTTTCTGGGAAACTGCTCTGTGTTCTGTTAATTCATCTCACAGAGTTACATCTTTCCCTTCAAGAAGCCTTTCGCTAAGGCTGTTCTTGTGGAATTGGCAAAGGGATATTTGGAAGCCCATAGAGGGCTATGGTGAAAAAGGAAATATCTTCGGTTCAAAATTGGAAAGAAGCTTTCTGAGAAACTGCTCTCTGTTCTGTTAATTCATTACACAGAGTTACATATTTCCCTTCAAGAAGCCTTTCGCTAAGGCTGTTCTTGTGGAATTGGCAAAGGGATATTTGGAAGCCCATAGAGGGCTATGGTGAAAAAGGAATTACAATGCGTTCAAAACTGGAAAGAAGCTTTCAGAGAAACTGCTCTGTGTTCTGTTAATTCATCTCAGAGAGTTACATCTTTCCATTCAAGAAGCCTTTCGCTAAGGCTGTTCTTTTGGAATAGGCAAAGGGATATTTGGAAGCCCATAGAGGGCTATGTGAAAAAGGAACTATCTTCTGTTCAAAACTGGAAAGAAGCTTACTGAGAAACTGCACTGTGTTCTGTGAATTCATCTCACAGAGTTACATCTTTCCCTTCAAGAAGCCTTTCGCTAAGGCTGTTCTTGTGGAATTGGCAAAGGGATATTTGGAAGCCCATAGAGGGCTATGGTGAAAAAGGAAATATCTTCCATTCAAAACTGGAAAAAAGCTTTCTGAGAAACTGCTCTGAGTTCTGTTAATTCATCTCACAGAGTTACATCTTGCCCTTCAAGAAGCCTTTCGCTAAGGCTGTTCTTGTGGAAATGGCAAAGGGATATTTGGAAGCCCATAGAGGGCTATGTGAAAAAGGAAATATCTTCCGTTCAAAACTGGAAAGAAGCTTTTTGAGAAACTGCTCTGTGTTCTGTTAATTCATCACACAGAGTTACATCTTTCCCTTCAAGAAGCCTTTCGCTAAGGCTGTTCTTGTGGAATTGGAAAAGGGATATTTGGAAGCCCATAGAGGGCTATGGTGAAAAAGGAAATATCTTCCGTTCAAAACTGGAAAGAAGCTTTCTAAGAAACTGCTCTGTGTTCTGTTAATTCATCTCACAGAGTTACATCTTTCCCTTCAAGAAGCCTTTCGCTAAGGCTGTTCTTGTGGAATTGGCAAAGGGATATTTGGAAGCCCATAGAGGGCTATGGTGAAAAAGGAAATATCTTCCATTCAAAACTGGAAAAAAGCTTTCTGAGAAACTGCTCTGAGTTCTGTTAATTCATCTCACAGAGTTACATCTTGCCCTTCAAGAAGCCTTTCGCTAAGGCTGTTCTTGTGGAAATGGCAAAGGGATATTTGGAAGCCCATAGAGGGCAATGTGAAAAAGGAAATATCTTCCGTTCAAAACTGGAAAGAAGCTTTCTGAGAAACTGCTCTGTGTTCTGTTAATTCATCACACAGAGTTACATCTTTCCCTTCAAGAAGCCTTTCGCTAAGGCTGTTCTTGTGGAATTGGCAAAGGGATATTTGGAAGCCCATAGAGGGCTATGGTGAAAAAGGAAATATCTTCCGTTCAAAACTGGAAAGAAGCTTTCTGAGAAACTGCTCTGTGTTCTGTTAATTCATCTCACAGAGTTACATCTTTCCCTTCAAGAAGCCTTTCGCTAAGGCTGTTCTTGTGGAATTGGCAAAGGGATATTTGGAAGCCCATAGAGGGCTATGGTGAAAAAGGAAATATCTACCGTTCAAAACGGGAAAGAAGCTTTCTGAGAAACTACTCTGTGTTCTGTAAATTCATCTCAAAGAGTTACATCTTTCCCTTCAAGAAGCCTTTCGCTAAGGCTGTTCTTGTGTAATTGGCAAAGGGATATTTGGAAGCCCATAGAAGGCTATGGTGAAAAAGGAAATATCTTCCGTTCAAAACTGGATAGAAGCTTTCTGAGAAACTGCTCTGTGTTCTGTTAATTCATCTCACAGAGTTACATCTTTCCCTTCAAGAAGCCTTTCTCTAAGGCTGTTCTTGTGGAATTGGCAAAGGGATATTTGGAAGCCCATAGAGGGCAATGTGAAAAAGGAAATATCTTCCGTTCAAAACTGGAAAGAAGCTTTCTGAGAAACTGCTCTGTGTTCTGTTAATTCATCACACAGAGTTACATCTTTCCCTTCAAGAAGCCTTTCGCTAAGGCTGTTCTTGTGGAATTGGCAAAGGGATATTTGGAAGCCCATAGAGGGCTATGGTGAAAAAGGAAATATCTTCCGTTCAAAACTGGAAAGAAGCTTTCTGAGAAACTGCTCTGTGTTCTGTTAATTCATCTCACAGAGTTACATCTTTTCCTTCAAGAAGCCTTTCGCTAACGCTGTTCTTGTGGAATTGGCAAATGGATATTTGGAAGCCCATAGAGGGCTAAGGTGAAAAAGGAAAAATTTTCCGTTCAAAACTGGAAAGAAGCTTTCTGAGAAACTGCTCTGTGTTCTGTGAATTCATCTCACGGAGTTACATCTTTCCCTTCAAGAAGCCTTTCGCTAAGGCTGTTCTTGTGGAATTGGCAAAGGGATATTTGGAAGCACATAGAGGGCTATGGTGAAAAAGGAAATAACTTCCCTTCCAAACTGGAAAGAAGCTTTCTGAGAAACTGCTCTGTGTTCTGTGAATTCATCTCACAGAGATACATCTTTCCCTTCAAGAAGCCTTTCGCTAAGGCTGTTCTTGTGGAATTGGCAAAGGGATATTTGGAAGCCCATAGAGGGCTATGGTGAAAAAGGAAATATCTTCCATTCAAAACTGGAAAGAAACTTTCTGAGAAACTGCTCTGTGTTCTGTGAATTCATCTCACAGAGTTACATCTTTCCCTTCAAGAAGCCTTTCGCTAAGACTGTTCTTGTGGAATTGGGAAAGGGATACTTGGAAGCCCATAGAGGGCTATGGTGAAAAAGGAAGTACCTTTCGTTCAAAACTGGAAAGAAGCTTTCTGAGAAACTGCTCTGTGTTCTGTTAATTCATCTCACAGAGTTACATCTTTCCCTTCAAGAAGCCTTTCGCTAAGGCTGTTCTTGTGGAATTGGCAAAGGGATATTTGGAAGCCCATAGAGGGCTACGGTGAAAAAGGAAATATCTTCCGTTCAAAACTGGAAAGAAGCTTTCTGAGAAACTGCTCTGTGTTTTGTTAATTCATCTCACAGAGTTACATCTTTCCCCTCAAGAAACCTTTCGCTATGGCTGTTCTTGTGAAATTGGCAAATTGATATTTGGAAGCCCATAGAGGGCTGTGGTGAAAAAGGAAATATCTTCCGTTCAAAACTGGAAAGAAGCTTTCTGAGAAACTGCTCTGTGTTCTGTTAATTCATCTCACAGAGTTACATCTTTCCCTTCAAGAAGCCTTTCGCTAAGGCTGTTCTTGTGGAATTGGCAAAGGGATATTTGGAAACCCATAGAGGGCTATGGTGAAAAAGCAAATATCTTCCGTTCAAAACTGGAAAGAAGCTTTCTGAGAAACTGCTTACTGTTCTGTTCATTCATCACACAGAGTTACATCTTTCCCTTCAAGAAGCCTTTCGCTAAGGCTGTTCTTGTGGAATTGGCAAAGGGATATTTTGAAGCCCATAGAGGGCTACGGTGAAAAAGGAAATATCTTCCGTTCAAAACTGGAAAGAAGCTTTCCGAGAAACTGCTCTGTGTTCTCTAAATTCATCTCACAGACTTACACCTTTCCCTTCAAGAAGCCTTTCGCTAAGGCTGTTCTTGTGGAATTGGCAAAGGGATATTTGGAAGCCCATAGAGGGCTATGGTGAAAAAGGAAATATCTTCGGTTCAAAACTGGAAAGAAGCTTTCTGAGAAACTGCTCTGTGTTCTGTTAATTCATCTCACAGAGTTACATCTTTCCCTTCAAGAAGCCTTTCGATAAGGCTGTTCTTGTGGAATGGCAAAGGGATATTTGGAAACCCATAGAGGGCTATGGTGAAAAAGGAAATATCTTCCGTTCAAAACTGGAAAGAAGCTTTCTGAGAAACTGCTCTCTGTTCTGTTAATTCATTACACAGAGTTACATCTTTCCCTTCAAGAAGCCTTTCGCTAAGGCTGTTCTTGTGGAATTGGCAAAGTGATATTTGGAAGCCCATAGAGGGCTATGGTGAAAAAGGAAATACAATGCGTTCAAAACTGGAAAGAAGCTTACAGAGAAACTGCTCTGTGTTCTTTTAATTCATCTCAGAGAGTTACATCTTTCCATTGAAGAAGCCTTTCGCTAAGGCTGTTCTTTTGGAATAGGCAAAGGGATATTTGGAAGCCCATAGAGGGCTATGTGAAAAAGGAAATATCTTCCGTTCAAAACTGGAAAGAAGCTTACTGAGAAACTGCACTGTGTTCTGTGAATTCATCTCACAGAGTTACATCTTTCCCTTCAAGAAGCCTTTCGCTAAGGCTGTTCTTGTGGAATTGGCAAAGGGATATTTGGAAGCCCATAGAGGGCTATGGTGAAAAAGGAAATATCTTCCATTCAAAACTGGAAAAAAGCTTTCTGAGAAACTGCTCTGAGTTCTGTTAATTCATCTCACAGAGTTACATCTTGCCCTTCAAGAAGCCTTTCGCTAAGACTGTTCTTGTGGAAATGGCAAAGGGATATTTGGAAGCCCATAGAGGGCTATGTGAAAAAGGAAATATCTTCCGTTCAAAACTGGAAAGAAGCTTTCTGAGAAACTGCTCTGTGTTCTGTTAATTCATCACACAGAGTTACATCTTTCCCTTCAAGAAGCCTTTCGCTAAGGCTGTTCTTGTGGAATTGGCAAAGGGATATTTGGAAGCCCATAGAGGGCTATGGTGAAAAAGGAAATATCTTCCGTTCAAAACTGGAAAGAAGCTTTCTGAGAAACTGCTCTGTGTTCTGTTAATTCATCTCACAGAGTTACATCTTTCCCTTCAAGAAGCCTTTCGCTAAGGCTGTTCTTGTGGAATGGGCAAAGGGATATTTGGAAGCCCATAGAGGGCTATGGTGAAAAAGGAAATATCTACCGTTCAAAACGGGAAAGAAGCTTTCTGAGAAACTGCTCTGTGTTCTGTAAATTCATCTCAAAGAGTTACATCTTTCCCTTCAAGAAGCCTTTCGCTAAGGCTGTTCTTGTGTAATTGGCAAAGGGATATTTGGAAGCCCATAGAAGGCTATGGTGAAAAAGGAAATATCTTCCGTTCAAAACTGGATAGAAGCTTTCTGAGAAACTGCTCTGTGTTCTGTTAATTCATCTCACAGAGTTACATCTTTCCCTTCAAGAAGCCTTTCTCTAAGGATGTTCTTGTGGAATTGGCAAAGGGATATTTGGAAGCCCATAGAGGGCTATGGTGAAAAAGGAAATTTCCTCCGTTCAAAACTGGAAAGAAGCTTTCTGAGAAACTGCTCTGTGTTCTGTTAATTCATCTCACAGAGTTACATCTTTTCCTTCAAGAAGCCTTTCGCTAAGGCTGTTCTTGTGGAATTGGCAAATGGATATTTGGAAGCCCATAGAGGGCTAAGGTGAAAAAGGAAATGTTTTCCGTTCAAAACTGGAAAGAAGCTTTCTGAGAAACTGCTCTGTGTTCTGTGAATTCATCTCACAGAGTTACATCTTTCCCTTCAAGAAGCCTTTCGCTAAGGCTGTTCTTGTGGAATTGGCAAAGGGATATTTGGAAGCACATAGAGGGCTATGGTGAAAAAGGAAATAACTTCCATTCGAAACTGGAAAGAAGCTTTCTGAGAAACTGCTCTGTGTTCTGTGAATTCATCTCACAGAGATACATCTTTCCCTTCAAGAAGCCTTTCGCTAAGGCTGTTCTTATGGAATTGGCAAAGGGATATTTGGAAGCCCATAGAGGGCTATGGTGAAAAAGGAAATATCTTCCATTCAAAACTGGAAAGAAACTTTCTGAGAAACTGCTCTGTGTTCTGTGAATTCATCTCACAGAGTTACATCTTTCCCTTCAAGAAGCCTTTCGCTAAGACTGTTCTTGTGGAATTGGGAAAGGGATACTTGGAAGCCCATAGAGGGCTATGGTGAAAAAGGAAGTACCTTTCGTTCAAAACTGGAAAGAAGCTTTCTGAGAAACTCCTCTGTGTTCTGTTAATTCATCTCACAGAGTTACATCTTTCCCTTCAAGAAGCCTTTCGCTAAGGCTGTTCTTGTGGAATTGGCAAAGGGATATTTGGAAGCCCATAGAGGGCTACGGTGAAAAAGGAAATATCTTCCGTTCAAAACTGGAAAGAAGCTTTCTGAGAAACTGCTCTGTGTTTTGTTAATTCATCTCACAGAGTTACATCTTTCCCCTCAAGAAACCTTTCGCTATGGCTGTTCTTGTGAAATTGGCAAATTGATATTTGGAAGCCCATAGAGGGCTATGGTGAAAAAGGAAATATCTTCCGTTCAAAACTGGAAAGAAGCTTTCTGAGAAACTGCTCTCTGTTCTGTTAATTCATCACACAGAGTTACATCTATCCCTTCAAGAAGCCTTTCGCTAAGGCTGTTCTTGTGGAATTGGCAAAGGGATATTTGGAAGCCCATAGAGGGCTATGGTGAAAAAGGAAATACAATGCGTTCAAAACTGGAAAGAAGCTTTCAGAGAAACTGCTCTGTGTTCTGTTAATTCATCTCAAAGAGTTACATCTTTCCATTCAAGAAGCCTTTCGCTAAGGCTGTTCTTTTGGAATTGGTAAAGGGATATTTGGAAGCCCATAGAGGGCTTTGTGAAAAAGGAAATATCTTCCGTTCAAAACTGGAAAGAAGTTTACTGAGAAACTGCACTGTGTTCTGTGAATTCATCTCACAGAGTTACATCTTTCCCTTCAAGAAGCCTTTCGCTAAGGCTGTTCTTGTGGAATTGGCAAAGGGATATTTGGAAGACCATAGACGGCTATGGTGAAAAAGGAAAAACCTTCCGTTAAAAACTGGAAAGAAGCTTTCTGAGAAACTGCTTTGTGTTCTGTTAATTCATCTCACAGAGTTACATCTTTCCCTTCAAGAAGCCTTTCGCTAAGGCTGTTCTTGTGGAATTGGCAAAGGGATATTTGGAAGCCCATAGAGGGCTATGGTGAAAAAGGAAATATCTTCCATTCAAAACTGGAAAAAAGGTTTCTGAGAAACTGCTCTGAGTTCTGTTAATTCATCTCACAGAGTTACATCTTGCCCTTCAAGAAGCCTTTCGCTAAGGCTGTTCTTGTGGAAATGGCAAAGGGATATTTGGAAGCCCATAGAGGGCTATGTGAAAAAGGAAATATCTTCCGTTCAAAACTGGAAAGAAGCTTTCTGAGAAACTGCTCTGTGTTCTGTTAATTCATCTCACAGAGTTACATCTTTCCCTTCAAGAAGCCTTTCGCTAAGGCTGTTCTTGTGGAATTGGCAAAGGGATATTTGGAAGCCCATAGAGGGCTATGGTGAAAAAGGAAATATCTACCGTTCAAAACGGGAAAGAAGCTTTCTGAGAAACTGCTCTGTGTTCTGTAAATTCATCTCAAAGAGTTACATCTTTCCCTTCAAGAAGCCTTTCGCTAAGGCTGTTCTTGTGTAATTGGCAAAGGGATATTTGGAAGCCCATAGAAGGCTATGGTGAAAAAGGAAATATCTTCCGTTCAAAACTGGATAGAAGCTTTCTGAGAAACTGCTCTGTGTTCTGTTAATTCATCTCACAGAGTTACATCTTTCCCTTCAAGAAGCCTTTCTCTAAGGATGTTCTTGTGGAATTGGCAAAGGGATATTTGGAAGCCCATAGTGGGCTATGGTGAAAAAGGAAATTTCCTCCGTTCAAAACTGGAAAGAAGCTTTCTGAGAAACTGCTCTGTGTTCTGTTAATTCATCTCACAGAGTTACATCTTTTCATTCAAGAAGCCTTTCGCTAAGGCTGTTCTTGTGGAATTGGCAAATGGATATTTGGAAGCCCATAGAGGGCTAAGGTGAAAAAGGAAATGTTTTCCGTTCAAAACTGGAAAGAAGCTTTCTGAGAAACTGCTCTGTGTTCTGTGAATTCATCTCACAGAGTTACATCTTTCCCTTCAAGAAGCCTTTCGCTAAGGCTGTTCTTGTGGAATTGGCAAAGGGATATTTGGAAGCACATAGAGGGCTATGGTGAAAAAGGAAATAACTTCCATTCGAAACTGGAAAGAAGCTTTCTGAGAAACTGCTCTGTGTTCTGTGAATTCATCTCACAGAGATACATCTTTCCCTTCAAGAAGCCTTTCTCTAAGGCTGTTCTTGTGGAATTGGCAAAGGGATATTTGGAAGACCATAGAGGGCTATGGTGAAAAAGGAAATATCTTCCATTCCAAACTGGAAAGAAACTTTCTGAGAAACTGCTCTGTGTTCTGTGAATTCATCTCACAGAGTTACATCTTTCCCTTCAAGAAGCCTTTCGCTAAGACTGTTCTTGTGGAATTGGGAAAGGGATACTTGGAAGCCCATAGAGGGCTATGGTGAAAAAGGAAGTACCTTTCGTTCAAAACTGGAAAGAAGCTTTCTGAGAAACTGCTCTGTGTTCTGTTAATTCATCTCACAGAGTTACATCTTTCCCTTCAAGAAGCCTTTCGCTAAGGCTGTTCTTGTGGAATTGGCAAAGGGATATTTGGAAGCCCATAGAGGGCTACGGTGAAAAAGGAAATATCTTCCGTTCAAAACTGGAAAGAAGCTTTCTGAGAAACTGCTCTGTGTTTTGTTAATTCATCTCACAGAGTTACATCTTTCCCCTCAAGAAACCTTTCCCTATGGCTGTTCTTGTGAAATTGGCAAATTGATATTTGGAAGCCCATAGAGGGCTATGGTGAAAAAGGAAATATCTTCCGTTCAAAACTGGAAAGAAGCTTTCTGAGAAACTGCTCTCTGTTCTGTTAATTCATCACACAGAGTTACATCTTTCCCTTCAAGAAGCCTTTCGCTAAGGCTGTTCTTGTGGAATTGGCAAAGGGATATTTGGAAGCCCATAGAGGGCTATGGTGAAAAAGGAAATACAATGCGTTCAAAACTGGAAAGAAGCTTTCAGAGAAACTGCTCTGTGTTCTGTTAATTCATCTCAGAGAGTTACATCTTTCCATTCAAGAAGCCTTTCGCTAAGGCTGTTCTTTTGGAATTGGCAAAGGGATATTTGGAAGCCCATAGAGGGCTATGTGAAAAAGGAAATATCTTCCGTTCAAAACTGGAAAGAAGTTTACTGAGAAACTGCACTGTGTTCTGTGAATTCATCTCACAGAGTTACATCTTTCCCTTCAAGAAGCCTTTCGCTAAGGCTGTTCTTGTGGAATTGGCAAAGGGATATTTGGAAGACCATAGACTGCTATGGTGAAAAAGGATAAACCTTCCGTTAAAAACTGGAAAGAAGCTTTCTGAGAAACTGCTTTGTGTTCTGTTAATTCATCTCACAGAGTTACATCTTTCCCTTCAAGAAGCCTTTCGCTAAGGCTGTTCTTGTGGAATTGGGAAAGGGATATTTGGAAGCCCATAGAGGGCTATGGTGAAAAAGGAAATATCTTCCGTTCAAAACTGGAAAGAAGCTTTATGAGAAACTGCTCTGTGTTCTGTTAATTCATCTCACAGAGTTACATCTTTCCCTTCAAGAAGCCTTTCGCTAAGGCTGTTCTTGTGGAATTGGCAAATGGATATTTGGAAGCCCATAGAGGGCTAAGGTGAAAAAGGAAATATTTTCCGTTCAAAACTGGAAAGAAGCTTTCTGAGAAACTGCTCTGTGTTCTGTGAATTCATCTCACAGAGTTACATCTTTCCCTTCAAGAAGCCTTTCGCTAAGGCTGTTCTTGTGGAATTGGCAAAGGGATATTTGGAAGCACATAGAGGGCTATGGTGAAAAAGGAAATAACTTCAATTCGAAACTGGAAAGAAGCTTTCTGAGAAACTGCTCTGTGTTCTGTGAATTCATCTCACAGAGATACATCTTTCCCTTCAAGAAGCCTTTCGCTAAGGCTGTTCTTGTGGAATTGGCAAAGGGATATTTGGAAGCACATAGAGGGCTATGGTGAAAAAGGAAATAACTTCAATTCGAAACTGGAAAGAAGCTTTCTGAGAAACTGCTCTGTGTTCTGTGAATTCATCTCACAGAGATACATCTTTCCCTTCAAGAAGCCTTTCGCTAAGGCTGTTCTTGTGGAATTGGCAAAGGGATATTTGGAAGACCATAGAGGGCTATGGTGAAAAAGGAAATATCTTCCATTCAAAACTGGAAAGAAACTTTCTGAGAAACTGCTCTGTGTTCTGTGAATTCATCTCACAGAGTTACATCTTTCCCTTCAAGAAGCCTTTCGCTAAGACTGTTCTTGTGGAATTGGGAAAGGGATACTTGGAAGCCCATAGAGGGCTATGGTGAAAAAGGAAGTACCTTTCGTTCAAAACTGGAAAGAAGCTTTCTGAGAAACTGCTCTGTGTTCTGTTAATTCATCTCACAGAGTTACATCTTTCCCTTCAAGAAGCCTTTCGCTAAGGCTGTTCTTGTGGAATTGGCAAAGGGATATTTGGAAGCCCATAGAGGGCTACGGTGAAAAAGGAAATATCTTCCGTTCAAAACTGGAAAGAAGCTTTCTGAGAAACTGCTCTGTGTTTTGTTAATTCATCTCACAGAGTTACATCTTTCCCCTCAAGAAACCTTTCGCTATGGCTGTTCTTGTGAAATTGGCAAATTGATATTTGGAAGCCCATAGAGGGCTATGGTGAAAAAGGAAATATCTTCCGTTCAAAACTGGAAAAAAGCTTTCTGAGAAACTGCTCTGTGTTCTGTTAATTCATCTCACAGTGTTACATCTTTCCCTTCAAGAAGCCTTTCGCTAAGGCTGTTCTTGTGGAATTGGCAAAGGGATATTTCGAAGCCCATAGATGGCTATGGTGAAAAAGGAAATATCTTCCGTTCAAAACTGGAAAGAAGCTTTCTGAGAAACTGCTCTGTGTTCTGTAAATTCATCTCACAGAGTTACATCTTTCCCTTCAAGAAGCCTTTCGCTAAGGCTGTTCTTGTGGAATTGGCAAAGGGATATTTGGAAGCCCATAGAGGGCTATGGTGAAAAAGGAAATATCTTCCGTTCAAAACTGGAAAGAAGCTTTCTGAGAAACTGCTATCTGTTCTGTTAATTCATCACACAGAGTTACATCTTTCCCTTCAAGAAGCCTTTCGCTAAGGCTGTTCTTGTGGAATTGGCAAAGGGATATTTGGAAGCCCATAGAGGGCTATGGTGAAAAAGGAAATATCTTCCGTTCAAAACTGGAAGTAAGCTTTCTGAGAAACTGCTCTGTGTTCTGTTAATTCATCTCACAGAGTTACATCTTTCCCTTTTAGAAGCCTTTCGCTAAGGCTGTTCTTGTGGAATTGGCAAAGGGATATTTGGAAGCCCATAGAGGGCTATGATGAGAAAGGAAATATCTTCCGTTGAAAACTGGAAAGAAGCTTTCTGAGAAACTGCTCTGTGTTCTGTTAATTCATCTCACAGAGTTACATCTTTCCCTTCAAGAAGCCTTTCGCTAAGGTTGTTCTTGTGGAATTGGCAAAAGGGATATTTGGAAGCCCATAGAGGGCTATGGTGAAAAAGGAAGTATCTTCCGGTCAAAACTGGAAAGAAGCTTTCTGAGAAACTGCTCTGTGTTCTGTTAATTCATCTCCCAGAGTTACATCTTTCCCTTCAAGAAGCCTTTCGCTAAGGCTGTTCTTGTGGAATTGGCAAAGGGATATTTGGAAGCCCATAGAGGGCTATGGTGAAAAAGGAAATATCTTCCGTTCAAAACGGGAAAGAAGCTTTCTGAGAAACTGCTCTGTGTTCTGTTAATTTATCTAAAAGTGTTACATCTTTCCCTTCAAGAAGCCTTTCGCTAAGGCTGTTCTTGTGTATTTCGCAAAGGAATATTTGGAAGCCCATAGAAGGCTATGGTAAAAAAGGACATATCTTCCGTTCAAAACTGGAAAGAAGCTTTCCGAGAAACTGCTCTGTGTTCTCTAAATTCATCTCAAAGAGTTACATCTTTCCCTTCAAGAAGCCTTTCGCTAAGGCTGTTCTTGTGGAATTGGCAAAGGGAAATTTGGAAGCCCATGGAGGGCTACGGTGAAAAAGGAAATATCTTCCGTTCAAAACTGGAAAGAAGCTTTCTGGGAAACTGCTCTGTGTTCTGTTAATTCATCTCACAGAGTTACATCTTTCCCTTCAAGAAGCCTTTCGCTAAGGCTGTTGTTGTGGAATTGGCAAAGGGATATTTGGAAGCCCATAGAGGGCTATGGTGAAAAAGGAAATATCTTCCGTTCAAAACTGGAAAGAAGCTTTCTGAGAAACTGCTCTGTGTTCTGTTAATGAATCTCACAAAGTTACATCTTTCCCTTCAGGAAGCCTTTCGCTAAGGCTGTTCTTGTGGAATTGGCAAAGGGATATTTGGAAACCCATAGAGGGCTATGGTGAAAAAGGAAAAACCTTCCGTTCAAAACTGGAAAGCAGCTTTCTGAGAAACTGCTTTGTGTTCTGTTAATTCATCTCACAGAGTTACATCTTTCCCTTCAAGAAGCCTTTCGCTAAGGCTGTTCTTGTGGAATTGGCAAAGGGATATTTGGAAGCCCATAGAGGGCTATGGTGAAAAAGGAAATATCTTCCATTCAAAACTGGAAAAAAGCTTTCTGAGAAACTGCTCTGAGTTCTGTTAATTCATCTCACAGAGTTACATCTTGCCCTTCAAGAAGCCTTTCGCTAAGGCTGTTCTTGTGGAATTGGCAAAGGGATATTTGGAAGCCCATAGAGGGCTATGGTGAGAAAGGAAATATCTTCCATTCAAAACTGGAAAAAAGCTTTCTGAGAAACTGCTCTGAGTTCTGTTAATTCATCTCACAGAGTTACATCTTGCCCTTCAAGAAGCCTTTCGCTAAGGCTGTTCTTGTGGAATTGGCAAAGGGATATTTGGAAGCCCCTAGAGGTCTATGGTGAAAAAGGAAATATCTTCCATTCAAAACTGGAAAGAAACTTTCTGAGAAACTGCTCTGTGTTCTGTGAATTCATCTCACAGAGTTACATCTTTCCCTTCAAGAAGCCTTTCGCTAAGACTGTTCTTGTGTAATTGGCAAAGGGATATTTGGAAGCCCATAGATGGCTATGGTAAAAAAGGAAATATCTTCCGTTCAAAACTGGAAAGAAGCTTTCCGAGAAACTGCTCTGTGTTCTCTAAATTCATCTCACAGAGTTACATCTTTCCCTTCAAGAAGCCTTTCGCTAAGGCTGTTCTTGTGGAATTGGCAAAGGGATATTTGGAAGCCCATGGAGGGCTATGGTGAAAAAGGAAATACAATGCGTTCAAAACTGGAAAGAAGCTTTCAGAGAAACTGCTCTGTGTTTTGTTAATTCATCTCACAGAGTTACATCTTTCCCCTCAAGAAATCTTTCGCTATGGCTGTTCTTGTAAAATTGGCAAATTGATATTTGGAAGCCCATAGAGGGCTATGGTGAAAAAGGAAATATCTTCCATTCAAAACTGGAAAAAAGCTTTCTGAGAAACTGCTCTGAGTTCTGTTAATTCATGTCACAGAGTTACATCTTGCCCTTCAAGAAGCCTTTCGCTAAGGCTGTTCTTGTGGAAATGGCAAAGGGATATTTGGAAGCCCATAGATGGCTATGTGAAAAAGGAAATATCTTCCGTTCAAAACTGGAAAGAAGCTTTCTGAGAAACTGCTCTGTGTTCTGTTAATTCATCACACAGAGTTACATCTTTCCCTTCAAGAAGCCTTTCGCTAAGGCTGTTCTTGTGGAATTGGCAAAGGGATATTTGGAAGCCCATAGAGGGCTATGGTGAAAAAGGAAATATCTTCCGTTCAAAACTGGAAAGAAGCTTTCTGAGAAACTGCTCTGTGTTCTGTTAATTCATCTCACAGAGTTACATCTTTCCCTTCAAGAAGCCTTTCGCTAAGGCTGTTCTTGTGGAATTGGCAAAGGGATATTTGGAAGCCCATGGAGGGCTATGGTGAAAAAGGAAATATCTTCCGTTCAAAACTGGAAAGAAGCCTTCTGGGAAACTGCTCTGTGTTCTGTTAATTCATCTCACAGAGTTACATGTTTCCCTTCAAGAAGCCTTTCGCTAAGGCTGTTCTTGTGGAATTGGCAAAGGGATATTTGGAAGCCCATAGAGGGCTATGGTGAAAAAGGAAATATCTTCGGTTCAAAACTGGAAAGAAGCTTTCTGAGAAACTGCTCTGTGTTCTGTTAATTCAACTCACAGAGTTACATCTTTCCCTTCAAGAAGCCTTTCGATAAGGCTGTTCTTGTGGAATGGCAAAGGGATATTTGGAAACCCATAGATGGCTATGGTGAAAAAGGAAATATCTTCCGTTCAAAACTGGAAAGAAGCTTTCTGAGAAACTGCTCTGAGTTCTGTTAATTCATCTCACAGAGTTACATCTTTCCCTTCAAGAAGCCTTTCGCTAAGGCTGTTCTTGTGGAATTGGCAAAGGGATATTTGGAAGCCCATAGAGGGCTATGGTGAAAAAGGAAATATCTTCCATTCAAAACTGGAAAAAAGCTTTCTGAGAAACTGCTCTGAGTTCTGTTAATTCATCTCACAGAGTTACATCTTGCCCTTCAAGAATCCTTTCGCTAAGGCTGTTCTTGTGGAAATGGCAAAGGGATATTTGGAAGCCCATAGAGGGCTATGTGAAAAAGGAAATATCTTCCGTTCAAAACTGGAAAGAAGCTTTCTGAGAAACTGCTCTGTGTTCTGTTAATTCATCACACAGAGTTACATCTTTCCCTTCAAGAAGCCTTTCGCTAAGGCTGTTCTTGTGGAATTGGCAAAGGGATATTTGGAAGCCCATAGAGGGCTATGGTGAAAAAGGAAATATCTTCCGTTCAAAACTGGAAAGAAGCTTTATGAGAAACTGCTCTGTGTTCTGTTAATTCATCTCACAGAGTTACATCTTTCCCTTCAAGAAGCCTTTCGCTAAGGCTGTTCTTGTGGAATTGGCAAATGGATATTTGGAAGCCCATAGAGGGCTAAGGTGAAAAAGGAAATATTTTCCGTTCAAAACTGGAAAGAAGCTTTCTGAGAAACTGCTCTGTGTTCTGTGAATTCATCTCACAGAGTTACATCTTTCCCTTCAAGAAGCCTTTCGCTAAGGCTGTTCTTGTGGAATTGGCAAAGGGATATTTGGAAGCACATAGAGGGCTATGGTGAAAAAGGAAATAACTTCAATTCGAAACTGGAAAGAAGCTTTCTGAGAAACTGCTCTGTGTTCTGTGAATTCATCTCACAGAGATACATCTTTCCCTTCAAGAAGCCTTTCGCTAAGGCTGTTCTTGTGGAATTGGCAAAGGGATATTTGGAAGCACATAGAGGGCTATGGTGAAAAAGGAAATAACTTCAATTCGAAACTGGAAAGAAGCTTTCTGAGAAACTGCTCTGTGTTCTGTGAATTCATCTCACAGAGATACATCTTTCCCTTCAAGAAGCCTTTCGCTAAGGCTGTTCTTGTGGAATTGGCAAAGGGATATTTGGAAGACCATAGAGGGCTATGGTGAAAAAGGAAATATCTTCCATTCAAAACTGGAAAGAAACTTTCTGAGAAACTGCTCTGTGTTCTGTGAATTCATCTCACAGAGTTACATCTTTCCCTTCAAGAAGCCTTTCGCTAAGACTGTTCTTGTGGAATTGGGAAAGGGATACTTGGAAGCCCATAGAGGGCTATGGTGAAAAAGGAAGTACCTTTCGTTCAAAACTGGAAAGAAGCTTTCTGAGAAACTGCTCTGTGTTCTGTTAATTCATCTCACAGAGTTACATCTTTCCCTTCAAGAAGCCTTTCGCTAAGGCTGTTCTTGTGGAATTGGCAAAGGGATATTTGGAAGCCCATAGAGGGCTACGGTGAAAAAGGAAATATCTTCCGTTCAAAACTGGAAAGAAGCTTTCTGAGAAACTGCTCTGTGTTTTGTTAATTCATCTCACAGAGTTACATCTTTCCCCTCAAGAAACCTTTCGCTATGGCTGTTCTTGTGAAATTGGCAAATTGATATTTGGAAGCCCATAGAGGGCTATGGTGAAAAAGGAAATATCTTCCGTTCAAAACTGGAAAAAAGCTTTCTGAGAAACTGCTCTGTGTTCTGTTAATTCATCTCACAGTGTTACATCTTTCCCTTCAAGAAGCCTTTCGCTAAGGCTGTTCTTGTGGAATTGGCAAAGGGATATTTCGAAGCCCATAGATGGCTATGGTGAAAAAGGAAATATCTTCCGTTCAAAACTGGAAAGAAGCTTTCTGAGAAACTGCTCTGTGTTCTGTAAATTCATCTCACAGAGTTACATCTTTCCCTTCAAGAAGCCTTTCGCTAAGGCTGTTCTTGTGGAATTGGCAAAGGGATATTTGGAAGCCCATAGAGGGCTATGGTGAAAAAGGAAATATCTTCCGTTCAAAACTGGAAAGAAGCTTTCTGAGAAACTGCTATCTGTTCTGTTAATTCATCACACAGAGTTACATCTTTCCCTTCAAGAAGCCTTTCGCTAAGGCTGTTCTTGTGGAATTGGCAAAGGGATATTTGGAAGCCCGTAGAAGGCTATGGTAAAAAAGGACATATCTTCCGTTCAAAACTGGAAAGAAGCTTTCCGAGAAACTGCTCTGTGTTCTCTAAATTCATCTCAAAGAGTTACATCTTTCCCTTCAAGAAGCCTTTCGCTAAGGCTGTTCTTGTGGAATTGGCAAAGGGAAATTTGGAAGCCCATGGAGGGCTACGGTGAAAAAGGAAATATCTTCCGTTCAAAACTGGAAAGAAGCTTTCTGGGAAACTGCTCTGTGTTCTGTTAATTCATCTCACAGAGTTACATCTTTCCCTTCAAGAAGCCTTTCGCTAAGGCTGTTGTTGTGGAATTGGCAAAGGGATATTTGGAAGCCCATAGAGGGCTATGGTGAAAAAGGAAATATCTTCCGTTCAAAACTGGAAAGAAGCTTTCTGAGAAACTGCTCTGTGTTCGGTTAATGAATCTCACAAAGTTACATCTTTCCCTTCAGGAAGCCTTTCGCTAAGGCTGTTCTTGTGGAATTGGCAAAGGGATATTTGGAAACCCATAGAGGGCTATGGTGAAAAAGGAAAAACCTTCCGTTCAAAACTGGAAAGAAGCTTTCTGAGAAACTGCTTTGTGTTCTGTTAATTCATCTCACAGAGTTACATCTTTCCCTTCAAGAAGCCTTTCGCTAAGGCTGTTCTTGTGGAATTGGCAAAGGGATATTTGGAAGCCCATAGAGGGCTATGGTGAAAAAGGAAATATCTTCCATTCAAAACTGGAAAAAAGCTTTCTGAGAAACTGCTCTGAGTTCTGTTAATTCATCTCACAGAGTTACATCTTGCCCTTCAAGAAGCCTTTCGCTAAGGCTGTTCTTGTGGAATTGGCAAAGGGATATTTGGAAGCCCATAGAGGGCTATGGTGAGAAAGGAAATATCTTCCATTCAAAACTGGAAAAAAGCTTTCTGAGAAACTGCTCTGAGTTCTGTTAATTCATCTCACAGAGTTACATCTTTCCCTTCAAGAAGCCTTTCGCTAAGGCTGTTCTTGTGGAATTGGCAAAGGGATATTTGGAAGCCCCTAGAGGTCTATGGTGAAAAAGGAAATATCTTCCATTCAAAACTGGAAAGAAACTTTCTGAGAAACTGCTCTGTGTTCTGTGAATTCATCTCACAGAGTTACATCTTTCCCTTCAAGAAGCCTTTCGCTAAGACTGTTCTTGTGTAATTGGCAAAGGGATATTTGGAAGCCCATAGATGGCTATGGTAAAAAAGGAAATATCTTCCGTTCAAAACTGGAAAGAAGCTTTCCGAGAAACTGCTCTGTGTTCTCTAAATTCATCTCACAGAGTTACATCTTTCCCTTCAAGAAGCCTTTCGCTAAGGCTGTTCTTGTGGAATTGGCAAAGGGATATTTGGAAGCCCATGGAGGGCTATGGTGAAAAAGGAAATACAATGCGTTCAAAACTGGAAAGAAGCTTTCAGAGAAACTGCTCTGTGTTTTGTTAATTCATCTCACAGAGTTACATCTTTCCCCTCAAGAAATCTTTCGCTATGGCTGTTCTTGTAAAATTGGCAAATTGATATTTGGAAGCCCATAGAGGGCTATGGTGAAAAAGGAAATATCTTCCGTTCAAAACTGGAAAAAAGCTTTCTGAGAAACTGCTCTGTGTTCTGTTAATTCATCTCACAGTGTTACATCTTTCCCTTCAAGAAGCCTTTCGCTAAGGCTGTTCTTGTGGAATTGGCAAAGGGATATTTCGAAGCCCATAGAGGGCTATGGTGAAAAAGGAAATATCTTCCGTTCAAAACTGGAAAGAAGCTTTCTGAGAAACTGCTCTGTGTTCTGTAAATTCATCTCACAGAGTTACATCTTTCCCTTCAAGAAGCCTTTCGCTAAGGCTGTTCTTGTGGAATTGGCAAAGGGATATTTGGAAGCCCATAGAGGGCTATGGTGAAAAAGGAAATATCTTCCGTTCAAAACTGGAAAGAAGCTTTCTGAGAAACTGCTATCTGTTCTGTTAATTCATCACACAGAGTTACATCTTTCCCTTCAAGAAGCCTTTCGCTAAGGCTGTTCTTGTGGAATTGGCAAAGGGATATTTGGAAGCCCATAGATGGCTATGGTGAAAAAGGAAATATCTTCCGTTCAAAACTGGAAGTAAGCTTTCTGAGAAACTGCTCTGTGTTCTGTTAATTCATCTCACAGAGTTACATCTCTCCCTTTTAGAAGCCTTTCGCTAAGGCTGTTCTTGTGGAATTGGCAAAGGGATATTTGGAAGCCCATAGAGGGCTATGATGAGAAAGGAAATATCTTCCGTTGAAAACTGGAAAGAAGCTTTCTGAGAAACTGCTCTGTGTTCTGTTAATTCATCTCACAGAGTTACATCTTTCCCTTCAAGAAGCCTTTCGCTAAGGCTGTTCTTGTGGAATTGGCAAAAGGGATATTTGGAAGCCCATAGAGGGCTATGGTGAAAAAGGAAGTATCTTCCGGTCAAAACTGGAAAGAAGCTTTCTGAGAAACTGCTCTGTGTTCTGTTAATTCATCTCCCAGAGTTACATCTTTCCCTTCAAGAAGCCTTTCGCTAAGGCTGTTCTTGTGGAATTGGCAAAGGGATATTTGGAAGCCCATAGAGGGCTATGGTGAAAAAGGAAATATCTTCCGTTCAAAACGGGAAAGAAGCTTTCTGAGAAACTGCTCTGTGTTCTGTTAATTTATCTAAAAGTGTTACATCTTTCCCTTCAAGAAGCCTTTCGCTAAGGCTGTTCTTGTGTATTTCGCAAAGGGATATTTGGAAGCCCATAGAAGGCTATGGTAAAAAAGGAAATATCTTCCGTTCAAAACTAGAAAGAAGCTTTCCGAGAAACTGTTCTGTGTTCTCTAAATTCATCACACAGAGTTACATCTTTCCCTTCAAGAAGCCTTTCGCTAAGGCTGTTCTTGTGGAATTGGCAAAGGGATATTTGGAAGCCCATAGAGGGCTATGGTGAAAAAGGAAATATCTTCCGTTCAAAACTGGAAAGAAGCTTTCTGAGAAACTGCTCTGTGTTCTGTTAATTCATCTCACAGAGTTACATCTTTCCCTTCAAGAAGCCTTTCGCTAAGGCTGTTCTTGTGGAATTGGCAAAGGGATATTTGGAAGCCCATAGAGGGCTATGGTGAAAAAGGAAATATCTACCGTTCAAAACGGGAAAGAAGCTTTCTGAGAAACTGCTCTGTGTTCTGTAAATTCATCTCAAAGAGTTACATCTTTCCCTTCAAGAAGCCTTTCGCTAAGGCTGTTCTTGTGTAATTGGCAAAGGGATATTTGGAAGCCCATAGAAGGCTATGGTGAAAAAGGAAATATCTTCCGTTCAAAACAGGATAGAAGCTTTCTGAGAAACTGCTGTGTGTTCTGTTAATTCATCTCACAGAGTTACATCTTTCCCTTCAAGAAGCCTTTCTCTAAGGATGTTCTTGTGGAATTGGCAAAGGGATATTTGGAAGCCCACAGAGGGCTATGGTGAAAAAGGAAATATCTTCCGTTCAAAACTGGAAAGAAGCTTTCTGAGAAACTGCTCTGTGTTCTGTTAATTCATCTCACAGAGTTACATCTTTTCCTTCAAGAAGCCTTTCGCTAAGGCTGTTCTTGTGGAATTGGCAAATGGATATTTGGAAGCCCATAGAGGGCTAAGGTGAAAAAGGAAAAATTTTCCGTTCAAAACTGGAAAGAAGCTTTCTGAGAAACTGCTCTGTGTTCTGTGAATTCATCTCACAGAGTTACATCTTTCCCTTCAAGAAGCCTTTCGCTAAGGCTGTTCTTGTGGAATTGGCAAAGGGATATTTGGAAGCACATAGAGGGCTATGGTGAAAAAGGAAATAACTTCCCTTCGAAACTGGAAAGAAGCTTTCTGAGAAACTGCTCTGTGTTCTGTGAATTCATCTCACAGAGATACATCTTTCCCTTCAAGAAGCCTTTCGCTAAGCCTGTTCTTGTGGAATTGGCAAAGGGATATTTGGAAGACCATAGAGGGCTATGGTGAAAAAGGAAATATCTTCCATTCAAAACTGGAAAGAAACTTTCTGAGAAACTGCTCTGTGTTCTGTTAATTCATCTCACACAGTTACATCTTTCCCTTCAAGAAGCCTTTCGCTAAGGCTGTTCTTGTGGAATTGGCAAAGGGATATTTGGAAACCCATAGAGGGCTATGGTGAAAAAGCAAATATCTTCCGTTCAAAACTGGAAAGAAGCTTTCTGAGAAACTGCTTACTGTTCTGTTCATTCATCACACAGAGTTACATCTTTCCCTTCAAGAAGCCTTTCGCTAAGGCTGTTCTTGTGGAATTGGCAAAGGGATATTTGGAAGCCCATAGAGGGCTATGGTGAAAAAGGAAATATCTTCCGTTCAAAACTGGAAGTAAGCTTTCTGAGAAACTGCTCTGTGTTCTGTTAATTCATCTCACAGAGTTACATCTTTCCCTTTTAGAAGCCTTTCGCTAAGGCTGTTCTTGTGGAATTGGCAAAGGGATATTTGGAAGCCCATAGAGGGCTATGGTGAAAAAGGAAATATCTTCCGTTGAAAACTGGAAAGAAGCCTTCTGAGAAACTGCTCTGTGTTCTGTGAATTCATCTCACAGAGTTACATCTTTCCCTTCAAGAAGCCTTTCGCTAAGACTGTTCTTGTGTAATTGGCAAAGGGATATTTGGAAGCCCATAGATGGCTATGGTAAAAAAGGAAATATCTTCCGTTCAAAACTGGAAAGAAGCTTTCCGAGAAACTGCTCTGTGTTCTCTAAATTCATCTCACAGACTTACACCTTTCCCTTCAAGAAGCCTTTCGCTAAGGCTGTTCTTGTGGAATTGGCAAAGGGATATTTGGAAGCCCATGGAGGACTATGGTGAAAAAGGAAATATCTTCCGTTCAAAACTGGAAAGAAGCTTTCTGGGAAACTGCTCTGTGTTCTGTTAATTCATCTCACAGAGTTACATCTTTCCCTTCAAGAAGCCTTTCGCTAAGGCTGTTCTTGTGGAATTGGCAAAGGGATATTTGGAAGCCCATAGAGGGCTATGGTGAAAAAGGAAATATCTTCGGTTCAAAACTGGAAAGAAGCTTTCTGAGAAACTGCTCTCTGTTCTGTTAATTCATTACACAGAGTTACATCTTTCCCTTCAAGAAGCCTTTCGCTAAGGCTGTTCTTGTGGAATTGGCAAAGGGATATTTGGAAGCCCATAGAGGGCTATGGTGAAAAAGGAAATACAATGCGTTCAAAACTGGAAAGAAGCTTTCAGAGAAACTGCTCTGTGTTCTGTTAATTCATCTCAGAGAGTTACATCTTTCCATTCAAGAAGCCTTTCGCTAAGGCTGTTCTTTTGGAATAGGCAAAGGGATATTTGGAAGCCCATAGAGGGCTATGTGAAAAAGGAAATATCTTCCGTTCAAAACTGGAAAGAAGCTTACTGAGAAACTGCACTGTGTTCTGTGAATTCATCTCACAGAGTTACATCTTTACCTTCAAGAAGCCTTTCGCTAAGGCTGTTCTTGTGGAATTGGCAAAGGGATATTTGGAAGCCCATAGAGGGCTATGGTGAAAAAGGAAATATCTTCCATTCAAAACTGGAAAAAAGCTTTCTGAGAAACTGCTCTGAGTTCTGTTAATTCATCTCACAGAGTTACATCTTGCCCTTCAAGAGGCCTTTCGCTAAGGCTGTTCTTGTGGAAATGGCAAAGGGATATTTGGAAGCCCATAGAGGGCTATGTGAAAAAGGAAATATCTTCCGTTCAAAACTGGAAAGAAGCTTTTTGAGAAACTGCTCTGTGTTCTGTTAATTCATCACACAGAGTTACATCTTTCCCTTCAAGAAGCCTTTCGCTAAGGCTGTTCTTGTGGAATTGGCAAAGGGATATTTGGAAGCCCATAGAGGGCTATGGTGAAAAAGGAAATATCTTCCGTTCAAAACTGGAAAGAAGCTTTATGAGAAACTGCTCTGTGTTCTGTTAATTCATCTCACAGAGTTACATCTTTCCCTTCAAGAAGCCTTTCGCTAAGGCTGTTCTTGTGGAATTGGCAAAGGGATATTTGGAAGCCCATAGAGGGCTATGGTGAAAAAGGAAATATCTTCCATTCAAAACTGGAAAAAAGCTTTCTGAGAAACTGCTCTGAGTTCTGTTAATTCATCTCACAGAGTTACATCTTGCCCTTCAAGAAGCCTTTCGCTAAGGCTGTTCTTGTGGAAATGGCAAAGGGATATTTGGAAGCCCATAGAGGGCTATGGTGAAAAAGGAAATATCTTCCGTTCAAAACGGGAAAGAAGCTTTCTGAGAAACTGCTCTGTGTTCTGTTAATTTATCTAAAAGTGTTACATCTTTCCCTTCAAGAAGCCTTTCGCTAAGGCTGTTCTTGTGTATTTCGCAAAGGGATATTTGGAAGCCCATAGAAGGCTATGGTAAAAAAGGAAATATCTTCCGTTCAAAACTAGAAAGAAGCTTTCCGAGAAACTGTTCTGTGTTATCTAAATTCATCTCACAGAGTTACATCTTTCCCTTCAATAAGCCTTTCGCTAAGGCTGTTCTTGTGGAATTGGCAAAGGGATATTTGGAAGCCCATGGAGGGCTACGGTGAAAAAGGAAATATCTTCCGTTCAAAACTGGAAAGAAGCTTTCTGGGAAACTGCTCTGTGTTCTGTTAATTCATCTCACAGAGTTACATCTTTCCCTTCAAGAAGCCTTTCGCTAAGGCTGTTGTTGTGGAATTGGCAAAGGGATATTTGGAAGCCCATAGAGGGCTATGGTGAAAAAGGAAATATCTTCCGTTCAAAACTGGAAAGAAGCTTTCTGAGAAACTGCTCTGTGTTCTGTTAATTCATCTCACAGAGTTACATCTTTCCCTTCAAGAAGCCTTTCGCTAAGGCTGTTCTTGTGGAATTGGCAAAGGGATATTTGGAAACCCATAGAGGGCTATGGTGAAAAAGGAAAAACCTTCCGTTCAAAACTGGAAAGAAGCTTTCTGAGAAACTGCTTTGTGTTCTGTTAATTCATCTCACAGAGTTACATCTTTCCCTTCAAGAAGCCTTTCGCTAAGGCTGTTCTTGTGGAATTGGCAAAGGGATATTTGGAAGCCCATAGAGGGCTATGGTGAAAAAGGAAATATCTTCCATTCAAAACTGGAAAAAAGCTTTCTGAGAAACTGCTCTGAGTTCTGTTAATTCATCTCACAGAGTTATATCTTGCCCTTCAAGAAGCCTTTCGCTAAGGCTGTTCTTGTGGAAATGGCAAAGGGATATTTGGAAGCCCATAGAGGGCTATGTGAAAAAGGAAATATCTTCCGTTCAAAACTGGAAAGAAGCTTTCTGAGAAACTGCTCTGTGTTCTGTTAATTCATCACACAGAGTTTCATCTTTCCCTTCAAGAAGCCTTTCGCTAAGGCTGTTCTTGTGGAATTGGCAAAGGGATATTTGGAAGCCCATAGAGGGCTATGGTGAAAAAGGAAATATCTTCGGTTCAAAACTGGAAAGAAACTTTCTGAGAAACTGCTCTGTGTTCTGTTAATTCATCTCACAGAGTTACATCTTTCCCTTCAAGAAGCCTTTCGATAAGGCTGTTCTTGTGGAATGGCAAAGGGATATTTGGAAACCCATAGAGGGCTATGGTGAAAAAGGAAATATCTTCCGTTCAAAACTGGAAAGAAGCTTTCTGAGAAACTGCTCTCTGTTCTGTTAATTCATCACACAGAGTTACATCTTTCCCTTCAAGAAGCCTTTCGCTAAGGCTGTTCTTGTGGAATTGGCAAAGGGATATTTGGAAGCCCATAAAGGGCTATGGTGAAAAAGGAAATACAATGCGTTCAAAACTGGAAAGAAGCTTTCAGAGAAACTGCTCTGTGTTCTGTTAATTCATCTCAGAGAGTTACATCTTTCCATTCAAGAAGCCTTTCGCTAAGGCTGTTCTTTTGGAATTGGCAAAGGGATATTTGGAAGCCCATAGAGGGCTATGGTGAAAAAGGAAATATCTTCCGTTCAAAACTGGAAAGAAGCTTACTGAGAAACTGCACTGTGTTCTGTGAATTCATCTCACAGAGTTACATCTTTCCCTTCAAGAAGCCTTTCGCTAAGGCTGTTCTTGTGG
Source organism: Chlorocebus sabaeus (assembly GCF_047675955.1). Taxonomy (NCBI): domain Eukaryota; kingdom Metazoa; phylum Chordata; class Mammalia; order Primates; family Cercopithecidae; genus Chlorocebus; species Chlorocebus sabaeus. The sequence goes on along the minus strand of NW_027328147.1, from coordinate 684,503 downwards.
AATTGGAAAAGGGATATTTGGAAGACCATAGACGGCTATGGTGAAAAAGGAAAAACCTTCCGTTCAAAACTGGAAAGAAGCTTTCTGAGAAACTGCTTTCTGTTCTGTTAATTCATCTCACAGAGTTACATCTTTCCCTTCAAGAAGCCTTTCGCTAAGGCTGTTCTTGTGGAATTGGCAAAGGGATATTTGGAAGCCCATAGAGGGCTATGGTGAAAAAGGAAATAACTTCCATTCAAAACTGGAAAAAAGCTTTCTGAGAAACTGCTCTGAGTTCTGTTAATTCATCTCACAGAGTTACATCTTGCCCTTCAAGAAGACTTTCGCTAAGGCTGTTCTTGTGGAAATGGCAAAGGGATATTTGGAAGCACATAGAGGGCTATGTGAAAAAGAAAATATCTTCCGTTCAAAACTGGAAAGAAGCTTTCTGAGAAACTGCTCTGTGTTCTGTTAATTCATCACACAGAGTTACATCTTTCCCTTCAAGAAGCCTTTCGCTAAGGCTGTTCTTGTGGAATTGAAAAGGGATATTTGGAAGCCCATAGAGGGCTATGGTGAAAAAGGAAATATCTTCCGTTCAAAACTGGAAAGAAGCTTTCTGAGAAACTGCTCTGTGTTCTGTTAATTCATCTCACAGAGTTACATCTTTCCCTTCAAGAAGCCTTTCGCTAAGGCTGTTCTTGTGGAATTGGCAAAGGGATATTTGGAAGCCCATAGAGGGCTATGGTGAAAAAGGAAATATCTACCGTTCAAAACGGGAAAGAAGCTTTCTGAGAAACTGCTCTGTGTTCTGTAAATTCATCTCAAAGAGTTACATCTTTCCCTTCAAGAAGCCTTTCGCTAAGGCTGTTCTTGTGTAATTGGCAAAGGGATATTTGGAAGCCCATAGAAGGCTATGGTGAAAAAGGAAATATCTTCCGTTCAAAACAGGATAGAAGCTTTCTGAGAAACTGCTCTGTGTTCTGTTAATTCATCTCACAGAGTTACATCTTTCCCTTCAAGAAGCCTTTCTCTAAGGATGTTCTTGTGGAATTGGCAAAGGGATATTTGGAAGCCCACAGAGGGCTATGGTGAAAAAGGAAATATCTTCCGTTCAAAACTGGAAAGAAGCTTTCTGAGAAACTGCTCTCTGTTCTGTTAATTCATCTCACAGAGTTACATCTTTTCCTTCAAGAAGCCTTTCGCTAAGGCTGTTCTTGTGGAATTGGCAAATGGATATTTGGAAGCCCATAGAGGGCTAAGGTGAAAAAGGAAAAATTTTCCGTTCAAAACTGGAAAGAAGCTTTCTGAGAAACTGCTCTGTGTTCTGTGAATTCATCTCACAGAGTTACATCTTTCCCTTCAAGAAGCCTTTCGCTAAGGCTGTTCTTGTGGAATTGGCAAAGGGATATTTGGAAGCACATAGAGGGCTATGGTGAAAAAGGAAATAACTTCCCTTCGAAACTGGAAAGAAGCTTTCTGAGAAACTGCTCTGTGTTCTGTGAATTCATCTCACAGAGATACATCTTTCCCTTCAAGAAGCCTTTCGCTAAGGCTGTTCTTGTGGAATTGGCAAAGGGATATTTGGAAGACCATAGAGGGCTATGGTGAAAAAGGAAATATCTTCCATTCAAAACTGGAAAGAAACTTTCTGAGAAACTGCTCTGTGTTCTGTTAATTCATCTCACACAATTACATCTTTCCCTTCAAGAAGCCTTTCGCTAAGGCTGTTCTTGTGGAATTGGCAAAGGGATATTTGGAAACCCATAGAGGGCTATGGTGAAAAAGCAAATATCTTCCGTTCAAAACTGGAAAGAAGCTTTCTGAGAAACTGCTTACTGTTCTGTTCATTCATCACACAGAGTTACATCTTTCCCTTCAAGAAGCCTTTCGCTAAGGCTGTTCTTGTGGAATTGGCAAAGGGATATTTGGAAGCCCATAGAGGGCTATGGTGAAAAAGGAAATATCTTCCGTTCAAAACTGGAAGTAAGCTTTCTGAGAAACTGCTCTGTGTTCTGTTAATTCATCTCACAGAGTTACATCTTTCCCTTTTAGAAGCCTTTCGCTAAGGCTGTTCTTGTGGAATTGGCAAAGGGATATTTGGAAGCCCATAGAGGGCTATGGTGAAAAAGGAAATATCTTCCGTTGAAAACTGGAAAGAAGCCTTCTGAGAAACTGCTCTGTGTTCTGTGAATTCATCTCACAGAGTTACATCTTTCCCTTCAAGAAGCCTTTCGCTAAGACTGTTCTTGTGTAATTGGCAAAGGGATATTTGGAAGCCCATAGATGGCTATGGTAAAAAAGGAAATATCTTCCGTTCAAAACTGGAAAGAAGCTTTCCGAGAAACTGCTCTGTGTTCTCTAAATTCATCTCACAGACTTACACCTTTCCCTTCAAGAAGCCTTTCGCTAAGGCTGTTCTTGTGGAATTGGCAAAGGGATATTTGGAAGCCCATGGAGGGCTATGGTGAAAAAGGAAATATCTTCCGTTCAAAACTGGAAAGAAGCTTTCTGGGAAACTGCTCTGTGTTCTGTTAATTCATCTCACAGAGTTACATCTTTCCCTTCAAGAAGCCTTTCGCTAAGGCTGTTCTTGTGGAATTGGCAAAGGGATATTTGGAAGCCCATAGAGGGCTATGGTGAAAAAGGAAATATCTTCGGTTCAAAACTGGAAAGAAGCTTTCTGAGAAACTGCTCTCTGTTCTGTTAATTCATTACACAGAGTTACATCTTTCCCTTCAAGAAGCCTTTCGCTAAGGCTGTTCTTGTGGAATTGGCAAAGGGATATTTGGAAGCCCATAGAGGGCTATGGTGAAAAAGGAAATACAATGCGTTCAAAACTGGAAAGAAGCTTTCAGAGAAACTGCTCTGTGTTCTGTTAATTCATCTCAGAGAGTTACATCTTTCCATTCAAGAAGCCTTTCGCTAAGGCTTTTCTTTTGGAATAGGCAAAGGGATATTTGGAAGCCCATAGAGGGCTATGTGAAAAAGGAAATATCTTCCGTTCAAAACTGGAAAGAAGCTTACTGAGAAACTGCACTGTGTTCTGTGAATTCATCTCACAGAGTTACATCTTTCCCTTCAAGAAGCCTTTCGCTAAGGCTGTTCTTGTGGAATTGGCAAAGGGATATTTGGAAGCCCATAGAGGGCTATGGTGAAAAAGGAAATATCTTCCATTCAAAACTGGAAAAAAGCTTTCTGAGAAACTGCTCTGAGTTCTGTTAATTCATCTCACAGAGTTACATCTTGCCCTTCAAGAGGCCTTTCGCTAAGGCTGTTCTTGTGGAAATGGCAAAGGGATATTTGGAAGCCCATAGAGGGCTATGTGAAAAAGGAAATATCTTCCGTTCAAAACTGGAAAGAAGCTTTTTGAGAAACTGCTCTGTGTTCTGTTAATTCATCACACAGAGTTACATCTTTCCCTTCAAGAAGCCTTTCGCTAAGGCTGTTCTTGTGGAATTGGCAAAGGGATATTTGGAAGCCCATAGAGGGCTATGGTGAAAAAGGAAATATCTTCCGTTCAAAACTGGAAAGAAGCTTTATGAGAAACTGCTCTGTGTTCTGTTAATTCATCTCACAGAGTTACATCTTTCCCTTCAAGAAGCCTTTCGCTAAGGCTGTTCTTGTGGAATTGGCAAAGGGATATTTGGAAGCCCATAGAGGGCTATGGTGAAAAAGGAAATATCTTCCATTCAAAACTGGAAAAAAGCTTTCTGAGAAACTGCTCTGAGTTCTGTTAATTCATCTCACAGAGTTACATCTTGCCCTTCAAGAAGCCTTTCGCTAAGGCTGTTCTTGTGGAAATGGCAAAGGGATATTTGGAAGCCCATAGAGGGCAATGTGAAAAAGGAAATATCTTCCGTTCAAAACTGGAAAGAAGCTTTCTGAGAAACTGCTCTGTGTTCTGTTAATTCATCACACAGAGTTACATCTTTCCCTTCAAGAAGCCTTTCGCTAAGGCTGTTCTTGTGGAATTGGCAAAGGGATATTTGGAAGCCCATAGAGGGCTATGGTGAAAAAGGAAATATCTTCCGTTCAAAACTGGAAAGAAGCTTTCTGAGAAACTGCTCTGTGTTCTGTTAATTCATCTCACAGAGTTACATCTTTCCCTTCAAGAAGCCTTTCGCTAAGGCTGTTCTTGTGGAATTGGCAAAGGGATATTTGGAAGCCCATAGAGGGCTATGGTGAAAAAGGAAATATCTACCGTTCAAAACGGGAAAGAAGCTTTCTGAGAAACTGCTCTGTGTTCTGTAAATTCATCTCAAAGAGTTACATCTTTCCCTTCAAGAAGCCTTTCGCTAAGGCTGTTCTTGTGTAATTGGCAAAGGGATATTTGGAAGCCCATAGAAGGCTATGGTGAAAAAGGAAATATCTTCCGTTCAAAACTGGATAGAAGCTTTCTGAGAAACTGCTCTGTGTTCTGTTAATTCATCTCACAGAGTTACATCTTTCCCTTCAAGAAGCCTTTCTCTAAGGCTGTTCTTGTGGAATTGGCAAAGGGATATTTGGAAGCCCATAGAGGGCAATGTGAAAAAGGAAATATCTTCCGTTCAAAACTGGAAAGAAGCTTTCTGAGAAACTGCTCTGTGTTCTGTTAATTCATCACACAGAGTTACATCTTTCCCTTCAAGAAGCCTTTCGCTAAGGCTGTTCTTGTGGAATTGGCAAAGGGATATTTGGAAGCCCATAGAGGGCTATGGTGAAAAAGGAAATATCTTCCGTTCAAAACTGGAAAGAAGCTTTCTGAGAAACTGCTCTGTGTTCTGTTAATTCATCTCACAGAGTTACATCTTTTCCTTCAAGAAGCCTTTCGCTAACGCTGTTCTTGTGGAATTGGCAAATGGATATTTGGAAGCCCATAGAGGGCTAAGGTGAAAAAGGAAAAATTTTCCGTTCAAAACTGGAAAGAAGCTTTCTGAGAAACTGCTCTGTGTTCTGTGAATTCATCTCACGGAGTTACATCTTTCCCTTCAAGAAGCCTTTCGCTAAGGCTGTTCTTGTGGAATTGGCAAAGGGATATTTGGAAGCACATAGAGGGCTATGGTGAAAAAGGAAATAACTTCCCTTCGAAACTGGAAAGAAGCTTTCTGAGAAACTGCTCTGTGTTCTGTGAATTCATCTCACAGAGATACATCTTTCCCTTCAAGAAGCCTTTCGCTAAGGCTGTTCTTGTGGAATTGGCAAAGGGATATTTGGAAGACCATAGAGGGCTATGGTGAAAAAGGAAATATCTTCCATTCAAAACTGGAAAGAAACTTTCTGAGAAACTGCTCTGTGTTCTGTGAATTCATCTCACAGAGTTACATCTTTCCCTTCAAGAAGCCTTTCGCTAAGACTGTTCTTGTGGAATTGGGAAAGGGATACTTGGAAGCCCATAGAGGGCTATGGTGAAAAAGGAAGTACCTTTCGTTCAAAACTGGAAAGAAGCTTTCTGAGAAACTGCTCTGTGTTCTGTAAATTCATCTCACAGAGTTACATCTTTCCCTTCAAGAAGCCTTTCGCTAAGGCTGTTCTTGTGGAATTGGCAAAGGGATATTTGGAAGCCCATAGAGGGCTACGGTGAAAAAGGAAATATCTTCCGTTCAAAACTGGAAAGAAGCTTTCTGAGAAACTGCTCTGTGTTTTGTTAATTCATCTCACAGAGTTACATCTTTCCCCTCAAGAAAACTTTCGCTATGGCTGTTCTTGTGAAATTGGCAAATTGATATTTGGAAGCCCATAGAGGGATATGGTGAAAAAGGAAATATCTTCCGTTCAAAACTGGAAAGAATCTTTCTGAGAAACTGCTCTGCGTTCTGTTAATTCATCTCACAGAGTTACATCTTTCCCTTCAAGAAGCTTTTCGCTAAGGCTGTTCTTGGGGAATTGGCAAAGGGATATTTGGAAACCCATAGAGGGCTATGGTGAAAAAGCAAATATCTTCCGTTCAAAACTGGAAAGAAGATTTCTGAGAAACTGCTTACTGTTCTGTTCATTCATCACACAGAGTTACATCTTTCCCTTCAAGAAGCCTTTCGCTAAGGCTGTTCTTGTGGAATTGGCAAAGGGATATTTGGAAGCCCATAGAGGGCTATGGTGAAAAAGGAAATATCTTCCGTTCAAAACTGGAAAGAAGCTTTCCGAGAAACTGCTCTGTGTTCTCTAAATTCATCTCACAGACTTACACCTTTCCCTTCAAGAAGCCTTTCGCTAAGGCTGTTCTTGTGGAATTGGCAAAGGGATATTCGGAAGCCCATAGAGGGCTATGGTGAAAAAGGAAATATCTTCGGTTCAAAACTGGAAAGAAGCTTTCTGAGAAACTGCTCTGTGTTCTGTTAATTCATCTCACAGAGTTACATCTTTCCCTTCAAGAAGCCTTTCGATAAGGCTGTTCTTGTGGAATGGCAAAGGGATATTTGGAAACCCATAGAGGGCTATGGTGAAAAAGGAAATATCTTCCGTTCAAAACTGGAAAGAAGCTTTCTGAGAAACTGCTCTCTGTTCTGTTAATTAATTACACAGAGTTACATCTTTCCCTTCAAGAAGCCTTTCGCTAAGGCTGTTCTTGTGGAATTGGCAAAGGGATATTTGGAAGCCCATAGAGGGCTAGGGTGAAAAAGGAAATACAATGCGTTCAAAACTGGAAAGAAGCTTTCAGAGAAACTGCTCTGTGTTCTGTTAATTCATCTCAGAGAGTTACATCTTTCCATTGAAGAAGCCTTTCGCTAAGGCTGTTCTTTTGGAATAGGCAAAGGGATATTTGTAAGCCCATAGAGGGCTATGTGAAAAAGGAAATATCTTCCGTTCAAAACTGGAAAGAAGCTTACTGAGAAACTGCACTGTGTTCTGTGAATTCATCTCACAGAGTTACATCTTTCCCTTCAAGAAGCCTTTCGCTAAGGCTGTTCTTGTGGAATTGGCAAAGGGATATTTGGAAGCCCATAGAGGGCTATGGTGAAAAAGGAAATATCTTCCATTCAAAACTGGAAAAAAGCTTTCTGAGAAACTGCTCTGAGTTCTGTTAATTCATCTCACAGAGTTACATCTTGCCCTTCAAGAAGCCTTTCGCTAAGGCTGTTCTTGTGGAAATGGCAAAGGGATATTTGGAAGCCCATAGAGGGCTATGTGAAAAAGGAAATATCTTCCGTTCAAAACTGGAAAGAAGCTTTCTGAGAAACTGCTCTGTGTTCTGTTAATTCATCACACAGAGTTACATCTTTCCCTTCAAGAAGCCTTTCGCTAAGGCTGTTCTTGTGGAATTGGCAAAGGGATATTTGGAAGCCCATAGAGGGCTATGGTGAAAAAGGAAATATCTTCCGTTCAAAACTGGAAAGAAGCTTTCTGAGAAACTGCTCTGTGTTCTGTTAATTCATCTCACAGAGTTACATCTTTCCCTTCAAGAAGCCTTTCGCTAAGGCTGTTCTTGTGGAATGGGCAAAGGGATATTTGGAAGCCCATAGAGGGCTATGGTGAAAAAGGAAATATCTACCGTTCAAAACGGGATAGAAGCTTTCTGAGAAACTGCTCTGTGTTCTGTAAATTCATCTCAAAGAGTTACATCTTTCCCTTCAAGAAGCCTTTCGCTAAGGCTGTTCTTGTGTAATTGGCAAAGGGATATTTGGAAGCCCATAGAAGGCTATGGTGAAAAAGGAAATATCTTCCGTTCAAAACTGGATAGAAGCTTTCTGAGAAACTGCTCTGTGTTCTGTTAATTCATCTCACAGAGTTACATCTTTCCCTTCAAGAAGCCTTTCTCTAAGGATGTTCTTGTGGAATTGGCAAAGGGATATTTGGAAGCCCATAGAGGGCTATGGTGAAAAAGGAAATTTCCTCCGTTCAAAACTGGAAAGAAGCTTTCTGAGAAACTGCTCTGTGTTCTGTTAATTCATCTCACAGAGTTACATCTTTTCCTTCAAGAAGCCTTTCGCTAAGGCTGTTCTTGTGGAATTGGCAAATGGATATTTGGAAGCCCATAGAGGGCTAAGGTGAAAAAGGAAATGTTTTCCGTTCAAAACTGGAAAGAAGCTTTCTGAGAAACTGCTCTGTGTTCTGTGAATTCATCTCACAGAGTTACATCTTTCCCTTCAAGAAGCCTTTCGCTAAGGCTGTTCTTGTGGAATTGGCAAAGGGATATTTGGAAGCACATAGAGGGCTATGGTGAAAAAGGAAATAACTTCCATTCGAAACTGGAAAGAAGCTTTCTGAGAAACTGCTCTGTGTTCTGTGAATTCATCTCACAGAGATACATCTTTCCCTTCAAGAAGCCTTTCGCTAAGGCTGTTCTTGTGGAATTGGCAAAGGGATATTTGGAAGCCCATAGAGGGCTATGGTGAAAAAGGAAATATCTTCCATTCAAAACTGGAAAGAAACTTTCTGAGAAACTGCTCTGTGTTCTGTGAATTCATCTCACAGAGTTACATCTTTCCCTTCAAGAAGCCTTTCGCTAAGACTGTTCTTGTGGAATTGGGAAAGGGATACTTGGAAGCCCATAGAGGGCTATGGTGAAAAAGGAAGTACCTTTCGTTCAAAACTGGAAAGAAGCTTTCTGAGAAACTCCTCTGTGTTCTGTTAATTCATCTCACAGAGTTACATCTTTCCCTTCAAGAAGCCTTTCGCTAAGGCTGTTCTTGTGGAATTGGCAAAGGGATATTTGGAAGCCCATAGAGGGCTACGGTGAAAAAGGAAATATCTTCCGTTCAAAACTGGAAAGAAGCTTTCTGAGAAACTGCTCTGTGTTTTGTTAATTCATCTCACAGAGTTACATCTTTCCCCTCAAGAAACCTTTCGCTATGGCTGTTCTTGTGAAATTGGCAAATTGATATTTGGAAGCCCATAGAGGGCTATGGTGAAAAAGGAAATATCTTCCGTTCAAAACTGGAAAGAAGCTTTCTGAGAAACTGCTCTCTGTTCTGTTAATTCATCACACAGAGTTACATCTTTCCCTTCAAGAAGCCTTTCGCTAAGGCTGTTCTTGTGGAATTGGCAAAGGGATATTTGGAAGCCCATAGAGGGCTATGGTGAAAAAGGAAATACAATGCGTTCAAAACTGGAAAGAAGCTTTCAGAGAAACTGCTCTGTGTTCTGTTAATTCATCTCAAAGAGTTACATCTTTCCATTCAAGAAGCCTTTCGCTAAGGCTGTTCTTTTGGAATTGGTAAAGGGATATTTGGAAGCCCATAGAGGGCTATGTGAAAAAGGAAATATCTTCCGTTCAAAACTGGAAAGAAGTTTACTGAGAAACTGCACTGTGTTCTGTGAATTCATCTCACAGAGTTACATCTTTCCCTTCAAGAAGCCTTTCGCTAAGGCTGTTCTTGTGGAATTGGCAAAGGGATATTTGGAAGACCATAGACGGCTATGGTGAAAAAGGAAAAGCCTTCCGTTAAAAACTGGAAAGAAGCTTTCTGAGAAACTGCTTTGTGTTCTGTTAATTCATCTCACAGAGTTACATCTTTCCCTTCAAGAAGCCTTTCGCTAAGGCTGTTCTTGTGGAATTGGCAAAGGGATATTTGGAAGCCCATAGAGGGCTATGGTGAAAAAGGAAATATCTTCCATTCAAAACTGGAAAAAAGCTTTCTGAGAAACTGCTCTGAGTTCTGTTAATTCATCTCACAGAGTTACATCTTGCCCTTCAAGAAGCCTTTCGCTAAGGCTGTTCTTGTGGAAATGGCAAAGGGATATTTGGAAGCCCATAGAGGGCTATGTGAAAAAGGAAATATCTTCCGTTCAAAACTGGAAAGAAGCTTTCTGAGAAACTGCTCTGTGTTCTGTTAATTCATCACACAGAGTTACATCTTTCCCTTCAAGAAGCCTTTCGCTAAGGCTGTTCTTGTGGAATTGGCAAAGGGATATTTGGAAGCCCATAGAGGGCTATGTGAAAAAGGAAATATCTTCCGTTCAAAACTGGAAAGAAGCTTTCTGAGAAACTGCTCTGTGTTCTGTTAATTCATCACACAGAGTTACATCTTTCCCTTCAAGAAGCCTTTCGCTAAGGCTGTTCTTGTGGAATTGGCAAAGGGATATTTGGAAGCCCATAGAGGGCTATGGTGAAAAAGGAAATATCTTCCGTTCAAAACTGGAAAGAAGCTTTCTGAGAAACTGCTCTGTGTTCTGTTAATTCATCTCACAGAGTTACATCTTTCCCTTCAAGAAGCCTTTCGCTAAGGCTGTTCTTGTGGAATTGGCAAAGGGATATTTGGAAGCCCATAGAGGGCTATGGTGAAAAAGGAAATATCTTCCGTTCAAAACTGGAAAGAAGCTTTCTGAGAAACTGCTCTGTGTTCTGTTAATTCATCTCACAGAGTTACATCTTTCCCCTCAAGAAGCCTTTCGCTAAGGCTGTTCTTGTGGAATTGGCAAAGGGATATTTGGAAGCCCATAGAGGGCTATGGTGAAAAAGGAAATATCTTCCGTTCAAAACTGGAAAGAAGCTTTCTGAGAAACTGCTCTGTGTTCTGTTAATTCATCTCACAGAGTTACATCTTTCCCTTCAAGAAGCCTTTCGCTAAGGCTGTTCTTGTGGAATTGGCAAAGGGATATTTGGAAGCCCATAGAGGGCTATGGTGAAAAAGGAAATATCTACCGTTCAAAACGGGAAAGAAGCTTTCTGAGAAACTGCTCTGTGTTCTGTAAATTCATCTCAAAGAGTTACATCTTTCCCTTCAAGAAGCCTTTCGCTAAGGCTGTTCTTGTGTAATTGGCAAAGGGATATTTGGAAGCCCATAGAAGGCTTTGGTGAAAAAGGAAATATCTTCCGTTCAAAACTGGATAGAAGCTTTCTGAGAAACTGCTCTGTGTTCTGTTAATTCATCTCACAGAGTTACATCTTTCCCTTCAAGAAGCCTTTCTCTAAGGATGTTCTTGTGGAATTGGCAAAGGGATATTTGGAAGCCCATAGAGGGCTATGGTGAAAAAGGAAATTTCCTCCGTTCAAAACTGGAAAGAAGCTTTCTGAGAAACTGCTCTGTGTTCTGTTAATTCATCTCACAGAGTTACATCTTTTCCTTCAAGAAGCCTTTCGCTAAGGCTGTTCTTGTGGAATTGGCAAATGGATATTTGGAAGCCCATAGAGGGCTAAGGTGAAAAAGGAAATGTTTTCCGTTCAAAACTGGAAAGAAGCTTTCTGAGAAACTGCTCTGTGTTCTGTGAATTCATCTCACAGAGTTACATCTTTCCCTTCAAGAAGCCTTTCGCTAAGGCTGTTCTTGTGGAATTGGCAAAGGGATATTTGGAAGCACATAGAGGGCTATGGTGAAAAAGGAAATAACTTCCATTCGAAACTGGAAAGAAGCTTTCTGAGAAACTGCTCTGTGTTCTGTGAATTCATCTCACAGAGATACATCTTTCCCTTCAAGAAGCCTTTCGCTAAGGCTGTTCTTGTGGAATTGGCAAAGGGATATTTGGAAGCCCATAGAGGGCTATGGTGAAAAAGGAAATATCTTCCATTCAAAACTGGAAAGAAACTTTCTGAGAAACTGCTCTGTGTTCTGTGAATTCATCTCACAGAGTTACATCTTTCCCTTCAAGAAGCCTTTCGCTAAGACTGTTCTTGTGGAATTGGGAAAGGGATACTTGGAAGCCCATAGAGGGCTATGGTGAAAAAGGAAGTACCTTTCGTTCAAAACTGGAAAGAAGCTTTCTGAGAAACTCCTCTGTGTTCTGTTAATTCATCTCACAGAGTTACATCTTTCCCTTCAAGAAGCCTTTCGCTAAGGCTGTTCTTGTGGAATTGGCAAAGGGATATTTGGAAGCCCATAGAGGGCTACGGTGAAAAAGGAAATATCTTCCGTTCAAAACTGGAAAGAAGCTTTCTGAGAAACTGCTCTGTGTTTTGTTAATTCATCTCACAGAGTTACATCTTTCCCCTCAAGAAACCTTTCGCTATGGCTGTTCTTGTGAAATTGGCAAATTGATATTTGGAAGCCCATAGAGGGCTATGGTGAAAAAGGAAATATCTTCCGTTCAAAACTGGAAAGAAGCTTTCTGAGAAACTGCTCTCTGTTCTGTTAATTCATCACACAGAGTTACATCTTTCCCTTCAAGAAGCCTTTCGCTAAGGCTGTTCTTGTGGAATTGGCAAAGGGATATTTGGAAGCCCATAGAGGGCTATGGTGAAAAAGGAAATACAATGCGTTCAAAACTGGAAAGAAGCTTTCAGAGAAACTGCTCTGTGTTCTGTTAATTCATCTCAAAGAGTTACATCTTTCCATTCAAGAAGCCTTTCGCTAAGGCTGTTCTTTTGGAATTGGTAAAGGGATATTTGGAAGCCCATAGAGGGCTATGTGAAAAAGGAAATATCTTCCGTTCAAAACTGGAAAGAAGTTTACTGAGAAACTGCACTGTGTTCTGTGAATTCATCTCACAGAGTTACATCTTTCCCTTCAAGAAGCCTTTCGCTAAGGCTGTTCTTGTGGAATTGGCAAAGGGATATTTGGAAGACCATAGACGGCTATGGTGAAAAAGGAAAAGCCTTCCGTTAAAAACTGGAAAGAAGCTTTCTGAGAAACTGCTTTGTGTTCTGTTAATTCATCTCACAGAGTTACATCTTTCCCTTCAAGAAGCCTTTCGCTAAGGCTGTTCTTGTGGAATTGGCAAAGGGATATTTGGAAGCCCATAGAGGGCTATGGTGAAAAAGGAAATATCTTCCATTCAAAACTGGAAAAAAGCTTTCTGAGAAACTGCTCTGAGTTCTGTTAATTCATCTCACAGAGTTACATCTTGCCCTTCAAGAAGCCTTTCGCTAAGGCTGTTCTTGTGGAAATGGCAAAGGGATATTTGGAAGCCCATAGAGGGCTATGTGAAAAAGGAAATATCTTCCGTTCAAAACTGGAAAGAAGCTTTCTGAGAAACTGCTCTGTGTTCTGTTAATTCATCACACAGAGTTACATCTTTCCCTTCAAGAAGCCTTTCGCTAAGGCTGTTCTTGTGGAATTGGCAAAGGGATATTTGGAAGCCCATAGAGGGCTATGGTGAAAAAGGAAATATCTTCCGTTCAAAACTGGAAAGAAGCTTTCTGAGAAACTGCTCTGTGTTCTGTTAATTCATCTCACAGAGTTACATCTTTCCCTTCAAGAAGCCTTTCGCTAAGGCTGTTCTTGTGGAATTGGCAAAGGGATATTTGGAAGCCCATAGAGGGCTATGGTGAAAAAGGAAATATCTTCCGTTCAAAACTGGAAAGAAGCTTTCTGAGAAACTGCTCTGTGTTCTGTTAATTCATCTCACAGAGTTACATCTTTCCCCTCAAGAAGCCTTTCGCTAAGGCTGTTCTTGTGGAATTGGCAAAGGGATATTTGGAAGCCCATAGAGGGCTATGGTGAAAAAGGAAATATCTTCCGTTCAAAACTGGAAAGAAGCTTTCTGAGAAACTGCTCTGTGTTCTGTTAATTCATCTCACAGAGTTACATCTTTCCCTTCAAGAAGCCTTTCGCTAAGGCTGTTCTTGTGGAATTGGCAAAGGGATATTTGGAAGCCCATAGAGGGCTATGGTGAAAAAGGAAATATCTACCGTTCAAAACGGGAAAGAAGCTTTCTGAGAAACTGCTCTGTGTTCTGTAAATTCATCTCAAAGAGTTACATCTTTCCCTTCAAGAAGCCTTTCGCTAAGGCTGTTCTTGTGTAATTGGCAAAGGGATATTTGGAAGCCCATAGAAGGCTTTGGTGAAAAAGGAAATATCTTCCGTTCAAAACTGGATAGAAGCTTTCTGAGAAACTGCTCTGTGTTCTGTTAATTCATCTCACAGAGTTACATCTTTCCCTTCAAGAAGCCTTTCTCTAAGGATGTTCTTGTGGAATTGGCAAAGGGATATTTGGAAGCCCATAGAGGGCTATGGTGAAAAAGGAAATTTCCTCCGTTCAAAACTGGAAAGAAGCTTTCTGAGAAACTGCTCTGTGTTCTGTTAATTCATCTCACAGAGTTACATCTTTTCCTTCAAGAAGCCTTTCGCTAAGGCTGTTCTTGTGGAATTGGCAAATGGATATTTGGAAGCCCATAGAGGGCTAAGGTGAAAAAGGAAATGTTTTCCGTTCAAAACTGGAAAGAAGCTTTCTGAGAAACTGCTCTGTGTTCTGTGAATTCATCTCACAGAGTTACATCTTTCCCTTCAAGAAGCCTTTCGCTAAGGCTGTTCTTGTGGAATTGGCAAAGGGATATTTGGAAGCACATAGAGGGCTATGGTGAAAAAGGAAATAACTTCCATTCGAAACTGGAAAGAAGCTTTCTGAGAAACTGCTCTGTGTTCTGTGAATTCATCTCACAGAGATACATCTTTCCCTTCAAGAAGCCTTTCGCTAAGGCTGTTCTTGTGGAATTGGCAAAGGGATATTTGGAAGCCCATAGAGGGCTATGGTGAAAAAGGAAATATCTTCCATTCAAAACTGGAAAGAAACTTTCTGAGAAACTGCTCTGTGTTCTGTGAATTCATCTCACAGAGTTACATCTTTCCCTTCAAGAAGCCTTTCGCTAAGACTGTTCTTGTGGAATTGGGAAAGGGATACTTGGAAGCCCATAGAGGGCTATGGTGAAAAAGGAAGTACCTTTCGTTCAAAACTGGAAAGAAGCTTTCTGAGAAACTCCTCTGTGTTCTGTTAATTCATCTCACAGAGTTACATCTTTCCCTTCAAGAAGCCTTTCGCTAAGGCTGTTCTTGTGGAATTGGCAAAGGGATATTTGGAAGCCCATAGAGGGCTACGGTGAAAAAGGAAATATCTTCCGTTCAAAACTGGAAAGAAGCTTTCTGAGAAACTGCTCTGTGTTTTGTTAATTCATCTCACAGAGTTACATCTTTCCCCTCAAGAAACCTTTCGCTATGGCTGTTCTTGTGAAATTGGCAAATTGATATTTGGAAGCCCATAGAGGGCTATGGTGAAAAAGGAAATATCTTCCGTTCAAAACTGGAAAGAAGCTTTCTGAGAAACTGCTCTCTGTTCTGTTAATTCATCACACAGAGTTACATCTTTCCCTTCAAGAAGCCTTTCGCTAAGGCTGTTCTTGTGGAATTGGCAAAGGGATATTTGGAAGCCCATAGAGGGCTATGGTGAAAAAGGAAATACAATGCGTTCAAAACTGGAAAGAAGCTTTCAGAGAAACTGCTCTGTGTTCTGTTAATTCATCTCAGAGAGTTACATCTTTCCATTCAAGAAGCCTTTCGCTAAGGCTGTTCTTTTGGAATTGGTAAAGGGATATTTGGAAGCCCATAGAGGGCTATGTGAAAAAGGAAATATCTTCCGTTCAAAACTGGAAAGAAGTTTACTGAGAAACTGCACTGTGTTCTGTGAATTCAACTCACAGAGTTACATCTTTCCCTTCAAGAAGCCTTTCGCTAAGGCTGTTCTTGTGGAATTGGCAAAGGGATATTTGGAAGACCATAGACGGCTATGGTGAAAAAGGAAAGCCTTCCGTTAAAAACTGGAAAGAAGCTTTCTGAGAAACTGCTTTGTGTTCTGTTAATTCATCTCACAGAGTTACATCTTTCCCTTCAAGAAGCCTTTCGCTAAGGCTGTTCTTGTGGAATTGGCAAAGGGATATTTGGAAGCCCATAGAGGGCTATGGTGAAAAAGGAAATATCTTCCATTCAAAACTGGAAAAAAGCTTTCTGAGAAACTGCTCTGAGTTCTGTTAATTCATCTCACAGAGTTACATCTTGCCCTTCAAGAAGCCTTTCGCTAAGGCTGTTCTTGTGGAAATGGCAAAGGGATATTTGGAAGCCCATAGAGGGCTATGTGAAAAAGGAAATATCTTCCGTTCAAAACTGGAAAGAAGCTTTCTGAGAAACTGCTCTGTGTTCTGTTAATTCATCACACAGAGTTACATCTTTCCCTTCAAGAAGCCTTTCGCTAAGGCTGTTCTTGTGGAATTGGCAAAGGGATATTTGGAAGCCCATAGAGGGCTATGGTGAAAAAGGAAATATCTTCCGTTCAAAACTGGAAAGAAGCTTTCTGAGAAACTGCTCTGTGTTCTGTTAATTCATCTCACAGAGTTACATCTTTCCCTTCAAGAAGCCTTTCGCTAAGGCTGTTCTTGTGGAATTGGCAAAGGGATATTTGGAAGCCCATAGAGGGCTATGGTGAAAAAGGAAATATCTTCCGTTCAAAACTGGAAAGAAGCTTTCTGAGAAACTGCTCTGTGTTCTGTTAATTCATCTCACAGAGTTACATCTTTCCCTTCAAGAAGCCTTTCGCTAAGGCTGTTCTTGTGGAATTGGCAAAGGGATATTTGGAAGCCCATAGAGGGCTATGGTGAAAAAGGAAATATCTACCGTTCAAAACGGGAAAGAAGCTTTCTGAGAAACTGCTCTGTGTTCTGTAAATTCATCTCGAAGAGTTACATCTTTCCCTTCAAGAAGCCTTTCGCTAAGGCTGTTCTTGTGGAATTGGCAAAGGGATATTTGGAAGCCCATAGAAGGCTATGGTGAAAAAGGAAATATCTTCCGTTCAAAACTGGATAGAAGCTTTCTGAGAAACTGCTCTGTGTTCTGTTAATTCATCTCACAGAGTTACATCTTTCCCTTCAAGAAGCCTTTCTCTAAGGATGTTCTTGTGGAATTGGCAAAGGGATATTTGGAAGCCCATAGAGGGCTATGGTGAAAAAGGAAATTTCCTCCGTTCAAAACTGGAAAGAAGCTTTCTGAGAAACTGCTCTGTGTTCTGTTAATTCATCTCACAGAGTTACATCTTTTCATTCAAGAAGCCTTTCGCTAAGGCTGTTCTTGTGGAATTGGCAAATGGATATTTGGAAGCCCATAGAGGGCTAAGGTGAAAAAGGAAATGTTTTCCGTTCAAAACTGGAAAGAAGCTTTCTGAGAAACTGCTCTGTGTTCTGGAATTCATCTCACAGAGTTACATCTTTCCCTTCAAGAAACCTTTCGCTAAGGCTGTTCTTGTGGAATTGGCAAAGGGATATTTGGAAGCACATAGAGGGCTATGGTGAAAAAGGAAATAACTTCCATTCGAAACTGGAAAGAAGCTTTCTGAGAAACTGCTCTGTGTTCTGTGAATTCATCTCACAGAGATACATCTTTCCCTTCAAGAAGCCTTTCGCTAAGGCTGTTCTTGTGGAATTGGCAAAGGGATATTTGGAAGACCATAGAGGGCTATGGTGAAAAAGGAAATATCTTCCGTTCAAAACTGGATAGAAGCTTTCTGAGAAACTGCTCTCTGTTCTGTTAATTCATCACACAGAGTTACATCTTTCCCTTCAAGAAGCCTTTCGCTAAGGCTGTTCTTGTGGAATTGGCAAAGGGATATTTGGAAGCCCATAGAGGGCTATGGTGAAAAAGGAAATACAATGCGTTCAAAACTGGAAAGAAGCTTTCAGAGAAACTGCTCTGTGTTCTGTTAATTCATCTCAGAGAGTTACATCTTTCCATTCAAGAAGCCTTTCGCTAAGGCTGTTCTTTTGGAATTGGCAAAGGGATATTTGGAAGCCCATAGAGGGCTATGTGAAAAAGGAAATATCTTCCGTTCAAAACTGGAAAGAAGTTTACTGAGAAACTGCACTGTGTTCTGTGAATTCATCTCACAGAGTTACATCTTTCCCTTCAAGAAGCCTTTCGCTAAGGCTGTTCTTGTGGAATTGGCAAAGGGATATTTGGAAGACCATAGACGGCTATGGTGAAAAAGGAAAAACCTTCCGTTAAAAACTGGAAAGAAGCTTTCTGAGAAACTGCTTTGTGTTCTGTTAATTCATCTCACAGAGTTACATCTTTCCCTTCAAGAAGCCTTTCGCTAAGGCTGTTCTTGTGGAATTGGCAAAGGGATATTTGGAAGCCCATAGAGGGCTATGGTGAAAAAGGAAATATCTTCCATTCAAAACTGGAAAAAAGCTTTCTGAGAAACTGCTCTGAGTTCTGTTAATTCATCTCACAGAGTTACATCTTGCCCTTCAAGAAGCCTTTCGCTAAGGCTGTTCTTGTGGAAATGGCAAAGGGATATTTGGAAGCCCATAGAGGGCTATGTGAAAAAGGAAATATCTTCCGTTCAAAACTGGAAAGAAGCTTTCTGAGAAACTGCTCTGTGTTCTGTTAATTCATCACACAGAGTTACATCTTTCCCTTCAAGAAGCCTTTCGCTAAGGCTGTTCTTGTGGAATTGGCAAAGGGATATTTGGAAGCCCATTGAGGGCTATGGTGAAAAAGGAAATATCTTCCGTTCAAAACTGGAAGTAAGCTTTCTGAGAAACTGCTCTGTGTTCTGTTAATTCATCTCACAGAGTTACATCTTTCCCTTTTAGAAGCCTTTCGCTAAGGCTGTTCTTTTGGAATTGGCAAAGGGATATTTGGAAGCCCATAGAGGGCTATGGTGAAAAAGGAAATATCTTCCGTTGAAAACTGGAAAGAAGCCTTCTGAGAAACTGCTCTGTGTTCTGTGAATTCATCTCACAGAGTTACATCTTTCCCTTCAAGAAGCCTTTCGCTAAGGCTGTTCTTGTGGAATTGGCAAAGGGATATTTGGAAGCCCATGGAGGGCTATGGTGAAAACGGAAATATCTTCCGTTCAAAACTGGAAAGAAGCCTTCTGGGAAACTGCTCTGTGTTCTGTTAATTCATCTCACAGAGTTACATCTTTCCCTTCAAGAAGCCTTTCGCTAAGGCTGTTCTTGTGGAATTGGCAAAGGGATATTTGGAAGCCCATAGAGGGCTATGGTGAAAAAGGAAATATCTTCGGTTCAAAACTGGAAAGAAGCTTTCTGAGAAACTGCTCTGTGTTCTGTTAATTCAACTCACAGAGTTACATCTTTCCCTTCAAGAAGCCTTTCGATAAGGCTGTTCTTGTGGAATGGCAAAGGGATATTTGGAAACCCATAGATGGCTATGGTGAAAAAGGAAATATCTTCCGTTCAAAACTGGAAAGAAGCTTTCTGAGAAACTGCTCTCTGTTCTGTTAATTCATTACACAGAGTTACATCTTTCCCTTCAAGAAGCCTTTCGCTAAGGCTGTTCTTGTGGAATTGGCAAAGGGATATTTGGAAGCCCATAGAGGGCTATGGTGAAAAAGGAAATACAATGCGTTCAAAACTGGAAAGAAGCTTTCAGAGAAACTGCTCTGTGTTCTGTTAATTCATCTCAGAGAGTTACATCTTTCCATTCAGGAAGCCTTTCGCTAAGGCTGTTCTTTTGGAATTGGCAAAGGGATATTTGGAAGCCCATAGAGGGCTATGTGAAAAAGGAAATATCTTCCGTTCAAAACTGGAAAGAAGCTTACTGAGAAACTGCACTGTGTTCTGTGAATTCATCTCACAGAGTTACATCTTTCCCTTCAAGAAGCCTTTCGCTAAGGCTGTTCTTGTGGAATTGGCAAAGGGATATTTGGAAGACCATAGACGGCTATGGTGAAAAAGGAAAAACCTTCCGTTAAAAACTGGAAAGAAGCTTTCTGAGAAACTGCTTTGTGTTCTGTTAATTCATCTCACAGAGTTACATCTTTCCCTTCAAGAAGCCTTTCGCTAAGGCTGTTCTTGTGGAATTGGCAAAGGGATATTTGGAAGCCCATAGAGGGCTATGGTGAAAAAGGAAATATCTTCCATTCAAAACTGGAAAAAAGCTTTCTGAGAAACTGCTCTGAGTTCTGTTAATTCATCTCACAGAGTTACATCTTGCCCTTCAAGAAGCTTTTCGCTAAGGCTGTTCTTGTGGAAATGGCAAAGGGATATTTGGAAGATCATAGAGGGCTATGTGAAAAAGGAAATATCTTCCGTTCAAAACTTGAAAGAAGCTTTCTGAGAAACTGCTCTGTGTTCTGTTAATTCATCACACAGAGTTACATCTTTCCCTTCAAGAAGCCTTTCGCTAAGGCTGTTCTTGTGGAATTGGCAAATGGATATTTGGAAGCCCATAGAGGGCTATGGTGAAAAAGGAAATATCTTCCGTTCAAAACTGGAAAGAAGCTTTCTAAGAAACTGCTCTGTGTTCTGTTTATTCATCTCACAGAGTTACATCTTTCCCTTCAAGAAGCCTTTCGCTAAGGCTGTTCTTGTGGAATTGGCAAAGGGATATTTGGAAGCCCATAGAGGGCTATGTTGAAAAAGGAAATATCTTCCATTCAAAACTGGAAAAAAGCTTTCTGAGAAACTGCTCTGAGTTCTGTTAATTCATCTCACAGAGTTACATCTTGCCCTTCAAGAAGCCTTTCGCTAAGACTGTTCTTGTGGAATTGGGAAAGGGATACTTGGAAGCCCATAGAGGGCTATGGTGAAAAAGGAAATATCTTCCGTTGAAAACTGGAAAGAAGCTTTCTGAGAAACTGCTCTGTGTTCTGTGAATTCATCTCACAGAGTTACATCTTTCCCTTCAAGAAGCCTTTCGCTAAGACTGTTCTTGTGGAATTGGGAAAGGGATACTTGGAAGCCCATAGAGGGCTATGGTGAAAAAGGAAGTACCTTTCGTTCAAAACTGGAAAGAAGCTTTCTGAGAAACTGCTCTGTGTTCTGTTAATTCATCTCACAGAGTTACATCTTTCCCTTCAAGAAGCCTTTCGCTAAGGCTGTTCTTGTGGAATTGGCAAAGGGATATTTGGAAGCCCATAGAGGGCTACGGTGAAAAAGGAAATATCTTCCGTTCAAAACTGGAAAGAAGCTTTCTGAGAAACTGCTCTGTGTTCTGTAAATTCATCACACAGAGTTACATCTTTCCCTTCAAGAAGCCTTTCGCTAAGGCTGTTCTTGTGGAATTGGCAAAGGGATATTTGGAAGCCCATAGAGGGCTATCGTGAAAAAGGAAATATCTACCGTTCAAAACGGGAAAGAAGCTTTCTGAGAAACTGCTCTGTGTTCTGTAAATTCATCACACAGAGTTACATCTTTCCCTTCAAGAAGCCTTTCGCTAAGGCTGTTCTTGTGGAACTGGCAAAGGGATATTTGGAAGCCCATAGAGGGCTATGGTGAAAAAGGAAATATCTTCCGTTCAAAATTGGAAAGAAGCTTTCTGAGAAACTGCTCTGTGTTCTGTTAATTCATCTCACAGAGTTACATCTTTCCCTTCAAGAAGCCTTTCGCTAAGGCTGTTCTTGTGGAATTGGCAAAGGGATATTTGGAAGCCCATAGAGGGCTATGGTGAAAAAGGAAATATCTACCGTTCAAAACGGGAAAGAAGCTTTCTGAGAAACTGCTCTGTGTTCTGTAAATTCATCTCAAAGAGTTACATCTTTCCCTTCAAGAAGCCTTTCGCTAAGGCTGTTCTTGTGTAATTGGCAAAGGGATATTTGGAAGCCCATAGAAGGCTATGGTGAAAAAGGAAATATCTTCCGTTCAAAACTGGAAAGAAGCTTTCTGAGAAACTGCTGTGTGTTCTGTTAATTCATCTCACTGAGTTACATCTTTTCCTTCAAGAAGCCTTTCGCTAAGGCTGTTCTTGTGCAATTGGCAAATGGATATTTGGAAGCCCTTAGAGGGCTAAGGTGAAAAAGGAAATATTTTCCGTTCAAAACTGGAAAGAAGCTTTCTGAGAAACCGCTCTGTGTTCTGTGAATTCATCTCACAGAGTTACATCTTTCCCTTCAAGAAGCCTTTCGCTAAGGCTGTTCTTGTGGAATTGGCAAAGGGATATTTGGAAGCACATAGAGGGCTATGGTGAAAAAGGAAATAACTTCCATTCGAAACTGGAAAGAAGCTTTCTGAGAAACTGCTCTGTGTTCTGTGAATTCATCTCACAGAGATACATCTTTTCCTTCAAGAAGCCTTTCGCTAAGGCTGTTCTTGTGGAATTGGCAAAGGGATATTTGGAAGCCAATAGAGGGCTATGGTGAAAAAGGAAATATCTTCCATTCAAAACTGGAAAAAAGCTTTCTGAGAAACTGCTCTGAGTTCTGTTAATTCATCTCACAGAGTTACATCTTGCCCTTCAAGAAGCCTTTCGCTAAGGCTGTTCTTGTGGAAATGGCAAAGGGATATTTGGAAGCCCATAGAGGGCTATGTGAAAAAGGAAATATATTCCGTTCAAAACTGGAAAGAAGCTTTATGAGAAACTGCTCTGTGTTCTGTTAATTCATCACACAGAGTTACATGTTTCCCTTCAAGAAGCCTTTCGCTAAGGCTGTTCTTGTGGAATTGGCAAAGGGATATTTGGAAGCCCATAGAGGGCTATGGTGAAAAAGGAAATATCTACCGTTCAAAACGGGAAAGAATCTTTCTGAGAAACTGCTCTGTGTTCTGTAAATTCATCACACAGAGTTACATCTTTCCCTTCAAGAAGCCTTTCGCTAAGGCTGTTCTTGTGGAATTGGCAAAGGGATATTTGGAAGCCCATAGAGGGCTATGGTGAAAAAGGAAATATCTACCGTTCAAAACGGGAAAGAAGCTTTCTGAGAAACTGCTCTGTGTTCTGTAAATTCATCACACAGAGTTACATCGTTCCCTTCAAGTAGCCTTTCGCTAAGGCTGTTCTTGTGGAACTGGCAAAGGGATATTTGGAAGCCCATAGAGGGCTATGGTGAAAAAGGAAATATCTTCCGTTCAAAACTGGAAAGAAGCTTTCTGAGAAACTGCTCTGTGTTCTGTTAATTCATCTCACAGAGTTACATCTTTCCCTTCAAGAAGCCTTTCGCTAAGGCTGTTCTTGTGGAATTGGCAAAGGGATATTTGGAAGCCCATAGAGGGCTATGGTGAAAAAGGAAATATCTACCGTTCAAAACGGGAAAGAAGCTTTCTGAGAAACTGCTCTGTGTTCTGTAAATTCATCTCAAAGAGTTACATCTTTCCCTTCAAGAAGCCTTTCGCTAAGGCTGTTCTTGTGTAATTGGCAAAGGGATATTTGGAAGCCCATAGAAGGCTATGGTGAAAAAGGAAATATCTTCCGTTCAAAACTGGAAAGAAGCTTTCTGAGAAACTGCTGTGTGTTCTGTTAATTCATCTCACAGAGTTACATCTTTTCCTTCAAGAAGCCTTTCGCTAAGGCTGTTCTTGTGGAATTGGCAAATGGATATTTGGAAGCCCTTAGAGGGCTAAGGTGAAAAAGGAAATATTTTCCGTTCAAAACTGGAAAGAAGCTTTCTGAGAAACCGCTCTGTGATCTGTGAATTCATCTCACAGAGTTACATCTTTCCCTTCAAGAAGCCTTTCGCTAAGGCTGTTCTTGTGGAATTGGCAAAGGGATATTTGGAAGCACAGAGAGGGCTATGGTGAAAAAGGAAATAACTTCCATTCGAAACTGGAAAGAAGCTTTCTGAGAAACTGCTCTGTGTTCTGTGAATTCATCTCACAGAGATACATCTTTCCCTTCAAGAAGCCTTTCGCTAAGGCTGTTCTTGTGGAATTGGCAAAGGGATATTTGGAAGACCATAGAGGGCTATGGTGAAAAAGGAAATATCTTCCATTCAAAACTGGAAAGAAACTTTCTGAGAAACTGCTCTGTGTTCTGTGAATTCATCTCACAGAGTTACATCTTTCCCTTCAAGAAGCCTTTCGCTAAGACTGTTCTTGTGGAATTGGGAAAGGGATACTTGGAAGCCCATAGAGGGCTATGGTGAAAAAGGAAGTACCTTTCGTTCAAAACTGGAAAGAAGCTTTCTGAGAAACTGCTCTGTGTTCTGTTAATTCATCTCACAGAGTTACATCTTTCCCTTCAAGAAGCCTTTCGCTAAGGCTGTTCTTGTGGAATTGGCAAAGGGATATTTGGAAGCCCATAGAGGGCTATGCTGAAAAAGGAAATATCTTCCGTTCAAAACTGGAAAGAAGCTTTCTGAGAAACTGCTCTGTGTTCTGTTAATTCATCTCACAGAGTTACATCTTTCCCTTCAAGAAGCCTTTCGCTAAGGCTGTTCTTTTCGAATTGGCAAAGGGATATTTTTAAGCCCATAGAGGGCTATGGTGAAAAAGGAAATATCTACCGTTCAAAACGGGAAAGAAGCTTTCTGAGAAACTGCACTGTGTTCTGTTAATTCGTCTCACAGAGTTACATCTTTCCCTTCAAGAAGCCTTTCTCTAAGGATGTTCTTGTGGAATTGGCAAAGGGATATTTGGAAGCCCATAGAGGGCTGTGGTGAAAAAGGAAATTTCCTCCGTTCAAAACTGGAAAGAAGCTTTCTGAGAAACTGCTGTGTGTTCTGTAAATTCATCTCAAAGAGTTTCATCTTTCCCTTCAAGAAGCCTTTCGCTAAGGCTGTTCTTGTGGAATTGGCAAAGGGATATTTGGAAGCCCACAGAAGGCTATGGTGAAAAAGGAAATATCTTCCGTTCAAAACTGGATAGAAGCTTTCTGAGAAACTGCTCTGTGTTCTGTTAATTCATCTCACAGATTTACATCTTTCCCTTCAAGAAGCCTTTCTCTAAGGATGTTCTTGTGGAATTGGCAAAGGGATATTTGGAAGCCCATAGAGGGCTATGGTGAAAAAGGAAATTTCCTCCGTTCAAAACTGGAAAGAAGCTTTCTGAGAAACTGCTCTGTGTTCTCTTAATTCATCTCACAGAGTTACATCTTTTCCTTCAAGAAGCCTTTCGCTAAGGCTGTTCTTGTGGAATTGGCAAATGGATATTTGGAAGCCCATAGAGGGCTAAGGTGAAAAAGGAAATGTTTTCCGTTCAAAACTGGAAAGAAGCTTTCTGAGAAACTGCTCTGTGTTCTGTGAAATCATCTCACAGAGTTACATCTTTCCCTTAAAGAAGCCTTTCGCTAAGGCTGTTCTTGTGGAATTGGCAAAGGGATATTTGGAAGCACATAGAGGGCTATGGTGAAAAAGGAAATAACTTCCATTCGAAACTGGAAAGAAGCTTTCTGAGAAACTGCTCTGTGTTCTGTTATTTCATCTCACAGAGTTACATCTTTCCCTTCAAGAAGCCTTTCGCTAAGGCTGTTCTTGTGGAATTGGCAAAGGGATATTTGGAAGCCCATAGAGGGCTATGGTGAAAAAGGAAATATCTTCCATTCAAAACTGGAAAGAAGCTTTCTGAGAAACTGCTCTGTGTTTTGTTAATTCATCTCACAGAGTTACATCTTTCCCCTCAAGAAACCTTTCGCTATGGCTGTTCTTGTGAAATTGGCAAATTGATATTTGGAAGCCCATAGAGGGCTATGGTGAAAAAGGAAATTACTTCCGTTCAAAACTGGAAAGAAGCTTTCTGAGAAACTGCTCTCTGTTCTGTTAATTCATCACACAGAGTTACATCTTTCCCTTCAAGAAGCCTTTCGCTAAGGCTGTTCTTGTGGAATTGGCAAAGGGATATTTGGAAGCCCATAGAGGGCTATGGTGAAAAAGGAAATACAATGCGTTCAAAACTGGAAAGAAGCTTTCAGAGCAACTGCTCTGTGTTCTGTTAATTCATCTCAGAGAGTTACATCTTTCCATTCAAGAAGCCTTTCGCTAAGGCTGTTCTTGTGGAATTGGCAAAGGGATATTTGGAAAACCATAGACGGCTATGGTGAAAAAGGAAAAACCTTCCTTTAAAAACTGGAAAGAAGCTTTCTGAGAAACTGCTTTGTGTTCTGTTAATTCATCTCACAGAGTTACATCTTTCCCTTCAAGAAGCCTTTCGCTAAGGCTGTTCTTGTGGAATTGGCAAAGGGATATTTAGAAGCCCATAGAGGGCTATGGTGAAAAAGGAAATATCTTCCATTCAAAACTGGAAAAAAGCTTTCTGAGAAACTGCTCTGAGTTCTGTTAATTCATCTCACAGAGTTACATCTTGCCCTTCAAGAAGCCTTTCGCTAAGGCTCTTCTTGTGGAAATGGCAAAGGGATATTTGGAAGCCCATAGAGTGCTATGTGAAAAAGGAAATATCTTCCGTTCAAAACTGGAAAGAAGCTTTCTGAGAAACTGCTCTGTGTTCTGTTAATTCATCACACAGAGTTACATCTTTCCCTTCAAGAAGCCTTTCGCTAAGGCTGTTCTTGTGGAATTGGCAAAGGGATATTTGGAAGCCCATAGAGGGCTATGGTGAAAAAGGAAATATCTTCCGTTCAAAACTGGAAAGAAGCTTTCTGAGAAACTGCTCTGTGTTCTGTAATTTCATCTCACAGAGTTACATCTTTCCCTTCAAGAAGCCTTTCGCTAAGGCTGTTCTTGTGGAATTGGCAAAAGGATATTTGGAAACCCATAGAGGGCTATGGTGAAAAAGGAAATATCTTCCGTTCAAAACTGGAAAGAAGCTTTCTGAGAAACTGCTCTGTGTTCTGTTAATTCATCTCACAGAGTTACATCTTTCCCTTTAAGAAGCCTTTCGCTAAGGCTGTTCTTGTGGAATTGGCAAAGGGATATTTGGAAGCCCATAGAGGGCTATGGTGAGAAAGGAAATATCTTCCATTCAAATCTGGAAAGGAGCTTTCTTAGAAACTTCTCTGTGTTCTGTTAATTCATCTCACAGAGTTACATCTTGCCCTTCAAGAAGCCTTTCGCTAAGGCTGTTCTTGTGGAATTGGCAAAAGGGATATTTGGAAGCCCATAGAGAGCTATGGTGAAAAAGGAAGTATCTTCTGTTCAATACTGGAAAGAAGCTTTCTGAGAAACTGCTCTGTGTTCTGTTAATTCATCTCCCAGTGTTACATCTTTCCCATCAAGAAGTCTTTCGCTAAGGCTGTTCTTGTGGAATTGGCAAAGGGATATTTGGAAGCCCATAGAGGGCTATGGTGAAAAAGGAAATATCTTCCATTCAAAACTGGAAAGAAGCTTTCTGAGAAACTGCTCTGAGTTCTGTTAATTCATCTCACAGAGTTACATCTTGCCCTTCAAGAAGCCTTTCGCTAAGGCTGTTCCTGTGGAATTGGCAAAGGGATATTTGGAAGCCCCTAGAGGTCTATGGTGAAAAAGGAAATATCTTCCATTCAAAACTGGAAAGAAACTTTCTGAGAAACTGCTCTGTGTTCTGTGAATTCATCTCACAGAGTTACATCTTTCCCTTCAAGAAGCCTTTCGCTAAGACTGTTCTTGTGTAATTGGCAAAGGGATATTTGGAAGCCCATAGATGGCTATGGTAAAAAAGGAAATATCTTCCGTTCAAAACTGGAAAGAAGCTTTCCGAGAAACTGCTCTGTGTTCTCTAAATTCATCTCACAGAGTTACACCTTTCCCTTCAAGAAGCCTTTCGCTAAGGCTGTTCTTGTGGAATTGGCAAAGGGATATTTGGAAGCCCATGGAGGGCTATGGTGAAAAAGGAAATATCTTCCGTTCAAAACTGGAAAGAAGCTTTCTGGGAAACTGCTCTGTGTTCTGTTAATTCATCTCACAGAGTTACATCTTTCCCTTCAAGAAGCCTTTCGCTAAGGCTGTTCTTGTGGAATTGGCAAAGGGATATTTGGAAGCCCATAGAGGGCTATGGTGAAAAAGGAAATACAATGCGTTCAAAACTGGAAAGAAGCTTTCAGAGAAACTGCTCTGTGTTCTGTTAATTCATCTCAGAGATTTACATCTTTCCATTCAAGAAGCCTTTCGCTAAGGCTGTTCTTGTGGAATTGGCAAAGGGATATTTGGAAACCCATAGAGGGCTATGGTGAAAAAGGAAAAACCTTCCGTTCAAAACTGGAAAGAAGCTTTCTGAGAAACTGCTTTGTGTTCTGTTAATTCATCTCACACAGTTACATCTTTCCCTTCAAGAAGCCTTTCGCTAAGGCTGTTCTTGTGGAATTGGCAAAGGGATATTTGGAAGCCCATAGAGGGCTATGGTGAAAAAGGAAATATCTTCCATTCAAAACTGGAAAAAAGCTTTCTGAGAAACTGCTCTGAGTTCTGTTAATTCATCTCACAGAGTTACATCTTGCCCTTCAAGAAGCCTTTCGCTAAGGCTGTTCTTGTGGAAATGGCAAAGGGATATTTGGAAGCCCATAGAGGGCTATGTGAAAAAGGAAATATCTCCCGTTCAAAACTTTAAAGAAGCTTTCTGAGAAACTGCTCTGTGTTCTGTTAATTCATCACACAGAGTTACATCTTTCCCTTCAAGAAGCCTTTCGCTAAGGCTGTTCTTGTGGAATTGGCAAAGGGATATTTGGAAGCCCATAGAGGGCTATGGTGAAAAAGGAAATATCTTCCGTTCAAAACTGGAAAGAAGCTTTCTGAGAAACTGCTCTGTGTTCTGTTAATTCATCTCACAGAGTTACATCTTTCCCTTCAAGAAGCCTTTACCTAAGGCTGTTGTTGTGGAATTGGCAAAGGGATATTTGGAAGCCCATAGAGGGCTATGGTGAAAAAGGAAATATCTTCCGTTCAAAACTGGAAGGAATCTTTCTGAGAAGCTGCTCGGTGTTCTGTTAATTCATCTCGAAGAGTTACATCTTTCCCTTCAAGAAGCCTTTCGCTAAGGCTGTTCTTGTGGAATAGGCAAAGGGATATTTGGAAGCCCATAGAGGGCTATGGTGAAAAAGGAAATATCTTCCATTCAAAACTGGAAAAAAGCTTTCTGAGAAACTGCTCTGAGTTCTGTTAATTCATCTCACAGAGTTACATCTTGCCCTTCAAGAAGCCTTTCGCTAAGACTGTTCTTGTGGAATTGGGAAAGGGATACTTGGAAGCCCATAGAGGGCTATGGTGAAAAAGGAAATATCTTCCGTTGAAAACTGGAAAGAAGCTTTCTGAGAAACTGCTCTGTGTTCTGTGAATTCATCTCACAGAGTTACATCTTTCCCTTCAAGAAGCCTTTCGCTAAGACTGTTCTTGTGGAATTGGGAAAGGGATACTTGGAAGCCCATAGAGGGCTATGGTGAAAAAGGAAGTACCTTTCGTTCAAAACTGGAAAGAAGCTTTCTGAGAAACTGCTCTGTGTTCTGTTAATTCATCTCACAGAGTTACATCTTTCCCTTCAAGAAGCCTTTCGCTAAGGCTGTTCTTGTGGAATTGGCAAAGGGATATTTGGAAGCCCATAGAGGGCTACGGTGAAAAAGGAAATATCTTCCGTTCAAAACTGGAAAGAAGCTTTCTGAGAAACTGCTCTGTGTTCTGTAAATTCATCTCAAAGAGTTACATCTTTCCCTTCAAGAAGCCTTTCGCTAAGGCTGTTCTTGTGTAATTGGCAAAGGGATATTTGGAAGCCCATAGAAGGCTATGGTGAAAAAGGAAATATCTTCCGTTCAAAACTGGAAAGAAGCTTTCTGAGAAACTGCTGTGTGTTCTGTTAATTCATCTCACAGAGTTACATCTTTTCCTTCAAGAAGCCTTTCGCTAAGGCTGTTCTTGTGCAATTGGCAAATGGATATTTGGAAGCCCTTAGAGGGCTAAGGTGAAAAAGGAAATATTTTCCGTTCAAAACTGGAAAGAAGCTTTCTGAGAAACCGCTCTGTGTTCTGTGAATTCATCTCACAGAGTTACATCTTTCCCTTCAAGAAGCCTTTCGCTAAGGCTGTTCTTGTGGAATTGGCAAAGGGATATTTGGAAGCACATAGAGGGCTATGGTGAAAAAGGAAATAACTTCCATTCGAAACTGGAAAAAAGCTTTCTGAGAAACTGCTCTGTGTTCTGTGAATTCATCTCACAGAGATACATCTTTTCCTTCAAGAAGCCTTTCGCTAAGGCTGTTCTTGTGGAATTGGCAAAGGGATATTTGGAAGCCAATAGATGGCTATGGTGAAAAAGAAATATCTTCCATTCAAAACTGGAAAAAAGCTTTCTGAGAAACTGCTCTGTGTTCTGTTAATTCATCTCACAGAGTTACATCTTGCCCTTCAATAAGCCTTTCGCTAAGGCTGTTCTTGTGGAAATGGCAAAGGGATATTTGGAAGCCCATAGAGGGCTATGTGAAAAAGGAAATATATTCCGTTCAAAACTGGAAAGAAGCTTTATGAGAAACTGCTCTGTGTTCTGTTAATTCATCACACAGAGTTACATGTTTCCCTTCAAGAAGCCTTTCGCTAAGGCTGTTCTTGTGGAATTGGCAAAGGGATATTTGGAAGCCCATAGAGGGCTATGGTGAAAAAGGAAATATCTTCCGTTCAAAACTCGAAAGAAGCTTTCTGAGAAACTGCTATGTGTTCTGTGAATTCATCTCACAGAGTTACATCTTTCCCTTCAAGAAGCCTTTCGCTAAGGCTGTTCTTGTGGAATTGGCAAAGGGATATTTGGAAGCCCATAGAGGGCTATGGTGAAAAAGGAAATATCTACCGTTCAAAACGGGAAAGAATCTTTCTGAGAAACTGCTCTGTGTTCTGTAAATTCATCACACAGAGTTACATCTTTCCCTTCAAGAAGCCTTTCGCTAAGGCTGTTCTTGTGGAATTGGCAAAGGGATATTTGGAAGCCCATAGAGGGCTATGGTGAAAAAGGAAATATCTACCGTTCAAAACGGGAAAGAAGCTTTCTGAGAAACTGCTCTGTGTTCTGTAAATTCATCACACAGAGTTACATCTTTCCCTTCAAGTAGCCTTTCGCTAAGGCTGTTCTTGTGGAACTGGCAAAGGGATATTTGGAAGCCCATAGAGGGCTATGGTGAAAAAGGAAATATCTTCCGTTCAAAACTGGAAAGAAGCTTTCTGAGAAACTGCTCTGTGTTCTGTTAATTCATCTCACAGAGTTACATCTTTCCCTTCAAGAAGCCTTTCGCTAAGGCTGTTCTTGTGGAATTGGCAAAGGGATATTTGGAAGCCCATAGAGGGCTATGGTGAAAAAGGAAATATCTACCGTTCAAAACGGGAAAGAAGCTTTCTGAGAAACTGCTCTGTGTTCTGTAAATTCATCTCAAAGAGTTACATCTTTCCCTTCAAGAAGCCTTTCGCTAAGGCTGTTCTTGTGTAATTGGCAAAGGGATATTTGGAAGCCCATAGAAGGCTATGGTGAAAAAGGAAATATCTTCCGTTCAAAACTGGAAAGAAGCTTTCTGAGAAACTGCTGTGTGTTCTGTTAATTCATCTCACAGAGTTACATCTTTTCCTTCAAGAAGCCTTTCGCTAAGGCTGTTCTTGTGGAATTGGCAAATGGATATTTGGAAGCCCTTAGAGGGCTAAGGTGAAAAAGGAAATATTTTCCGTTCAAAACTGGAAAGAAGCTTTCTGAGAAACCGCTCTGTGATCTGTGAATTCATCTCACAGAGTTACATCTTTCCCTTCAAGAAGCCTTTCGCTAAGGCTGTTCTTGTGGAATTGGCAAAGGGATATTTGGAAGCACAATGAGGGCTATGGTGAAAAAGGAAATAACTTCCATTCGAAACTGGAAAGAAGCTTTCTGAGAAACTGCTCTGTGTTCTGTGAATTCATCTCACAGAGATACATCTTTCCCTTCAAGAAGCCTTTCGCTAAGGCTGTTCTTGTGGAATTGGCAAAGGGATATTTGGAAGACCATAGAGGGCTATGGTGAAAAAGGAAATATCTTCCATTCAAAACTGGAAAGAAACTTTCTGAGAAACTGCTCTGTGTTCTGTGAATTCATCTCACAGAGTTACATCTTTCCCTTCAAGAAGCCTTTCGCTAAGACTGTTCTTGTGGAATTGGGAAAGGGATACATGGAAGCCCATAGAGGGCTATGGTGAAAAAGGAAGTACCTTTCGTTCAAAACTGGAAAGAAGCTTTCTGAGAAACTGCTCTGTGTTCTGTTAATTCATCTCACAGAGTTACATCTTTCCCTTCAAGAAGCCTTTCGCTAAGGCTGTTCTTGTGGAATTGGCAAAGGGATATTTGGAAGCCCATAGAGGGCTATGCTGAAAAAGGAAATATCTTCCGTTCAAAACTGGAAAGAAGCTTTCTGAGAAACTGCTCTGTGTTCTGTTAATTCATCTCACAGAGTTACATCTTTCCCTTCAAGAAGCCTTTCGCTAAGGCTGTTCTTTTGGAATTGGCAAAGGGATATTTGGAAGCCCATAGAGGGCTATGGTGAAAAAGGAAATATCTACCGTTCAAAACGGGAAAGAAGCTTTCTGAGAAACTGCACTGTGTTCTGTTAATTCATCTCACAGAGTTACATCTTTCCCTTCAAGAAGCCTTTCTCTAAGGATGTTCTTGTGGAATTGGCAAAGGGATATTTGGAAGCCCATAGAGGGCTATGGTGAAAAAGGAAATTTCCTCCGTTCAAAACTGGAAAGAAGCTTTCTGAGAAACTGCTGTGTGTTCTGTAAATTCATCTCAAAGAGTTTCATCTTTCCCTTCAAGAAGCCTTTCGCTAAGGCTGTTCTTGTGGAATTGGCAAAGGGATATTTGGAAGCCCACAGAAGGCTATGGTGAAAAAGGAAATATCTTCCGTTCAAAACTGGATAGAAGCTTTCTGAGAAACTGCTCTGTGTTCTGTTAATTCATCTCACAGATTTACATCTTTCCCTTCAAGAAGCCTTTCTCTAAGGATGTTCTTGTGGAATTGGCAAAGGGATATTTGGAAGCCCATAGAGGGCTATGGTGAAAAAGGAAATTTCCTCCGTTCAAAACTGGAAAGAAGCTTTCTGAGAAACTGCTCTGTGTTCTGTTAATTCATCTCACAGAGTTCCATCTTTTCCTTCAAGAAGCCTTTCGCTAAGGCTGTTCTTGTGGAATTGGCAAAGGGATATTTGGAAAACCATAGACGGCTATGGTGAAAAAGGAAAAACCTTCCTTTAAAAACTGGAAAGAAGCTTTCTGAGAAACTGCTTTGTGTTCTGTTAATTCATCTCACAGAGTTACATCTTTCCCTTCAAGAAGCCTTTCGCTAAGGCTGTTCTTGTGGAATTGGCAAAGGGATATTTAGAAGCCCATAGAGGGCTATGGTGAAAAAGGAAATATCTTCCATTCAAAACTGGAAAAAAGCTTTCTGAGAAACTGCTCTGAGTTCTGTTAATTCATCTCACAGAGTTACATCTTGCCCTTCAAGAAGCCTTTCGCTAAGGCTCTTCTTGTGGAAATGGCAAAGGGATATTTGGAAGCCCATAGAGTGCTATGTGAAAAAGGAAATATCTTCCGTTCAAAACTGGAAAGAAGCTTTCTGAGAAACTGCTCTGTGTTCTGTTAATTCATCACACAGAGTTACATCTTTCCCTTCAAGAAGCCTTTCGCTAAGGCTGTTCTTGTGGAATTGGCAAAGGGATATTTGGAAGCCCATAGAGGGCTATGGTGAAAAAGGAAATATCTTCCGTTCAAAACTGGAAAGAAGCTTTCTGAGAAACTGCTCTGTGTTCTGTAAATTCATCTCACAGAGTTACATCTTTCCCTTCAAGAAGCCTTTCGCTAAGGCTGTTCTTGTGGAATTGGCAAAAGGATATTTGGAAACCCATAGAGGGCTATGGTGAAAAAGGAAATATCTTCCGTTCAAAACTGGAAAGAAGCTTTCTGAGAAACTGCTCTGTGTTCTGTTAATTCATCTCACAGAGTTACATCTTTCCCTTTAAGAAGCCTTTCGCTAAGGCTGTTCTTGTGGAATTGGCAAAGGGATATTTGGAAGCCCATAGAGGGCTATGGTGAGAAAGGAAATATCTTCCATTCAAATCTGGAAAGGAGCTTTCTTAGAAACTTCTCTGTGTTCTGTTAATTCATCTCACAGAGTTACATCTTGCCCTTCAAGAAGCCTTTCGCTAAGG